>NW_010966881.1:2033406-2068740 GCF_000463585.1 Tarenaya hassleriana | reverse complement strand
ATACTTATGCCGGATTCCGAGTGTGTGCGGAGTAGATGGAATCCGAGGAGAGAGGTGGTTGTGCTACGCACATGGGGAGTACCTACCTACGCATGGTGCGCGTAGAGACGATTTGACGGACTCTGTCGTGCGACTTGTCGTACGGCCGACTCGTCGTACGGACTTGATTGTGATTGCTGCGTGCTTACTGTGATTTATGTGTTCAATTCCCGTTTATTAGAATATTAGTACATACACACATATATCTATATGTTTGTGCTTTCCCTGGCACCATGAGAATAGAACTCCGGGTTACGCCCGAGTTCACTCTCTAAGCAATTAGCTTAGGACGTTGTTACGCAACGTTTCAGGTCGTGAGCAGCAGTAGCTGAGGAGCGGACATCGAAGACTGGTGTGACCTGCCGTGTGATCATGTATAATTATTGTCTACGGTACATTTACGTTTTCGGGGAACGGTTTGTGTTATATCGGTGGTAGACTTTTATGGTTTGTAATAATGTGATACTACCACTGTGTATGTATAATTATAACTCGAATAATGTATCGTATATGTATGTAAGAAAGTTTCTTCCGCTGAACTCTAAAAATAAAAGTTTTAAATTCCCGCGGATTTTTTGGAAATGCGATTTTTATTTTAATTGTCCATGTGGCGCAACTCGTATTGCGGGATACGGGTTTCGGGTGTCACAATGGATCAGCATTTTGAATTAAACTTTGGATAAAATTTAATAATAACGTTTTGAAAAATAAAATATGGGAGGTTATATATATATATATATATATATATATATATATTAAAACAGAATAACTAATTGTATATCGATCTATGATATTTTGGACCAAATAGATACATCTAGTTATAATTCAGATGATATATATATATATATATATCAAAAATAAAATTTTAAATAATTCTATATACAATATCTGTTCTCAGTGTATTAAATTTAAAAGTTAAATTTTATTATATATATCTATCTCTATAATATTTTGATATTTTAACAAAAAAAATATTTTGATAAATATGACAAATATGAAGAAAACAATTTTTATTATTGATATTCATTAAACCAATATATACATATCACCAAAAAACCACCCGAACTTCGACGAAATTGTGTACTTTGATAGAATCTAAGAATCTAATGTAATAATATAAATTTGTATTCAAATATATAAAGAAACTTATTTAATAAAAAGATATTACAAATAATTGATAACAGGCCAATTGAGACTGTTAATTTATAGATATTTTTCTTAAATTTCATACAAAGTTAGAAAAAATGAAGAAGTTAGATGAGGGCCTTTCAATCTTTGTATGATTTATGCGATTAATTAAAAGAAAAAGTAAAGGAATTCGAACTTAATAATATAGACAATTATACTAAAATTGAATTTGTTATAAAAACTGAACAGATAATTTTTTTTTTTAAAATGAAAAATTGGAATTTGGAACGAATGTAAACATAACAGAAAATCAAATAAAACCAAAGTTTGACTTTATTTGTAAAGTCGAATTCTTGGTAAACGAAGCCCAACGATCTATGAACCAACCAAAAAATAGGTCTGACTTTTTCGAAATGTAATTGATAATATTAATGATCCTTTACGAATACAATTTTTGGTTGAAAAATCGAAGAAACAAAAAATGAATAAAAATTTAAGCAAATAACATAAAAATCGAATAAATAGTTTTTTAAGGTAAAAAATCCAAAATAATGATAAGAAAACCATTTTTTTTTATGTATAGTTGCACAAAACATGATTTCATTCAGATTCCATTCCTTCGATAATTCATATGATATTTCTTTAGATCTCCCCAAAAAAATATAATCGGATTAAAGATTCCGTGAACTTTTTTATTATAAAAAAAAATTGTAACTTTTTATGGGCCCATGCGCACGAAAGTTAGATGCAAAAAGAACGCGTTTTTTATTCGTCTAAATTTAAAAAAAAAACTAACAAGAAAATGACAGATGCAACGATTTTCTTAGTTGGATGAGATACGACAATTCCAACTTGTCTAAAAGTAAAGGCATATTTAGTAAGGAGCTGTAAAGTCTGATACCTACACGAATTTAATATATATCCATCTCTATACATGAATTCGAGATGATGCAAGGTGGTTACTGTTTATGAGGAAAAAAACCTAACCCTTTATGCATATATATATAATAATAAACTGAAAAAACGTAAATTTTATTAGTAAAAATATATACTTTTTTTCTAATTAGAACTGAAAGCAAATAAAATAAAAGTTCATATAGAAAATTGAATAAAAACTATTTTACTTATAAAAAAATCTAAATCAAAAAAAAAAAATCAAACGGAAAATGAACAAATATCTGAAATATCGATCCTCCTCAGTTCAAAGTATTTGGTTTGGCAATATTAATTAAGTTTATTTAGGCTGTAATTTGTAACCACAAGTAGGGATGAACGTTTTGGTTCGATTTTTCGAAACCGAACCGTACCAAACCGAAAATTTCGATATTTTTTTTGAACCGTATCATTTAAAATTTTTGAATAGTATATTTTTTATAATACCGAATTTTCCGGAACCGAACCGAACTTTACAAAATTCCATAAAAACCCAATTTTATAAAGCAAATCTAAGTTTATTTTAATAAAAACCGAAACCAAACCGTTCCCAAACCAGAACCGAATCGAATAATATACAATACTAATTTGATACAAATTTTAGAATACCAAATAAAACATTATCGAACCGAACCGCTAAAATTTTAAACTGAATCTCGAGATGTCCACTCTAACAACAAGCGCACATAAATTCCATTTGTCCTTTTCAGAAAATTGGACAGAAATATTTTCCCGTTGAAAACAAGAAAACATAAATTACAAAAAAAAAAACTTTAGCTGTTACAAGCAAATAATTTTCTGTCCAATCTCTTGCAAACTCATTATTTAAAGGAAAGAAAATACTAATTTTATTTTTTATTTCTTCTGTTCCCACATTTTTTATTTTGTTTTGGGGGGTTTTGGGTTGGGATCAAAGTCTTTCTTTGACAAGTGTTTTAGTTAGGTCTTTGCTGTTCCATACCATTACCATTGTCTCCTTATGCATTGGAGCTCCAATGCCAAAAGCACATCTCTTAGATTTGCATCTTGCAATCTTCACAATCCTCAGGTAACAACCATTCTTTTCCTGCCAAATTCATATCAAACACCAATTCGATCCGATAAAATGTTCAAATTCTCGAGCGTTTTTATAGAAAAAAACAAAGAAATCCCGTATCTAGAATCCGAGTTATTACTCAACACTACTCATGCTGTTTCATAACACAGATTCTAACTGAAAAAGGTGAATGAAAGTAATATCAATCCTACAAATCATATCAACAACCGATTTGGTTTGATACAAATGTTCGAGCCTTTTTAGAGAGAATTTAGAGAGAGAGAGAAAAAACCCGAATCTAGAATCTGAGTTATCACTCAAAATACTCATTGTTTCATGCACAGATTCTAACTGAACATGGTGAATGAAGTACTACCGATCCTACAAATCATAGCAACAACAGATTCGATTTGATGCAATGAAATTCTCGAGTTTTATTAGAAAATACTGAATCTAGAACCCGATTTCTGTTGTGAGCAAACACTCTATAACTTACACTACTCATTTGTATTTCATGTAAATTCTACTCCTATGTTAGTTCTAAAACAAAATGATAAATTACACGGTGATTTCTAACATCATTTACCTCTGGAACATCGAAGTCACTGTCTCTTGCATCACACATGTCTAGTGATATTATCCGAAGCATCGGCAACTAGTAATTGCAGAGAGTTAAAGCAAAACCAACATTTAGAACGCTCATGTGTGCAACTATAATGTAAGAAAACAAGTATCCAAATTGCCCGACTCACCTTAGAAGCAGCATTGAGAATGAAATTTCGTTCTATCCCGGATCCCTAAATGATTCAAGATTAAGAATCAAAGTCAGAAATAAAAGCCCAAAATTCTACTACTCGGGATATGCCAGTAATTTTACGATGAATGATACATCAAAGATTTACATGATGTTCTATGAAGGCAAAGGAGATTAGCCTATGTAAAAAACAGATACCATATCTAAAGTGTAGGTATATAAGAGAGAACTCACATTGTGACGAAGCAAAAGGTCTTCAAGAGCGACGCAGTCAAAGAAGGAAGAGACTCCTTTCTCTGTTATTCCTCCACAGTCCTATCCCTCGAAAAATTATGCAAGAATTAGACAGACAGAGCAAAGACTTTACAAGGGTAACAGTGAAGCTCTGAGAACGTTAGCTCAAGCGAAAATGTTCCGAGGCTTGGCATGAATTATGACGGCTTTGCATTGCAGTGTTTATATTTTGTTATTAAAAACATGCATCACATTATAATTATGATACAAGGATGTTGATGTGAATGCGATAAGATGTTTTGGTCTCCCCTATGATTGCATGAAATCTGCATATTATGAAGATGCAACATATTTTGATCTCAGCAGAAGATCACTTCTTTCCGGCACACACAGAGAGAGGATACTTTCCACTAAAAACTCGTTTCCAAGCTAAATAATCATAACAAACCTCTAGATGAAGAGAAATCATTCCAGGCCATCCAGTTGAGATGATAGTTTGACAACCTGTAAAGCGAAAACAAAAGAAGAAAAAGAGATGAGTCAGATCACAGAGATATAAAGAAAAAGCACGGGGTTGAGACACTGGATACGTTCTTGCCCCGGTAACCAAAAACTTTTTACCTGAATTCAAAAGTACACATCCAACCAATGAAAGCTCGATTAAGTTTGGACAGCTTTGGGTGAGAACAAATAAATCATCACTGGTCATCCAGCGAGTTACCCTTTCAAGCCTCAGTTTTCTCAGGTTTGGGATAGGGAACTTGAACCCTAACATGGATATGTCACCGAAACAATAACACAAAGCTAACTCTTGTAAGTGCTTCAACGACGTCATGATATTGGTCAGGGCAGAATCAGATATGTCCTGCCAGAACAGGAAAAAAAAAAGAAAGAAAAAGAAAGCAAGGAAGATGAATAAGAAAGCATCGGAAGGTTAAACCTTATAAGTCAACTAGCAAAATGAATGGAAATTGCAAACATATTTGAAATCCTGATGAGAAGCAATACCTGAAAATAAAAGATGACAGACTCTAGCAAAGGGCAAGCTGAAGGTAGCAGCTTCAAAGAATGTTCACCTAATGAACCACCCAAACCCAAACTTATACTCCGGAGAAATGTAATCGCAGGTCTCATAGACTCAAACGAGGAATAAGAAAAACCCCAACCCATCTCAAGTTCCTCCAAACCACATCTCTTGTCTAACCCATTAACCAGCTCTTGACCAAACCATGAGAAAAAGAAATCAGCACTATTCCTGTCACTGTCTACTTGAAGCAGAGTTTTACATCCCCTTGCCTTCAAGCATTTTAAACCATAATTTTTACTAATGACATGTGCAAGAGCCGGCCTAGATACCTGCAAGTTTATAAGAAAAGAGTAAAAACAGATTAGGCAGGCAAAAGAATTCTGTATTTATGAATTACAGTGTCATGGGACATAGTGACAAGTGTCTCGTCTTGAAGAAGTAAAGAATGTAATCCTAAAGAGGAAATGCATCGTATTTGTACTTCCAGAGGCAAAATTCTAGATTTTACAAATGGGAAGACTGACCATGGTATTTGAAATATCGAGCATCTCTAAGGAACAGCCAGAAAATTTGCAGAGCACAGTGTCTGTAACCTCTGTATCCTTCAAGCAGAGACTCTTCAGCTTGTGTGTCTGAGATATCAAGTTCGTCAGCAAGGCTTCATTAACTCCTGCCAATGTTAACAAATGTGTTCCATTAGAAGAATCCAACAATTGTGTCATCAAAGAAAGACTACAATGAAAAAGACACTCACCCTTGCATCCACTCATATGCAGCATCCGAAGATTAGTTGCTATGGAATTCATAGGCTCTTTCAATGTAGAAATACTAGTGCAGAGAGCCCGAACGGAATTCCCCGCAAAAGAAGTATAACAAACTATGATAGATTGTAATCTTGTACATCTCTGTATAATATCTGCTATACAAGCATCTGAGACTAGCACACAACCTTTAATGTTCAGGTACTGTAATGAATCACATAACCTCGAGATGCTCTGGAGTTCCGTATCTGGATAAATGCAAATATGAGATATCAGGCGTAAATACATCCAATCTTTTCAACTCCAGTTATTCTTGAGTTTTTTCTTAATGATTACCAAAAGAAACACAAACTTATCAGATCAGAGTATTAAATCACCACTGCAGAAGAGAACAATTACAAGAAAGGAAAAAAGGAATAAAAGAACAAACAAAAAGGACTAACCACAGATATCACTTCGACCCTCCAACGTTAGTCTTGTAATGTACGAAACTGAACAATTATCTTGCCCAGAATTTATGGAATTAATGCCACCAATCATGTAGAGGTTGGATGCAGTTTGAATTGAAGCTGGACTTGAGTAAACCACTGATGCTTGACCCAGTATTACAGGAGTAATATCAACAGTTAAATCGACTTCTCTTAATTGAGGAAATTTCTGGAGAACTTTGCACAGAGTGGTCATCTTGAAGTTTAAAAGATAAGCAGCTCTCAGTTTTGTTAATGATGGGAATGACTTAGACAAGCACTCGATCACAGATTTAACATCAAGACTCGGACACTTGGAAATATCGACCTCTTGGACTCTTTCGAAAGACAAAATCGGTAAAGACCTCTGATATGATTGGAATCGGTTTCTTTCTCCATCTTCAAGGTTCATCAGGAAAGTCTTCAAACTCTTCTTCCAAACGGTGTTTATGTAATATGAGTTAGGGAGCACAGACAGTACCATGATGGCTGCATTCATGTGTGGACATCCTGAAAGGTCCAATCTCTGATTAAGGGAACAATGACTTGATTAGATAGGACAAAATGTGGTTGTAATGGAATCAGCAGATTTGCATCTAAAAATTTAATACGGATCTTTAAATCAACTATTGAATTGAAATTAGTAGCATGGTGAGAATATTTTTCCCGGGGAAACTTATGACAAGTTACTAAATGCAAGAGAAACATGCATTCTTACTAGACAAAAGCAACAACAACAACAACAGCACCTAAGTCCCAAGTTTATTTGGGGCCGGCCTTTACTAGAGAAAAACAATTAATAAAAATCTGCAACTAAGTTGACTTCAAAGGAAACCTAAGTAAGTTTCGTCATATAGAATCTAGCCCAAGTGCAAAATAAAATGTCTGAAACATACTGGTAAGCTCAATCCAGGAGGGAACAACATATGACAAATATATTATACCTCTGAGTATTCTGACAGACGAACTCTGAGATCAGCCGGACAACTGTCTCCTAGCATATCTACCAATCTTATGGATGACATTTTCATCAATCTAATGACCAAGTCAATGCTTTGGTCAGCATACTTCGAGAAAATGTGAGACTTTCTTTTCCCTGAAATGCAATAACATACTTGACTAAAAGACATCCTCCAGAAGCAAAATTTCCAAGTAAGATTTATAGCATAGACACCTATAATCTCACATTACCTGCAGTAAACCACAATGGCAAAAGACTATAATGGACCTGACAGAAAAAATTTTACAGTGAGAATCGTAATCAACAAAAATTAGGTATGAACAGATAAATGAGTGGAAAACACAGAAGAACAAGTCCTTCTGTTCACTGTTCTCCCCGATGATTTGACAAAATTCCAATTTAAGATGGTTCATTGAAATATGACAGCAATGTAATTAACAATTTTCTCATACATGAATTTTTTTTCCAATATTTCATTTTCCATGGAATATGAAGTAGTTGACAGGAAAGGAAAACATTTAAGGCAAATATGCGACTTGCACAGACGAGCTCATATTGCTAATGAAATATTCTAATATGGCTTTCCTGGATTGCTAATTCATATTTGTATAGGTGTCAGATCTTCTACATCTTACCTGTTCCATCAAGATGATTAAGTCATTTTGAATACTCGTTGAGGATTCCAAATTTCTTCTGTTGGCATCGAGCCAAACAAGAAGTCCATCAGCAAGATGCATCTCGCTGTCAGAAATCAGCAAGACATGAGAATTTCAGGAATACTTTAACCCAAAAGATACATAGTCAGACAAGACAAGAGTACCTGTCCACAGTCAGATGAGGATGTTTTATGCAATGCATCAACAACTCATATGGAACATTACCAAAAAACTTATTAGATTTCAGCAGCATCTGCGGAAGACATAACCGTCAATTATTAGCTATAATGGAGGAATGAATTAGAGCTTATATGGTGACAAAGTGTCCTCTGTCATCTAATAGATCATTGAATCAATCAATATGGAAAACACAACAAAATCTCATATATTAATGGATAACAAAGAAACAGTTTTCAGGCATCTGCTAAAGAGCTCTGCAACCGAAATTCAGAAACTGTCTTATTGTCAATCACCCAACAAGCATAAGCAATAACAAGAAATCTATTTCTCTTTCCATAAAAAAACCTGAATGATGACGGCCAACTCTTACGACAATTAACATTGACACTGCATTAGTGTATCAGCATTTCGTTAGTCAAGCCAATCCAAACTGAATCATTCAGCTCCACACATATTCAAGGTCATACCAGGAGTCCATCAAAAGATAATGGTCAACAACAGTTCCTTATATCATATACTATACCATACATCGAGACGGGTATGGGACATCAACAGCTACAACATGAATGACTGATGGCAAACCAAATGGTTAAAAACTAAAAACTGAAGAAAGTAGTTAGTGGTGAATACCCAAATGCCAGATGAGATGGAAATCAGGCACGTACAAAATTCTTTGCAAGATAAGCCGCACATAAATCTGGCACAAAGTCGCTGGCTGCAAGTATATTACAAAGTTACATGCATTAGAGATGATATGATGATACAAACACTGAACGCATTATCTGTGAACATCCAGCTCATATGTCTAGCACTTGAGATTACATCACAACTCTAATATCAAATGAATCATGTTATTGTTCCGAAAATTCCTATTTAAGCAAAATTTTAAGGACTTCCGAGATTTCTCACCATGCTCCAGGCCGAAATTCCATATACTAATAAGGTCATTTAATTCCATTGGTGGTGATTCGAGTCCCTTAGACAAGGCCAACACTGAAAGCCAAGATTTACATTTAGACAGAAGCACATCAACTCCAAAATAGAGTGCAGCCTACAATCACAAAGTAAAATTCTCGTATTCAGTATGAAACGAAAACATGTAACAGGATATAAACTGAGGAAAGGACTGAGATCAACATCGTCATCAAACCTCAAGGAGATGTAAGAAGTTTCTGGATGCAATATCCAAGGGGCAGCCATATATACATCTCAGAACATCCAAAAACACTTCTGGGTTCCACTGGATTGGGATGTCTTCAAGGCGTGATTCGCTGTGAGACAGACAACGTCAATCAAGTAAACCCAGTAAGATTCCATGATCAGAAACATACACAAAGCCATTTACACAGACACCAATATACATGTATGGACAATCAAACACACACACAAAAAAAACTGTATAAAAATGCATATATGAGTACAATATCGGAATCTACCTGAAGCTTCCGCTAAGAAGACCACGGAAATATGAAGAGCCTTGAACGAGCCTGCAGAGGAAAAGAGTGATTCGGAAAAAAATAGGGAACTCGAAAAACAAAAAATAAATCATTATACCGAAAAATTATCGGAACAAAAGCACGTAACCATGAGATTTTCGTGGGAGATTCAGCAATTACCTACTCCGATGAGCTCGAACGGTTACTCTTTCGCAGTTGAGAAGTTCAGGCAAATCCCAGGAATTGATAATTGAAGTTGAGGTCAAAACCTCTTCAACTTCAACATGTGCACCTAACCGACAAGGATCCGTCACTACGAGGATGACGAATTCATCGACCAGGCTTCGCGCCATCTAGCGAATACCAGCGAGTCCAATCAAGAAGGAAAATTCGAGAAAATACAGTGAAGCGCGGTATTTTGCAGAAACGAGAGACATATAGAGAAGGGAACTTCCGGTTCACAGATCTATGACCGAACCGAATCGAATTATACCATTTAAATTTTGGTCACAAAACCGAACCAAACCAATCTGAATCTTTCTTGTTACAAATTACAATACCATTTTTAAAATTAGTGATAAATGTAAAAGAAACAATTAGCTCCCTTCATATGATAATGGACTTTATCAGCTTTTCTTACTTTCGGTTCATCCATACTTTTATTGCATTTTTATTCAATTTGGGAGCCTTTTTTTTTTTTGGCAGTGACTAAAAAAAACACTGTGATTTTTCTTTTACCCTCAACAACTCTTTAATTGGAAATTCAAAATTCTCCAAAGAGGAGGAAACTTTACATAGTAGGCTTAAAAATTTCAACAGTTGTGAATCTGATACAAAGACGACATACCCTTGTGCGGAATAACATATATTTCATGTTCTTTGACACATTTCACCAGAAAGTTGTTTTTTTGACACCCCTAAAACAACTCAAACTCAAGATGATCTCCTACGGCTTTACACTCAAGATACCTGTTGTTACCCTCGGGCGAATTCACCACCTCCGGAGCTCCAAACTCGTATAAATCGGGCAGCTCGGGCGGGATAGCGCAACGGATGAGAGCCCAGTTCAGTCCCTCGAAAAACGGGTGCCTCTTGATCTCTGCAGCTCCTTTCTCTGACCCGAAACGATTCTCAGGATCCTTCACAAGCAACCCTCTGATCAGATCCTTCGCTTGGAAACTCACCAGCGGGCTATCGGGAAACTTGAGGTTCATCAATACAACATTCGCCAATGTCTCATCGTTGTTGTAACCTTTGAAAGGTGTTTTACCGTATAAAAGCTCGTAGAGAAGGATTCCGAATGTCCACCAGTCCACTGCAGCTCCATGCCCCTCTCCTTTGATGATTTCCGGGGCTAAATACTCGTGGGTCCCCACGAATGAATTGGATCTTGCATCGGTTGGCTCCGCCACGAGTTGGGGTAGTGATTTGAACTGTTGTGTCAAAAGATCAATCCTTTTTGGCTTTCGGATTTTCTGTTTTGCGGGTTGGGATGACGATAGCCTCGGGCTGAAACAGGGGACCCGACAAGATGGCTCAATGCAGAAGGGTTGTATGCAGTTGGATGTGTTCTGTGGACCCGAAACCCTGGCTGGATCTGTCCCGGGGGGATAAGATGATTTGAGAAGAGTTGGGTTCACAGCACATCTGAGTGAGAGGTCGAAATCCGTAAGCATAATGTGGCCATCTTCTCGGACAAGAATGTTTTCGGGTTTTAGATCTCGGTATATAACACCGAGCATGTGTAGGTACTCCAGTGCGAGGAGAACTTCCGCTACATAGAACCTGTTTACGGCGTTTTACCAATCAATACTCAGCACATCCCCTTAAACTAACAAGAAGCAACAATGTGGTAAGTAGTTATCTTACCTTGCTGCAGGTTCAGGAAAACATCTGCCGAGCTGTTTCTGCCTCAGGACATGAAGATCTCCACCAGGACAATATTCCATTACCAGACACGATAAGTTATCCGATGTAAATTGGGCATACAAGGTCGGTAGAAAAGGATGATCCAACATTTTCAGTATTTCCCTCTCTGTTTGGGCTCTTGGTGTCTTTTTTCTTCTTGCCAAGAACTCATTGTCCATTACCTTTATCGCAAACAGGCAGTTTGTACTGATCAACTCAGCAAGATATACTGTTCCTATGTCTCCACACCCGAGCTTCTTCAAAAGGTTGAAATGCCGAAGACCTAAAGTGCCATACTGCAATTTGACATGCTTAATGGCTTCCCATCTCACATCCATCGACATGTGAGGTTTATTGCCACAGCTAAACCTGCTTAGATTGCTCTCTTCACTCATCATGCTTGTGCTGCTGCTATAATCTCCAATGCTATCTTTTGAACTCAAGGAGAATTCAAACTTTTCACTTGAAGTTGGATTCTCTCTTTCCTTTTCATCAGTGGCACCGTTTCCACTGTAATTGCCTGAAGAGACGCCTTGTTTCATGACAATTCCGGCTTCAGTGCTGTTATGACTAATCTTATATGAACTGAAGGAATTCTCGCTGGCTCCTTTCCCGCTCTTAGCAATGTGATTCGGAAGAGGGGATGCAAGAGAATCCTGATCAGCTTCTCGACTGACATTTCTTGAAACAGAGCACAGTTTGTCTGAGCCAACCTCGGGATTATGATTAGGGTACGAAGATGGGTCGGTCTTGATGCTTGTATTCTTCAACGTGCAGTGGCACCTCTGGCAGAGAAGTTGATTTCTTGTAGGATCTAAAGAATCATCTACTTCCCCAACTTCATTCACAGGGTATGTTGCAGAAGCTACCCCAAGCTTGACCTTCTTTTTGAGCGAAAACTTTCTTCGTGCCCGGGCCTTGGGACGTGGAATAGTTCTTGTTACCTTGTTTAATCTTTTGTCGTTCTTCGTACCTGAACTGGGTTCATTACACAACTCCTTCTTCCCAGAACCTACCTCTGTTTGCTCTTCTTGCACTCTAGCAGATGAGAGAATGTTCTTGTTTTGTTCTGTGGAATCATCTCTGCTGGCGGAACGAGAAGGCATCGAAGTGACATGTTTGTCTACTTCTACCAGATCTTCTTTGGTGACAGAATTAGAAGAACCCAACAAAACAGTTTTGTCTAACTCTATCACTTCGTCACCACTGCAGGAACTAAAACGAGACACAGGTTTGCTGGATTTGCGCAACAACTCGGTTTCTGACTGTTTGTTTGCAATTTTTTCAGACAAGGAGTTGTTTCCACTTTTGCGGGGAATGATTCCATACTCGAGGACATCAAATTCCTGAGGCACACTCCTTGAAGAGCTCGGTTTATTTTCCTCCGGTGTCGAAGACATCTCAACCAAGCTGCCTTTACCCTTGTCTACATGCAGCAAAGATCTGTTTGCAGATTCAACCAATACTTGATTGTACAAACTCTTTATCCTGTCTGCTTCAGAGATCCTTGGAGAAGCAGCAGCAGATTTCGATAACCGTTTCTGTGCAGCCATTTCAGATGCCTTGGAAATGCAAAGATCCCTCAGAGCTTGCTTCAGAGAGACTGAATCAGAGGGTCCAACTCTCGGTGATCTGGGCGTCCCCATTGTAATTGGCTTTTTCATCGGGTTTCTTCTCGAAGGGCTCGTGCTCCTGCTCGTGCCCGTGCTTGAGCTCATCTCAAGACGATGAAACGAAGAACCCGTTACTCCTTTGGCTGAGCTTTTCGCAGTTACAGACTGGAAGAGCTTATCAATGTCATACTCCAGAGAACCCCGGTAGGATGGCTTGCCCACAGGATGTTCTAGATCTTTGCCTGAACCTGAAACCGGTCTACAATATCTACTGGAGTGTTTAGCAGATTTAACCTCGTCCTTCTCTTCTACGATTTCACAAGCACCCGTGAACGATCCCATTGAAACGATCACTGCACCAACACAGCTTCACAGTGGCACAAACTGGGAAAGAACAGAGCCCCTCATGCTAATACGTGTTCACAGTCCAAGATTCAAAAACAATGAAACCCCTGAAAATGCAAACCAGCTTAATCCGAATCTCTTAACACTTGGTGTTTCCATAGAACTTGAGCCATCACTTCGTACTAAAACCCCTCAGCACTAACACTGCAAAACCCACTAACACGAGAAGCAATGAAAGTCAGAATGTATGGAAAAGCACAGAACTTTGAAACCAATTAAACAGGGGTACCTCTACAACATCAATATAACTTCAAATGAAGAACGTGTAAAAGTAACAGGAGAAAGAAATCGGTAAAAAGAAAAAGAAGCTGCTGAAAATATCAAAAGAGAGATGCAATGGTCAAAGACAACTCAAGAACAAAGGTTTCATAGAAGATGTAGCTAGCAAAATTTAATAACTAAAGTCATAATAGTTATAGACCTAATCATGAAACCTAAGGATAGATGCCCAGATTATAATAATATAGCAAAAAAACACATTTTTCGAAAGAAAGTTTCAAAGAAAATGATCAAAAGCTTGCACCGAGTTGAATATTTTAGCTGGCTGCAAAGTTCAATTACACTACATTGAGATGGACCAACCAAATACGCGGATGGGGAAAAACAGCTAAATTCCAACGAAATGGCTGACCATAAAGATCGAGATTCAGATAAAATATTATACAAATCTCGTGACAGTTGAGCAAAATCTGATCATAGTAGCTGCAAGGTAAAATCTAACAACTACGAAAACCCAAGAACAGAAGAATCCTGATTTCAGAGCAAAAAGTTACGAATCAAAACATCATAATAATACCATGAAAACAATGTATCGGATCTGTTGAAGGTATAGATGGTGAAAGTATGAACAGTAGCTGAAAGAGAAGAGAGAGGATTCGGATTTCAAACACATTAAATGCAACAAAGAAAAAGGAGATGAAAAACCCACCGATAATCCAAAATGTCAAATCATCTGGAGAAATGATTCAAACCTCGCAGCAAAACACATCCAGAAAACGTGAAAAAGGAAAACCCAACTAAATACACACACACACGAAAACCTGATCACGGAACACAAGCTCACTGCCCAGAAATGGAAACTCGGAAAAGGAAAAAAAAACCTTCAACGAAACATACATACTAAAAAACCCATGTGAAAACGATCTCAAATCTCGTGAAAAGCAACCAAAACATCGAAATGTGTGAGACGAACAGAAGAAAAAGCGCATTTGAAAAGGTAAAACTAGAGGAAAAACACGGAAGAAGCCGTACCCAGAAAGAATAGACGATCGAAGAGGCAGAAGCCAAAGAGATTCCGAAGAGGAAACCGCGTGAATCCGAAGCTCCGATATGCCCAGAAACCCTAATTGCCTCTTGCTTGGGGAAGATCCAGAGACAGAGAGAGAGAGTAGAAACAATTTACTAGAAAGAGGTAGGAAGGGAAAGAAGGAGATGAGAGAGTAAAAAAATATTATTATTATATGGGGATAATTTTGGTTTTAGCGATGAGAGCTGAGAATCAAGTTGAAAGCCATGGTGGACCCCACGCCATATGTTTGCGAGTTAGCGAAAAATACGTTTTCGTATGCTCGATGTAGACCCACTGACATTTACATATATATATATATATATATATGTATGTATGTACGTATGTATGTAAATACTTTTTAGAAAGAGTGATAATATTTTTTTCTTATTACAATTCACACTAATATTGTACAATTCAAAACTGTTGTATGATTTCAAATTTAATTGAATGATATTATATTCTCTATTTTTTGGTAAAAATAATATTTTACATAGAGGAATACATTAAAAAATGACATACAGTTTTCCATATGCCCAAATTTGCTGCGATTGAATTAATTGGTGTTCATCACTAAATCTTTTACATAAATAAATAATAATGTTTAAAATATTGTGGTTAAACCAACAACCACCTCATCATAATTTTTAAAAATTTTATAGGTTTATTTTAAATTTGGTTAGAAAGAATTAATTACGGTCAGTAAAGTAAATGGTTAAAATAACTTATCTGGCTCTAAAGAAGAAAAAAACAGTTTTTTATGAAATTATTGTAATATATATCAATAATTGAGGAACAATGTTGTCAGAAGAAGGCAGAAACTCATTTGTGCCCTTGGACACCACATTTTCTTGTTTGTCTTTCTCACAGCTCTCGAATATCATGGCTTATTTAATCTTTTTAAATATTTATTTTGTAAGAAAATTTGAAAACAATTTTGTTAGTCGAATTTCACATCCATTTTTAAAATATACAATATAAAAGTATTATATATCTGCATATATATATAATGATAAAAGATTTGTTCGGATGGATGACATATGAAGTGATATCAGTCAAATGCAAAAAAGTTAAGTATAATGGGTTATTAAAAAAGCTAAATTTAACTGCATGCTTAGTTAGACTTTGACGACGATGATTAAACAAAAATGGTACTAAATTAACAAAATAATTATTTTAATCTGTAAGGCCAAAAAATTGATTAAATTTATTAGTTTATAACCCTTTGGGCCTTTCCTTTGGTGCCATTGTCTTCTCCAAATCTTGCAAAGATTAATATGCTTTCAAAAAATATTTGTGTTACGTTTTATGCTAACTGCATTTGACAAGAAATCTATATAAAAAAGAAATATTTTAAAAATTTATAAAATTTTATATTTTCATTTAAATGTATAAATTACTTGTCAATTTTCAAATAAATATACACATTTTAAAACCTAACTAGTGTGATTAAATTTTAATTTTTTTAATATGATGTTAATGTGATTAAATTATACTATATACTCGTACGTTTTCTCACACGATTTGAAAGTAAGGGTAAAAATGTATTTTAGTTGTTTCAATTTATATTTTCCAAAAAATTGGGTTTAGGATGATAGTCATTAAAGTCAACATCCAAAAGGAAGAATATTTTAGATATATTGTCATTTCGATCACCTATCTGTTTTTTTAAGGTCGTTAAAACCCGAAACTAATCTAGAAATAATATAAAAGAAGTTATATTTATGAAAATTTAAATTCTTATATATTTATTTTAAAATCTTTTAAGGGTCGAAGTATTTTTTTTATGTGATTTAGAATAATTACAATCTATAAAATATAATACGTGCATCTGATTCAAATGCTGCCCATGTTATGGTATTATCGCCATGCCGACCTTGCACGAGTATCCTATGCTTTTGAGTGAAATAAAAGAAAATTAATGTCATATTAATTATATATAAACATAGCATGGTCCAACATAAAAATACGAAATGGAACCATAATATTATAGGGATCGGTAGGCCTTTCTAATAACATGTGTGTAGGCATTCATTTCTAGATTTTAAAAAAAATATATTATATATACGAGTTTTTTTTATATTCCAACAAGTTTGAAAATTTGTGATTTATATATTAGATTCAAATAATTATCTGCACCTACAAATTATATTTAGAAATGAAATACACAAATAAGATGATAATGACCATACATTGCATATGACCCTATGGAATCAATGATTTTCTATCCGATATACGTTCAAACTTCCTTCAATTATCAACGTCGGTAGTTTCTTAACTCACATATATATATATATATATATATATATATATAGAGAGAGAGAGAGAGAGAGAGAGAGAGGAGAACATAATAGGATGCTTTATCCATTTCTTTTTACCATACCGTGAATTGAAAATATATGCATTTTCAATGTTGTTAATTTATTTTTAGAAGTTTATTTTAAAATCATTTTTATATTATGCTCTTAGAAACCAAATTGATCATATTTTCTTCAAAGCCGATATGATATAACAGTTTATATATATATATATATAGTAAGTGTAATGATAATTAATAACATTTTTAACTACATATATAAGATAAGCATATAGCCTAAATCATAGTTGAAAGATGGAGATTAGACTTAAAACAGGCACGTTGATTAAGCCTAGGATCCCTCTTTCTGCGCCTTTAATCTCTTTCCTCGTGCTTTTTAATCCCACTAAAGTATTCTCATTACTTAAACTTTATCATATTAAATCATTAAAGATAAGCTTAGATTCCCGTCATAATTTTTTTTTTTACTTCTACTTCCGTTTAACATTTATCTAATCAAATGATTGTATGTTACATATATTTATATATATATATATTGACTGTATTATATGTATCTTCACCATACGAAGGCAAACAGTCGAATTGAGTCTAAAGTCTAGAGAAAAATTATTACAGAAAAACCCAGTGTGGGGTGACAAAATGTTAAGGTGAAAAAGAACAAAGTCCTCCCACCCGAATTTCAATCCACTTAGGCAAATTTTACCAAAAAAAAATTATTATAGAAAAATTAGTAGTATTTTGGTGTCATAATCAGTGGCAGACCTAGATAAAAAGTTCAGCCCAGGACAAATAATATATATAATAAAAAAATTATTTACATATTATAATAAGTGAAAATTGGGAGGATAACTTTTATTTTTTAAATTTTTTGTTAAATTCATAGAAATTCATTTTTTTTCCTAATATCACCGGGCACGTGGCCCCACTCTACAAATAGTGAATCCGTCATAATCATTGTTTTTAGGAAAATTGTATATTAAAATGCAAACTCGTAAAAAAACTCAAATAATTATTTAGATATAAAAATTTTATATAAATACATGAATTATTTTTAATTTTTAGAGGTAATGGCCGAAAAAAAATTTAATATCTATATTTTTGTATTAACTAAAAAATATATATACAATTGGTTTGTCTCAAAACAAATTTTATATTTTTAAATTATTCCTAAAAAAATATTTACCATCAAATAATCGTCATATAGGATAACCGAAATACTACGAGACGGTGAAAATTTTTAACCTCTCTACTAAAATGGTGAAAAACTAATTTTGAAATTTTTCGTTTAACAAAATTATTCTCAAATTTATAAAATATATTATTATAATTTTCAAATTTATCAATTGGGCCTATTTCAACATTCAAACGAGTGTCGGAACACCCGGATCGAGTGTTACTTTGAACACTTTAAAAGGAGGGCATTTTCTCGGCTAGGAGAGAGTAGTCATATAAAAAAATTAAGAAAAAAAATTCCCGAAACCCTTACAAAACAGACTCTCGAGGTTCTAACTGACCAGATCCAATCAGATTGGATACAACCCATCGTGCCTTCATTACCACCATTAATTTCCTCCCAAAATAGAACCCCAAATCCAAAACCACACAATCAATGCTCAAGATAAATAAATAATCAATTATCACAACAAATTTATCAAATTTGATTGTATATGCATGTGTTATTCGGGAAAGAATTGAAAATTTTGATATGATTATGGGTTTTGAAATGTATACAAAAACCATTGGATAATCTATCAGTCGGCACATATTCATCCATGAATATTAGAGACACAAGCTCTAGAAACCGCGATATTTGATGTGACTACTATATGTTTTATATAATAAAATTAATGGTTTAAATTCGTTTGAAAGAAAAGCCTATATATATATAGTTAAGATCATGCTTTTTTTCTCATTGTAATAAAGGATCGCGACCGTTGGAAAATCCGAGTGCCACGTGGCAACATTATGATTACATCCTGCCGTCTTAGCCAATCATCTTTCAATATCTATATATATATATGTAAAACTTGTGTATCCGATTTTACTCATTTGCTGTTCAATTTGGGGCCAAGTACCTACTCTCACGGAAGACCATCATTGCTGAGTGAAGATAAGCCTCGACTGAGCGGGAAAAATGGCGGAGAAGAGCTTCAAGTACGTCATCCTAGGCGGCGGCGTCTCTGCTGTGCGTATCTGTGTGCTGTTCTCTTATTTCCCCCGCTTTCCGGAAATTTTTCCGAATATAATTTCCGTTGTCGCCGTTGTTTCCGATTTGGAGATGCTTGAATCAGTTCCATTGCAAATCTCGCCGTCATTTTCGCATCGTTTCTAGGAAAATTTCACGCCTAAAGCTCGTTTGTCGTTTGTGTTTTAGCTTTGTATAGATGGAGATCTAGATGTTTCAGTTGGTGCCTCATAACTTATGTATGGTCCTTTGGTTCCGTTCAAGTTATAGCACAATTGTAACTTGATCGATGATCTTTGGGTCCAGTGTTTTATTATAGACGAAAGTTATGTTTATCAGTGAAATTACGTATTTTGTTATTGGGTTCTCCAAATGTATGTGATTCTCTCTGTATGTTTCTTTGTTTTAGGGTAAGATAAGTTGTTCAATGTGTTGTTCATATGATCGTAATCGTACTCACAACAGAAGCTAATGGTAAAATGTACTGCGATCATGATTGGAATCGCCCTTATGAAAAGAATGATTGCTGTTGGAGAAATTTCTCTGATTAGTTTTGTTTCGTTTCTCTCGGTGTTGTCTGTAGGGATATGCAGCAAGGGAGTTTGCCAAGCAAGGAGTAAGGCCTGGAGAACTAGCAATTATCTCCAAGGAGGCGGTAAGCTTTCACTCATCTTCATGGAATTACTAGCCCGTTCGTGTTAGAACAAAGATTTCCAAAACTTGCTATTACCAATTCTGCTCATACCATGTAAAAGAGTGTGGAGAGTTATTGTGTTAGGAACTTGAAATACGAAGCTTGCTGATACGATCCTAGTTTCTGAGCTCTCGAACTTGACTTGCTTTCCTTTGCTCGTGCTCGTGTCAATGCCCTAAGGATGACCTCATCACTTGCAGCAGAGTTTCGATTGCTTTCCATGAGATTTCTATGACATTTCAGTAATCGGAATGAAAAGACAATGGTTTCAGAGCTCATGACCATATATGCACACTGTTCAATGATGTTATATGCTATTCTGATATTCAAGTGCCATGACAGTTCCTTGTTTTCTTGACCTCATGCTTTAGGTTGCTCCCTATGAGCGTCCTGCCCTTAGCAAGGGATATTTATTTCCTGAAGGTAACACAATTTCTTATTACTTACCTGCTACAAACTGTGATGTTTTGTGTATAACTTTGCTTAAGTTATTTGTTCTGAGTAATGATTGTAATCTCGTCTCCATTGCAGGGGCTGCTAGACTACCAGGTTTCTATGCCTGTGTTGGTAGTGGTGGTGAAAAACAGCTTCCAGAATGGTACAAAGAGAAAGGTATTGAACTTGTCCTTGATCTTTCAGTGATTCCAAAGGGACTTAACCACATTGCATTATCCACAACCTAAATTTGTTATGTTACAAGAACTCAATCCCGTTTTCCTTGATTCTCCGCCAATTTGTATTCTTTGGCCTTTGCATTTGCAGGGATTGATTTGATACTGAGCACAGAAATAGTGAAAGCTGATATTGCTTCCAAGACTCTTGTCAGTGCAGCTGGGGATATCTTCAAGTACCAGACTCTGATAATTGCTACCGGTTCTACTGTAAAGAGCAATCAATATCTTTGCGTATAATCTTTGCTTCTAACATTTTTTCGAATACGAGGAAGGTAACGTTCTTCTCCCTTTGCAGGTTATCAGATTAAGTGATTTCGGGGTTCAAGGTGCAGATTCCAAGAATGTCCTTTATTTGAGAGAAATCGATGATGCGGACAAGTTGGTAGAAGCAATAAAAGCCAAGAAAGGAGGAAAGGCCGTTGTTGTCGGAGGAGGTTACATAGGTCTTGAGCTTAGTGCAGCTTTGAGGATCAACGATTTCGATGTCAGTATGGTTTTCCCGGAACCTTGGTGCAGTAAGTCGACACATCTCTACCAAAGTGACCTGTACATACATATATATATATATATATCAGTTGCGCCTGTTAAAAGTTATTATTCGATGTTCATGCAGTGCCTAGGCTATTCACACCCGAGATTGCTGCTTTCTATGAGGCTTATTATACGGACAAGGGAGTGGAAATCATCAAGGGAACTGTGGCTGTTGGGTTCACCGCTCATCCGAATGGAGAGGTAAAATGAATAAATCTTTACATGTGTATAGTTGATAGATCAAGGTGTTTTCCCGCCCTTAAAGAAGCCGGGGATCTCTGAACGATGTCTGAGCTCGTTCTTCCTCACCTTTTTTCTTTATACTCTGTTACAATTTTATTAAAGGCCTAAACTCCCCTCTATAGGGGTATTATAGCCGGCTGCCCTCTCCTATGTGGCTCCTCCTCTTCGGCCAGCCTCACGGTGATAATCCTAGGGTCTCGGCCCGTTATTTCCAAATCTCCCAACCCAAAACGATTAAAAACTATCCAACCCCAATTAACTAATAAAAAGCCTCCTAAACATAACATAATATAGGCGTTAAACTAGGATTCAGTCAACAGTTTACCCGATTATATCATAAAAGATAGGGGTGGGCGTTTCTGTTCGAAGATTTAGTTCCAAACCGATTGAATGAGTTTTGTTTCGTTGTTTAAAACTGGAATACCGTAATCAACTATATATAATTTGAGACAAGTCGAACTGAACCGACCTGTTCCGAGTAGAACCGAATTGACCCATAATGTGTGATTGAGAGATTCTGAGAAAATGAAATCTTTAAAATAACTACCAAACTGATCTGAACTGAACCAAACGAAATTGTGACCAACTTTTGGTTCCTATTTGGTACTCATATAACAAAACTGTTTTGAACCGGAGTGATACCATAACCGAACCGACCCAAATAACATACAGTTATGATTTGGTTTGAGTTGTGTAAAACCAAATGAACGTTTCCGAACCGTACCGCAGCCTCGAACCGCCCACCCCAAATAAAAACAGAACTTAAGAATCTTATGTTTGCTGTTCTCGTGCCATTGTTCAGGTGAAGGAAGTACAACTCAAAGACGGAAGATCCCTCGAAGCTGACATCGTGATTGTCGGAGTTGGGGGGAGACCGATGACAACATTGTTTAAGGGACAGGTCGAGGAAGACAAAGGCGGAATCAAGGTAATAATACCTGTTTCCCCCTCGATGATCAAAAGCTACATTTTTCTGATCAGATCTGTTAATCTGTCATATTTCTGTATCGAATTTAGACCGATGGATTCTTCAGAACGAACATTCCCGATGTCTACGCCGTTGGGGACGTTGCTACTTTCCCATTGAAAATGTACGGTGACATGAGAAGAGTCGAGCACGTCGACCATTCCCGCAAGTCAGCCGAGCAAGCTGTGAAGGTACGTTCCACATGGTTACTGTATTTTTTTTCTGGGATTTGCCCTATAATGACACGCTTTCGATCCCTAAAACAGAACAAAAACCATAAACTTTTTTTTCTATGTTAAAACCGAATCTCGAATCCTATCGTTTTTTCATGGTGGTTTTAGGCCATAAAAGCGGCGGAGAAAGGCGGATCGGTGGAGCAATACGACTACCTTCCGTACTTCTACTCTCGTTCCTTTGATCTGTCATGGCAGTTTTACGGCGACAACGTCGGAAACTCGGTCCTTTTCGGAGACAGCAATCCGAAGGATCCGAAACCGAAATTCGGAGCGTATTGGATCAACGAAGGGAAAGTAGTAGGAGCGTTCTTGGAAGGAGGAAGCCCGGAAGAAAACAAAGCAATTGCTAATGTGGCCAGCAGTAGACCTGAGGTTGAGAGCCTCGACGCATTGATGAAGCAAGGCCTTTCCTTCGCCACCACGAAGATGTGAAAAAACATAAGCATATAAACACGTGTCACAAAACAACAAAATAAAAAAGAGACTGAACTGTTGTTTGTGTTCAAGCTTCGGACATTGGTTGGATCTTGTTGGGAGTATATAACCGAATCTTGCTACTTGAATAACGGTGAGAATTCAAGTATGTTCGGACAAAGAATAATGCTATTTCTTCCTAAAATTTTCTATTTTTTAATGGTCTAATAATTTTGTTGTCACTTTCCAAACATTTTAAATTTTAAATTGTAAATTACTAAACCCTTAATTTTCATATCAAAACTTTAAAATTCTAAATTCTAAGATTTGGGGTTTTGGGTTTAAGGTTTTATAGTTCAATTAAATTCTAAATCCTGACATTTAGGGATTATCTTTTGCAGTTTAAGACTTAGAATTGGTTTGGGGTTTAGGACTAAGGGTTGATTTTAGGGAATTATGGTCAACTTAGAGTCAGTTTAGAGTTGAAGCTTTAAGATTTAATGTTTAGTTGTCTGTTTAGGGAATTGTTCATGTTTTGCAAGAAACAACGCAGATTTAGCAAATTTACTTTTCAAATTTATCAAATGATTCCTACCAATGGAATCAATGTATAAACAAAAAGGCTATCTATCTAATGTTCTTCACCAAGATTCACTGATGCAACAGAACAAACAACTTCGTGCCTATCTATAAAGGATATATATATATGTATATGTATATGTATGTATGCAGTGACAGCTTTCATGGCCCTGGAAATTATAAAGGAAAAAAGGCATGGAGCAGTTTTATTGGGTTAGGATTCCGAGGACGAGACTTTTAAAAATATGAGCCTGAATTTATTTGGGCCTATCAAAATTTTAAATTACGATGAAATTAGATATTTATTTGGCGTTTTTTAAGCATGATTATAGTTATTACGTGTGCGTGTGAAATGAATTATTAGATTAAACTTAAAATAATTTATTATAAACATCACACTTTATTGGTTCGTATACTAAGACCATAGTTGATCCATTTTAATGGAATTCTCTAAGACCATAGTAGTTGCGGGTCTTCATTTTTAGTAGAATGATTATGTGAGTCATACACGTAGTTGTTTCAGAAACATATATATAATTTGGGTGTGTGAAGAGATTCTTATAATTAATAAAAAATTGATTGACGTTTTATATATAAATTAATAACTGAGAAAAAAAGTATTTAAATTACATATTTCTTGTATACGATCATGACATGGAATATGAACCAACCAAGCTTATGTTATTTTTGAATGAGAAACGAAAGTCATTTGGAGAGATTAGTTTAATTAGTTCATGGGGGGAATACAACAACGATGCATGCAGCCATAAAGTTAGGTTAGAGTATATTAAATTGAAATGAAAATAAAAGAGGATTTTGCCGATAGAATTATATTATCACTTCATTAATTTATGTAATTGTTTTTCGGACAAGTCATTTATTTTTGTGAGTCCACTAAAGAAGACAGAGCCACTGAAAGTGGTGGGACATCTATCACTTTAATGTCAGTTTCTCAAAACCTAATCCAGAGAAAATATTATTTAATGTATATTGAATGGCTAAAATTCGTTTCTGTGAATGGTTCATATCATTTTTATAAACTAACAAAAAAATAAAACTTATCGCAGGAATTAAAATACAGAGAAACCCAAAGATTGGATGGCTCAACCAATAAGAAATGAAACAAAATTTCTTTTTTAACCCGAGTTCGAATCCTCCTCTAGAGAAAGATATTCACATAGATTTTCCGATCTTCTGAGAGATATAGTCAGAACAGAATTAGTCCGGTGAATTTTCAGATTATAAAAAAAAATAAAGTATAGAAAAAATATATTTTTTAAAGAAACTAATATAAAGGAAGAAAAGCCACACAAAAAAAGTTTTTGGAACTTATATTTTACATAGAAAAACTAAAATCACGTTATTCAACGGGCCTCGTGGAAATTATGGAACGAAATATGCCAAATTGCCAAGCTGGTTTGACAGATGGTCCGTCAATATCCACAATGACCGTAAAGTTAGCTGTCACATTGTTTTGGTCATTTATTTGTTTTGGTAAAATAAAGTAACATATTGCCGTCGCTGTTATTATTGAACTAGAAATATGCATGGCATGCCACTCTTAAATCCAACCCTATATTGGTTTCTATTTGCGTCATGCCACGAAACCATTCTATCCTGAGTATCCTCTTTCAAACTCGACCACAAATATATGAGACGAGGGGTTGACTTAATTGGGGTATTATAAAAAATATCCTTACTTTTCTATTTCTACTTCAAGACATACCCTTGTGATCATGTGACCAATGTGACCGAAATATAGTGTGGTCACATATTGATCTCATTGTTCATAACATTAAATTTATGATGTTTTAATCAAATGATTAGTAAGATATATAAGGTATGAACACAATGAATTAGTGTGATCACCATAAATTTAACATTATAATCGATAAAATCAAAATGTCATCACATTATATTTCGGTCGCATGGTCACAATGGTAGGTCTTGAATTAGAAATAGCAAAGTAATGATATTTTTGATATAATGCCGACTTAATTACATAAGCAAATAATTATAATAAAATGCAAGATTTATAAAATTTTGCCATTAACTTAACCTACCATTCTTACTTTGGCGACTCGGTCGTCTTTCATATTCGAACGATAACGACGAGTTGGGACCAGATGAGTTAGAAGATATAGCCATTTTAATTTTGTTGTTTGCATAAAGCCCACTTTGAAATTGCCCATTGAAGATGAAATCATCTCTTTGCTTTCGAAAATTGCGTCGAATATCAGACGAATTTCTTTCTATTTTTTCGAATAGTTTTAATTAAAATAAGGTTAGAAACGTCTTTTAATTGTTGGTTTTGGGAGGTGATTCGTTAAAATGATAACAAATGAAGGGTATTTTTTTATATATATATTATTTTATAGATAAGAGGCAAAAATATCTTTTTTTCCACTTTTGTTAATTTAATTATTTTATTAATTTTGCCTCCGTCTCTATATTATCTTTTTCTTCTCTATTTTTTATTTTTTTTTATAGATTTTGTTTTTAAAATTATAAGAAACAGAACAATGTTAACCCATGGAATAAATAAAAGATATTTCAATTTACCTTGAAATTTTGACAAAAATATACACATCCTTGAGTTAAGGTCATGTTTTATAATTTTTTCACAACAAAACCGCGGGTTTTCACAACCAATATATTATTAGTAATAATAATAATAATAATTAATATTTCAGTTTACCTTGCAATACGTGGAAAAATTGACCAAAATTTCGAGGAATGTGAGTCCACATGCAACGAGAAAAAAAATGCATGAAGAAAACCAACAGTCAAACATGGCTTCTCCCAAGTCAACGTCAATCCTCACGGGCTGCACGTGGTCCCTTTGTACTTTCTACTTTTCTTCTTAAGAAATAATCTTTTTTTAACTTTTTGTGAAAATAAAGCTAAATATTTAACGATATTTAGAATTATATGTTTTTTTGGTAAATTTAGAATTATATGTTTTTTTTGGAAAATTTAGAATTATATGTTTTCATATCATGTTTAACGATATTTAGAATTATATGTTTTCATAACTGGTACATGTTTACTGCATATAATATAATACGAACATCGATAGAAATATATGTTTAACGATATTTAGAATTATATGTTTTTTAAACTGTTTGATTTTGATATTGTGAAAATTATATATTTAGAAGAAAAAAAAACGAAAAATATTCCGATATCTTTAAATCATTTAAATCTCAATCATCTTCCAAATCTCTAAATTTTTCGCTAACTCACCTTGTCTCAGTCTCACATCATATAATATTTAATCATAAATCTCTCGTCCGGTAGATATTTATGAAATACTTATAGTAATTATCATATATATATATATATATATTCCTTTTACCAATAAATCGGATTAAGTGAGTAGATATAATGCATATTCAAAATTTCAAATCATATCAATCACAATACAATATTTTTTTTTTCACTTTTTAGTTTAATAATACAAATATATACATCTAGTTTTCATTCCAAGTATTTTTACACCATATTTTTTTATAATATTTGGATATCTATATTACAAAAATGTTTGTAATTCTTATGACCTATCCTGTGAATCTTATCTCAGAAAGCGAATCATATTTATCACATTTTCCCCCATTTTATCATTTATTGTATGAAAATGGATAAATTTTGTATGTTATTGACCTTACTATTTTGGACGAAACCATCTTTTATACTCTTTTTCACGATGCCATGTGTACTTATTGCGTGTATTTATATTCGCAAAATAAAAAAAAATATATGCATGAAACTTTAAATAACTTCAAATAATACATATGGTTTAATGGTCACGCTTCATCTTTTTCATCTTTCTTCTCTAAGATCGAATCCAATTTTTAAAAAATTTACTAGATAAGTTAGAATTTTAATTATAAATCTAAAAGAAAAAGTACGAAAAAATAGTTAAATAATTTATTTTAAAAATATTTTTAAAAATAATAGTTTTATTTTAATTTTTTTAACAAGTACATGAGTAAATGTATATAAATTTATGCAATTTATTATATTTTATTTGATTTGATGTTTTTCAAATAGGAAATAAATTCATTATCAAATTTTTATAAAAATAATAATTTAATTTGAATTTGAATATAAATTTTTTGTAATCATAATTATCACATATATATATATATATTAAAAATATTCAATTAAATTAAATCACAGATTCTAATTCAAATTCAATATATAAAACATTTTAGTTTATAAATTCCAAATTAAGTTCAAATTACTAATAACTCCTGTTTTTGAATACCAATTAATTAAAAATATTTATTTATTTTACCCGACTCGTATGGTGACCATTTATTAATATAAAATAAGTCTTATTATTAACAAAGAGACAGCTGGAGGGTTAGAAAATAAATAAGGGAAATTAATTATGATTCCGACTTCAGTTTGACGCTTGTCGGTACCGTTCATTCATTCGCACCCTTTTTTCTTCCTCGCATTATTCACGTATATTATAATACCAATGCAGTAAATAACAAAAATTAGAAATTCAAAAACACCCTTATATTTTTCGTATTTCTCAAATATCACCTATAATTATTATCAAAACCTTCTTAACCTCGATTACATTGCTGTTATTATATATTGATATTTTAATTATAGGTTCAGATTTTTAGATTTTAAAATATATATATATATATATATATATATATGTATATATATATTCAGATTTTAATATGTTGGATTGGTTCAATTATGTTGTCGTTCAAATTCGGTTCGAAATTTAATTTTTTAATTGAAAAATATTACACACATTCAATTTTTATACATTATTATTGATCCAAACATGTTCAGGTCATTACTGTAAGGGTTTGATTTATTCAATATTAAAAAAACATGTATCCAATTAAAATTGAAATATTTTTTTTGCTATATTTGATTTCATTTTGTAAAATACTATTTTCTAAAAAATTAATATTTTGTTGTTAGATTTAATTAATTTAATTGAAAAAAAACGTATACATTCAAATAGTTTTATTTCATTGATCTAGAACACTATTATAAATACAGGCAGAACATTCTATGACATGGATATTGTAAAATATAATATACAGGTATTTGTGTATGACAATTGGTACATAAGCAAATTAATGAACATTTAGTAGTGTTGTCTGCTATGAGTTTATTGTATTTTTTTTAGCTATTTTTGAAATAAATAAAAAAAGATAATACCGAAATAGCAAATATGGAATACGTACTATTGATATTTTATACATTATAAATAGCTTATTCAACATCGAAATTCTGGGATCAATTATTCGGCAAAAATCTATTCGAGTTAAATGATTTTGAAGGTCTTTTATGTACTTTTGAAAGTATATTTGAAAATTTGATATAATATAAAATTGTAGGGGTGCTTTAATGAAATTTCCCTGTACCACATAATCTGGTTTGGTTTCACCAGAATAAACAAATCAGTTTAATTTTTATAAATTGGGAAACTCAGATACCTTAGGTAGGCGGTGTCAGGGATAATAGAAGCGGCGTCACCAAACACAATTGAACAAAATATAGAATAGATAAAAAAACAAAACAAAAAATGCAGAAAAAATAATATTTCTTTATTAGGTGGAAGAGTCTCTCATCCATCAATGCATGCTTTGCTTGAACAACGTTTTTTTAGATTTGATATTTTATAATTTGGATTACAGTTTAGGTTTAGTTATTTTTAGGTTTATTTGTTTAAAATTTTTTATATATAATTTTTATTTTGATTCCAAGTCTATTCAAATATATTTGAATTGATTTTTATAAAAAAAAATATAGTTACATTATTTTTCTCTAGTATGGTAATACAATAAATGTCTAAATATACCTCTGTGGGGTTTTGTCATATAAAACCAAAATATATGGAATTAATTCTAATTGATTTGGATCGAGTTTATTTGGTTTAATCAAACCAGCGAGATTTGGTATGAGACTAATATTTTATATTTCTTGCCATTCAGAGGAAAGAAAATGAAAATATAAAAGAGAAATAACTCAATATTATTCGAACCTAAAATGATATAAACATAATATTAATGAAAAAGAATTATAATGCATTCTAATCGAAAATTTGATCGATAAAATAACGTTTCTGCCCTTATTGTCTTCTGGGTCCTTACCAATTTATATTTTGTTTTCATTTTTTTATAACTCTCAACACACTTTTTTTTCTCTCCAGAGAACTCTCAATTCAAATTTGTCAACAGGAAATATATTTTATGTTAGAATATAAAAATTAGACAAATCCATTGTATAAAAAAATAATTTGAACGAATAAATTAATACATATAATTGTAATTTCACTGTTTTTAATAACGACTCTTGAACTTTTACTTTAATATATTTTTGTCGATTTAGGACTAATCGATAATATATATTTTTAAAACATAAATGGCTGTTTTGGATTATGAAAGTTTTTTTTATATATAACTCGGAATTTAACCGGCCTTCGGTCTGAATTATGAAGTTTCACATATCCAATTTTAGTGGGCAATTGTTTTGGTAAAATACAAGGCGCGAGTCACGTTTACAATATGGAACAATCAATAATGTCATATTTCTTTTTTTTTGTTGACTAAATAAATAAGAGTGTTTGGTGAAAAGAAAAATCGATTTTGTCTATTTATTTATTTATTTATTTATTTTCTAACTATACATACAACGCCTAAAGTTGTGAAAATATGTAGAGTAGTGGTTTGATTAAATACTGTAAAACCTTTCAACATCAGTTGGTTTGGGATTTCGTATTATTTTAATATCAGAAGAAGCTGAAATAATAGTACTTGTTTTATTTTTACAGTCTATACGCTGTCGGTTTAATAACTAGATTTTATGAAATAGTGAACATGGGATTATTTGATTAATTAATTATTTTATAAAATTTAGATATGATAAATATTTTTTAAATATTTAGAAATTTAAAATAAAGTTTTTAAAATTAAGAAATTAAAATGATAATGTATAAAATTGAAATTTTTTTACGATTTATTTAATAATTTATATGTTCTAAATTTTGAAGTTTTTTGTATTTGTAATATTTTTTTTATAAAATACTATGTTTGATTTATATTAATAATATGATAATATAAACAAGTTAATATGTTTGATTTGGATTAATAATAACGTCCTAAAAATACTTTAAGCAATGTTGTTTTCGGTAAATTTTTATAAAAAATGATTGTCTAGAATCAAATGAAACATTAATTAATGCTTTCCAAACCTAATTGAATGCATAACCCAATGCATTAATTACAAAAAAAATTTCACACGCTGGAGTGACGATATAATATCAAGATGAATATTTTATAATCTTAGCAAAAATGTAATTTTAATATTACGTAAATATATTAATTATTTTTTAATTCTTGGCATGCTTACCAAATCTATTAATTAAAGAAGAAAAAGACAGGCAAGATAAGTCTACTCCCCACAAAAAAAAAAAATTTTGAAAATAATAAAAATGGGTCTCCCCAGTTTAAGACAACTACTTATATATATATATATATATATATATATATGTGTGTGTATATATAACACACTCTTAAAGGCACAACACAAGCATAAGTGTTGTCTCAGTAATACAGAAGGAAAAAAATCGTTAAAAGCAAAAAAAAAAAAAAATAAGAGCAAAGATTCTCTGAACCGTCTGTTTTCAGACATGGAGGTCGTGTCGAACTTCGATTTCCAGTCTCCGCCGTTCTCTCACTCCACCGGCGAGATCCTCATTTCTCCGAAGGACGGAGGAAAAATTGCCGACGCGCTTCCCGGAGGCGCGTGCGTGGACTCGTCGAGCTCCGCCGCGGTGAGGGTGCAGAAGGTTTACCGTAGCTACCGCACGCGCCGGAGGTTGGCGGACTCTGTGGTCGTGGCGGAGGAGCTATGGTAAGTGAGGATTAGTTTGGGCGATTAAGAGAATTTTTTTGTTGGTGGGTTAATCACGAGATTAACGTGTTAATTAAGGTGGCAAGCTATGGATTATGCGAGATTAAATCACAGTACGATTTCCTTCTTCGATTACTCCAAACCTGAGACTGCGGCTTCGAGGTGGAGTCGCGTGAGCCACAATGCTTCCAAGGTTTGTTTTTTTTTTTTTTTAGTTTTTTTCTCTCTGGAAATAATAAAAATTGGGAGAAATATTGAAATATAGTTGAATTTTTTATAATTTGGGAAAAGATTTATTTGAATTCTATGACTCTTTCCTTTATTTTTTTTTTTGGAGAAATTTCTCTGCTTTTCCACATATTTTATATTTGATTTGGAATTGGATTTTGGACCGGTTAGATTTTGCATAAACAAACTGAAATAGTTTTTTCTTAAAATATATTAAAATCATTAATTTGAATCGTATGATTTTGTTTTCGGCTTCATTTTCCGTGATTTCGAAATTTCTCTGCTTTTCCACAATACTTGACACAGCCATATTAATTAATTAATTATTTTTTTTAGAAAGTTCTGTTTTTTTTTTCCGTGTAAAGGTGAAGACATTTTTTTTGTGATGGGTTTTGTAGAAAATACGGGGAGAAAGAAATAAAAATGATTAGAGATGATTTCTCTTACCATGAAAATTTGATACCAATAAAAAAAAATCCACTTGATCGTAAGATTTCTGCAACATATAAATTTTTTATATGTGGTTAGGTGGGAAAGGGGCTGTCCAAAGACGACAAAGCACAGAAATTAGCGTTTCAGCATTGGATTGAAGCTGTAATTACCAATTACCCTTTCTCTTAATCTCTCATTTTAACATTATTACAAAAAAATAATTGATCTTATTTGATATGGAAACACTCAAAAAATGTGATTATTTTGATTTTATACATAGATCGATCCACGGCACCGTTATGGGCATAACCTGCATTACTACTATGAAGAATGGTGCAAAACTGATGCTGGTCAGCCGTTTTTCCACTGGTATGTATGCTTATCGTTTTTTCGACTGTATCCATCGGTTATTTGGCCATGGATTCTTGATAAGATTCATCTGTGTTAGACCCTTCAACATTTTCTTTCTGTCCAAGAAAATCTTGGAATATGTTTCTTTGGAAAAAGATCTGAATGCGACCAATCTTGGTGTCACTGCCTTAAATATTGTGGTTGGAATGTCTCTGTTGTGAGATCTGTAATGTGTTTGATATGTTTCCACTGGTATGTCTCGTTTTTTCGTGTCAGTAAATTCCTTCGAATCGGTATCTTTTATCCGTTGATTTTAGGCTATGGATTCTTGATAAGCTTCATCTGTTAGATCCCGTTCTTGCTGTTCAAGAAAATCTTGGAATATGTCTCTTGGACTTTGTCAGAAAAAGGTCTGAATGTTTTTGGAAACAGAACTTCAACTGTGTTGGATCAGGTTCTCAGGTCACTGCCTTAAATATTGTAGTTGAAATGTCTCTGTTGTTGTGCAATCATCGGTGTTGTGGTGTTTTCCCTCGGTCACCGAGATATTAGAATGTGTATCCGGTTTAGTCTGGATTGATTCGGTTTAGCTTGGTTTGCATGGTATATGTACTTAAACCGGACGCATTCTAATAACCAATATAAATCCATGCGTATATATGGTTTCTTACAGGTTGGATGTAGGAGGAGGTAAAGACCTCGACCTTAAAGAATGTCCGAGGCCGAAGCTCAGGCAACAATGCATTAAGTATCTCAGTCCGGTAAGTGTTAAGTTTTTGTTAATCATCGTTATTTTTTTCTCTGTTCCATTTCGTAATCCTTTCGGGGGTTCTCTTACGCTTTGTCTTGTGGTGAAACCAGCAAGAGAGGGAACAATATGAGTATGTGATTCTTGACGGGAAGATTGTTCACAAATCGACGGGAAATTTCCTCGACACGATGCAAGGATCCGAAGGGACGAAGTGGATATTCGTTATGAGCACTTTCAAGAAACTCTACGCCGGTCGGGTAAGCAGCCTTGCCTGATTCCTAATCCTTTTACGTGTTTATAATCGCGTATGTGATCATATATGGTCAGGATTTTGCATAATATTCCAATCACTGATGTTGGTTACACCCGAAACTTAAAAAAGAAAAAATACGTTTTTTCCCAGTTATTTTTCGTGTTTTCCTAATCGATTGCTCGTCGATACACTTCAGAAGAAGAAGGGTAGGTTCCATCACTCTAGCTTCTTAGCAGGAGGAGCAACATTAGCCGCCGGGCGGCTTGTCGCCGAGAATGGAGTTCTCAAGGTAGTTAAAAACCGACTAATCATCTCGTTCTGTTTCTCCTTAACCAGCATCCGTTTCTGTGGTCACGTATAAGGTTGTCAGTCAAGTCATTGTTGCGTAATGTTACGTTCGGTATTGATACCGACATTGCCTCGCCCTTTTTCTTTTTCCAGACGATATCTGCATACAGCGGACATTACAGACCGTCGGATGACAGCCTCGACACCTTCCTGTCTTTCCTCCGTGAAAACAAAGTGAACCTCGACGAAGTTGAGGTAAAACTCGTTCTTGTTACCACCATTGAACTCGTACTATAGTATTGATATCGATATATCACTCGAGATTTACCTGATAGGTTTTAGAACCTGTCAAAGAGTTTTTCCCGTTCTTAGAGAGCCCGGGGCAATCCCGAACAAACCCTTTAGACAAGCATTGTATTAGATCTCCGAAACGATTAGTGGTATACGTATTTTCTCGCTAAAGCGAAGAAAACGAGCTCATTGTTTGTCTTTCGTGCCCATCGATCTTGCAGATACACAAGGCGAGTGAAGATTACGACAGCTCAGATTACGTCAAACCCAACGGAGAAGACCCCGAACCCGAAACCGAGACCAAACCATCACCAGACCAAACCGATCAAACTAATTCCGAACTGAATATTTACAGGAGAACCCTATCGGGGGGGTTACAAAGCCCGAAATCCGAGGTGCCGAGAAAGGCGATACTAGAGAGGATAAACTCGAAGAAACAGGTGAAATCGTATCAGTTGGGGCACCAGGTAACGCTGAAATGGACGACGGGAGCTGGTCCGAGGATCGGGTGCGCGGCGGATTATCCGGTCGAGCTAAGAACACAGGCGCTTGAGTTCGTGAACTTATCGCCGAGGAACCGTAGCTCTGTCTCTCCGATAGGGAAGTTCCAATTTCTGAATGTCTGAATCATTTACGTTTTCATCTTTTTTGTTTTTCGTTTGTCTTGGTCGATGAATGATCCGATCTTTCTCCTCCTTGGAGATGTGAACTTGTTTGTTTCTTATATTTACACAAAAAATAATCATCTTTGACAAATATAATTTTAACCAAATGTGTAAAATTTCGACAGCTCGGACTTTGACAGTATTGAATTTTCAAATATAATTTTAATATTTTAAATTATAACTTTCATGAAACAAACGATTTTCTAAATTCCATAATTAATTTTCAGAATCCTATATGATTAAATAAAAACAACACGGCCGTTTAAGAATTATCACATCAATTATGGCCTTGAACGGTAATGGTAATGGTTTTTATTTTGGGTTTTTTATTTTAGTTTTTGGTTTTTGGTTTTTAACTTTTGATTTTTTATTTTTGTAGTTTTAAAAGTTTTTATAAAACTTGTTTGGTATAAATAATATTTTAATTTTAATTTTGTATTTAAAAATCTATATATATTAATAAAGGAGTTTAAAGGATTGTGGTGAAGCCACCTAAGCATCCTAGGTGGAAGTTTT
>NW_010966881.1:1959686-2029356 GCF_000463585.1 Tarenaya hassleriana | reverse complement strand
ATTCCCCTGCCCCGAGAATTTCCTGCACGACAACCATTCGAAGGCGATCATTGCAGCGGGAGGAGCCAAGCATTTGATCCAACTAGTGTACTTTGGAGAACAAATGGTTCAAATCCCGGCATTGACACTGTTTAATAAACTGGCATAAATTATAATTTCAATAGTACTTTTGAATTATATTATTTTCATCATGTATCAAGTACATAATTCAATTTTAATAGATATTAAGATGAAAAATATTATAAAAAAAAGTGCTATATAAAAATGTGAGATTTATTTTTTTAAACTTATTTTATAAACAAAATTTAAGAATATAAAAAACACTTCATTACACACTATAATGTGCAATAAATCTTAAAAATAACAACACATATAATACGAAATTAACAGTAGATAACAACATACATATCTAATAAAATCTTTTTTTCCACTGTAATAATATTTATATTCTTTCATTTATTCACTTCTCTTATATATATAACTATGCAATACTATAATTTAAATTTACAAAATATATAATAATTTTATATAAATTTATATCTATAATTTTTTAAAACAAAGAGACAAATAACCCCGCGCATCGGGCGCGGGTCTCTCCTAGTGTAATTAATTTTTAATATCTTAATATTTATTCAATTTGTAAAATAATAAAATCTTAATTTTATATTATCAATTTAAAATTTAAAATTAAAATAATTTTATTATAAAAATATATTAAAAATAGTTACTAAATCTAAAAGATATATAAACATGCAATGCTATATACATTTATTTTACATATTTTACTAAACCATAATATCAAAAAAGTAATTCAAATATAACATTTAAATCATAATATTTTAATAGAATTAAACAATTGAAATGAGAATATTAATCGGTCACATCCCATGTCATAAATTTGATTGTGAGTTTTTTAAATACAAAAATTCAGCATTCAATCTCCATTCAACTTTTAAAAATCTCTCTATTTCTTAGTATCGTTATATTTTACAAGATTTCTAAATATGATAAATTGAAATTACATAATAGATATAAAATAATAATAAGATACAATTTTAATTGTTTAAAGAAATCTATTTAATAACAACAAAATATAAAATCATTTACAGTTGCAGTGCGCAAAATAATGGATAATGAGATTCCAAAAATTATGATCGGGATCCTCATGGCGAAGGAAGAATAGAAGATTCGATTCATCGGTAAAATGATCGATTATTTGGGGACCTGAAAATCAGCTCTGATGTCCGCCATAGCAACAAGCTCTGAAGATCCCAACCATCGACAATGACAACATCCAAACTCTCATTCGCTAGCTTTCTTCTGGAGAATCATAACAACAACCCATGAACTGTTATCACCAATAAAAACATAGCCAGTGGATGGATATACCCAAGATCTAAACAAATCCGAAAGAAGAAACATAAGGAAAAAAGGGATCAAAACAAAACAGAGATATACCTAGAAACGATGGAAATGACAAACTCCGGTGAATCCTGGTGATCTAAGGAAGAAAGAGAAATCGTGATACACAAAAGGCAATGTCGAAACCACGAGAGAGAAGGATAGAAAGAAAAAGAGAGTTAGAGTTTCATTTTATTTTTACCAAGGATATTTTAGTCTTTTTTCTATAAATGTATTGAAACGCCACCAAATCACAGGTGAGAAGCAACGTTTTGATTTTCGAAGTTTGGTTGCAGTTGCTTTCGCTGTGGTTTTATCAATCAGTCTATCAACCGCCACCAATCGCCAGAAATCGTAATCTCTTCGTTTGCGGGTAATATCGTTGAAAACCGTCACCCCCTTAGTCATGTCATCAATTTGGTAAACCAATGTGTGTGTATATATATATATATATATTTATATAAATATATGTGTATATATATATTTATGTATATATGTATATATTTATGTATTTTATATTTTATGAATATATTTGTATATATATATTATATTTTTATTATTTAATAATTGAGATTTTTCTATAGGACAATAATGATTTGATATTTTCCTCTATATCAATGACATATCACCAAAAATTTTAGAAAATAACAGTGTTTTATTAAAAAAATTAGAAAACTCATGTATTTTTAAGAAATTTTAAAAGTTTTTTAAAAATCGGTCTTTTTATTTAATTAGAAAAAATAAAATAAACTCATCTTTCTTGTATCACAAAAATATATTTTGATCTCATTTTTATATGTTATTGGAATTTTTATTTTATTATACTTATATTTAAAATTTATTTGTAACCTCGATGAACTAAATTTTATAAAAAATAAAAAAATATAATATTCGTACTCAGAACAAATTATTGATATCGACTTTATACATGACATTTCTTTACTTCTTTGATTCTTTATAAATATACGATTTTATAAAATATTTGGCTTACGATATGTATTAGTTAACCTTCTTCAGCCGTAGAGTAAAAATTATTATTTTTGATAAAATCGAAAACAAAACTAAAATTTTTGTTGAGTAAAAGGATACAAAATGTAATCACATTTTAATAAACTGGCATAAATTATAATTTCAATAGTACTTTTGAATTATATTATTTTCATCATGTATCAAGTACATAATTTAATTTTAATAGATATTAAGATGATAACAATTGCAACGTAAAAATGTGATATTTATTTTTTAAACTTATTTTATAAACAAAATTTAAGAATATAAAAAACACTCTATTACACACTATAATGTGAAATAAATCTTAAAAATAACAACACATATAATACGAAATTAACAACATATATATCTAATAAAATCTTTTTCTCCACTATAATAATATTTATATTCTTTCATTTATCCACTTTATATATATATATATAACTATGCAATATTATAATTTAAATTTACAAAATATATAATAATTTTATATAAATTTATATCTATAATTTTTTAAAACAAACAGACAAATACCCCGCGCATCGCGCGGGTCTCTCCTAGTTATCAAAAAAATTTTAGTATCAGAACAAAAATCATATTTATTTATATTAGTAATAGCAATATAAGATGATTACAATATATATTTTGGATAATTAAATTTTAATTACATAATTTAAATTATAAAACCTGTTAAAAAAACATAAGTTAAGATTAAAAGGATAAGAATATTATCTTTATGTAAAATTATTTTTAAAACAATAGGTATTTTTATCTTTAAAATAATTTATGTAATTATTTTTTAATAAAAATAAAAAATATAATAACAAATCTCTCAAATCTACAAGTAGTGGGTTTTGGCTTTTATGGTTAGTTTCTCAAAAAATTGACTTTTCGAATTTTTAGAAAAACTAAAATAAAAAAATATAACTGGAAATTTTTTAGGGTTTTAACTTTAAAAAAATTGGAAAAACCACTTCCAATTCCGTTGGCTTTGATAAAATCGGTTGAATTCTACGATTAAACCACCCCATGGATCATCGATGAAATCAGCTGAATTCTCGTTGAAAAGGACAAGAACTTCCAGGTCCATGAGATAATTTTTCCCGCATCCTTGCCATAAGTGGTTCAAAGTCCGAGGTATCTCATAGAAAAGGAACCCAACTTGATACCAGAAGCTCACCCATGCCCACACCTTTTTGGAGTCTTCAAGCCTATGTGTGTATATGTATATATATATACGTATACGTGGATATATGTATATGAATGTATATAAGTAAATTTTATTATTTGATTTTTTTTATTAATATTAATAAATATTATGTGATTGATGATGTAGTGTGATGCAAAAATGGGGTAATTTTTCACCTTCCTAGTCCTTTTCTTTTTTCCCGTTCATGTATGTCCACAGGTACATTCATGGATGGAGAAACAAGCGCACATGGACATGGAATGGCCGAGAAGCTTCCTTAGCGGGTCACGGACCACGGACGACCTCGGACCACCATGCCCCGACGTCCCAACACTCTCCCAGACCTCTAGGACATGTCCAGACCACGTCCATGCCAAGGCCACAGTCGGACCACACTTTGACCCGAGACAAGCTTGTGAAGCTCGGATATGGCCTATGGCGAGTCCTTGGGCGTGTCCAGCATCCGTGTGTAGTTTGGGCTCAGGCCAAAGCCCATTTAGAGGTTCTAGAGTGTTCTTAGATAGGTTTAGGCAAGTCCTAGCGTGTCCTTTTTCGTTTTGGGCAAGTAAGGACCGAAAAGGAAGATTAGGGGAACGAAATTGTAAACTTTCCATTTTTGATCTTGTGGCCAAACTTAATAAATAGAAGGCTGATCAGAAGTGGGAAGGCATCTCGTTTAATCCCCAAATCTCACCCTAAGGTTTCTGAAAACCCTAGCTTCGCCGGTTCTTCTTTGGCTCTCCGTCGTCGGCTCACAAACCGCCGCCGGATCCTCCCTTGTACGAACCGCACGTCGCACCTTGTTCCTCTTTTTCATTATTAATAAACTAAGCCGTACCGTCGGTTTTCCTTGCCATCAGACCTTCCCCTCTTCTCAAATCCCTTAGCACTCTCGGATTTCTCTAAGTCCGAAGGCTTAGCCAAGTCCCACCGAGCTCTCCCGCGTCCCTTACACGTCCGAGGCTCTCCCCTTGGCCTTGGCTGCCTCACGTGGTTCCTAGCTCAACTCTAGACCCGTGACATTGTGGTATCAGAGCCTGGTTCGCTCACAAACGAACCTTGTTCTCGATCCTAACCGCTTCCGCACTTCACCGAGAAAGAGAAGATCGCTATGGCTCGCAACAATGGAACAAGCACTCAAGTTTCGGATGCACCATCCGAGACCAACCTACCTGGAGCACTGGGGCTGAGGAACCCCGCGTCACGAGATCCCGTGCCCAGGCCCTTGCGGACGCAGCCGCAACCACTCACGCACCCGATGGAGGCGAGACGCAATCCCAACCCTTGGAGCCACGAATCCAAGCATTGGAGGATGTCTCGGCCAACCAGGATGCACGCATGGACGAGCTCGAGCAAGAGATCTCCGCCATTGGTGACACAACCAAGGAGATGCTCTCGGACATGGAGCAGAGGACCCAAGCCGACTTGGACTCATGCGACGTGCAGATCTGGCTCTTGCGAGAGGACCATGACCGAGAGGTAAGTGACCTTCGTCGTTTGGTCAATGAACTAAAACTCGAATGTCGTTTGCACAGGAACCAAGCAGCCCCTGCTCCGGTACCTCCCCCAGCACCGGTTCCGGCTCCAGCCCCAGCACCGGCCCCGGCTCACAACCACCTACCCATCAAGGTGGCCGAGCCCTTCATCTTCAATGGGAACCGGAGTGCGTCTGTGGTGGAGTCCTTCCTGTTCACCTTGGACCAATACTTTGAGGCCCTTGGTGTTGTCGACGATCAAGCCAAGATCCGACATGCAGCCACCTATCTCCGAGAAGTGGCCCAGCTTTGGTGGAGGCGCTACCTTGCTGACCGCGAGCGAGGGGAACGCAGGATGGACACATGGGCTCAGTTCAAGGCTGAAATCCGACGCCACTTTGTCCCCACCAACGCCGCCGATGAGGCTCGGACTAGATTCCGACGTCTCCAGCACACAGGGAGTTTACTTGATTACATTCGTGATTTCACTGCCCTACGTTTAGAGATGCATGACCTAACGGATAGAGATGCTTTGTTTTACTTTAAGGATGGCTTGAAGGACTTTGCTAGGATGGAGGTGAACCGTAGGGACGCCCAAACCCTAGAAGAGGCCATCACGGTTGTGGAAAGCATTCCGGAATACAACCAAAGCCGTCCCAACCAACCCTCGAGGAACCAAGGAGGTAACCGAGACGGGAACAGACCAAGGTCTAACTTCCCGAGCCGAGACAACTCCCGAGACGGGAACAGACGGGAACAGACCAAGGTCTAACTTCCCGAGACGGGAACAGACGGGAACAGACCAAGGTCTAACAGTGGGCCACCAAACTCACATGGTTCGGGACACGTTAAGGATCGGTCGAAGCCACCTAAGTCGTGTTTCCTCTGTGGTGGTCCCCATTGGGTCCGAGAGTGTCCCAAGAGAACAAAGATCAATGCAGCCGAAGTTAGACCCGACAAAAGCAAAGGCAAAGGCAAGGAGAAAGAGACGGATGGAGACTCAGCCATCGTCGGATCCCTCCATAGGTTCAACACATTGAACAAGCCAGCTTCAACCGAGAATGCCATAGCTTCCGAGTCACCTAACCGAGGCCTCCTCTATGCGGACATCGACATATACGGTAAGATAGTTCCTGCTATGTTCGATACAGGTGCTTCTCACAATTTTATGGATGTAGGTGAAGCCAAGAAACTTAATCTACGCTTAGACGGTAGTGGAGGTTCGGTCAAAGCCGTGAACTCTCCCGCACAAGCTGCTGTAGGTGTGGCCAAGGGAGTCCGAATCCAGATAGGAGATTGGATTGGGAAGACTGACTTCACGGTCTTGCCCATGGATGACTTTCGAGTCGTCCTCGGACTCACCTTTTTCCGTTCGGTGAGCACCTTCATCCCCGCAGCCACCTCCTCACTCGTGATCGTGGACAAGGACAAGCCAACAATTGTCCCTCTACGCCCAGCCCCGAGAGACTCCACAACTCTCTCGGCCATGCAATTCAAGAGGGGTGTCAAGAGCTCGGAGTGCTTCATTGCAACCGTTCGAGACCTAAACGACGAGGAACCCTCGGGTCAAACTCATGTCCCGAGCGAGGTACGTTCCCTTTTGGATTCTTATGCAGATGTGATGCCCTCGGAGCTTCCCAAGAAGCTTCCACCGAGGAGAGGAGTGGATCATGCTATCGAGCTCATTCCCGGGTCCAAGCCACCGGCCATGGCTCCGTACCGAATGGCTCCTCCCGAGCTAGCCGAACTCAAGAAACAACTAGAGGACCTCCTAGATGCAGGCTACATTCAGCCCTCTAAGGCCCCGTATGGCGCTCCCGTCCTCTTCCAAAAGAAGAAGGATGACTCCCTTCGGATGTGCATAGACTACCGAGCCCTTAACAAGGTAACCGTGAAAAATAAGTATCCCATACCCTTAATTGCGGACCTTTTTGATCAGCTTAGGGAAGCCCGAGTCTTCTCCAAGCTCGATTTGCGTTCGGGCTATTACCAAGTGAGAGTAGCCGAGGGAGATGAGGCCAAAACCGCATGCGTCACTAGGTATGGTTCCTTCGAGTTCAAGGTAATGCCTTTCGGTCTAACTAATGCTCCGGCTACGTTTTGCACAATGATGAATGAACTGTTTCATCCATATCTAGATAGGTTTGTGGTTATTTATCTAGATGACATCGTTGTGTATAGCAAGTCTTTGAGTGAGCATGTAGGTCACCTCAAGCTCGTCTTGGATGTACTTCGGGAGAATGAGTTGTACATCAAGCTTGAGAAGTGCGACTTTGCACAACCACAAGTGGAATTTCTAGGTCATTTCGTGAAGGACGGACAGCTCCTCATGGACCCTAAGAAGATCAAGTCCATTCGAGAATGGAATCGGCCCAAGACCGTCCCCCAATTACGGTCCTTTCTTGGCCTTGTTAACTATTATCGCAGGTTTATACTTGGCTACTCATCCATTGCAGCTCCTCTTTCAGACATGCTCAAGAAGGACAAGAAGTGGGATTGGACCGACAAATGCCAAGCCGCGTTCGACAAGCTTAGAGACATTGTCTCGAGTGAACCGGTTATGACATTGCCGAACGTCGATCAACCCTTCGAGGTACATTCCGATGCCTCGGACTTTGCTATTGGTGGTGTTTTGATGCAGGATAACCATCCCGTGGCATACGAGAGTCAGAAACTCAACGATGCCGAGAAGAAATACACCGTACAAGAGAAGGAGATGACGGCCATTGTCCATTGTCTTCGGACATGGCGTCATTATCTCCTTGGGAACTCGTTCGTGATCAAGACGGACAACGTGACCACGAGTTACTTCCAAACGCAGAAGAAGCTCAGCCCTAAGCAAGCACGGTGGCAAGACTTCTTGGCGGAATTCGACTACATCATGGAGTACAAGCCGGGGAAAGCAAATGTGGTGGCCGACGCTTTGTCTCGCAAGACGGAGTTTGCTAACCTCAATGGGAGTGAGCCTAGGACCGATTTCACAACTCGGATCCGAGAGGCCATGGACCATGACCCCACGACCAAGCATCTCCTCGACCTTGTCCGGAAGCATCAAACCCGGAAATTTTGGGAGCAAGACGGCGTTATCTTCTCAAGAGGAAGGCGGATCTATGTCCCAAGACACGAGGGGATCCGAAAAGAGATCCTTAAAGAGTCCCATGACTCTCGGTGGGCAGGCCATCCCGGGGAGAAGCGTACCTTAGCCTTGGTAGCCGAGAACTACTATTGGCCCCACATGAAGGAAGATGTCGAAGCCTATGTCGAGACATGCCTTGTTTGTCAACAAGACAAGATCGAGCAACGACTCCCCGCGGGCTTACTACAGCCCTTGCCCATTCCGAACCGACCTTGGGAGTCAATTTCCATGGATTTTATCATGAACTTACCCACGGTTAACAAATTCGGTGCTATCTTTGTCATTGTAGACAGGTTTAGCAAGTATAGCACGTTCATCCCGGTCACGGCCAAATGTCCAGCCGACGAGGCGACCAAGGCCTTCTTCAAACACGTGGTCAAGTATTGGGGCTTACCACGTTCCATCATTAGTGACCGAGACGGGAGATTCACGAGCAAATTTTGGCGGGAGTTGTTCCAACTCATGGGAACCGAACTCCGATTCTCCACAGCCTTCCACCCTCAAACGGACGGCCAAACGGAGCGCATCAACGCCCTTTTGGAGCTCTATCTCCGGCATTACGTGAATGTTCATCAAGGAGATTGGCCGGATCACTTGGACATGGCTCAATTTTCACATAACCTCCAAAAGAGCGAGTCCATCGGTAAATCCCCATTCGAAGCAGTCCTTGGACGTCAACCTACGACTCCAAGTGGACTGTCCATCTCATACAACGGCCCTAGCCCAGCGGCCCATGCCTTTGCACGAGAGTGACAAGAAGAGACGGATCAAACGTGACTTTGGCTCCACAAAGCTGCCTATCGGATGAAGAAGTGGGCGGACAAACGAAGGAGACCTCAAGAATACAACGTAGGAGATCAAGTGATGGTCAAGATCGTGCCCCACAACTTCCGAGGAATGCAAGCCTTGCACCGAGGCTTGACACGCAAATATGATGGCCCATATCCCATCACCGAGCGCATTGGGAAGATGGCGTACAAGCTGCAACTTCCCAACCACATCCGGATCCACCCCGTCTTCCACGTAAGTGTCCTTAAACCCTATAAAGCTGACCCAAATGATGATGACAGGAACAGGTCCAAACGAGCCCTAATGCCCGAGTTGGTCGAGTTCTCCAAACAAGCCGAGATCATCCTCGATCGTCGCAAGAAGAGGGGAACCAACACCCACGAGTATTTCATCAAATGGAGAGGCTTACCAGACTCCCAAAACACTTGGGAGGAAGTGGACAAATGCGGAGCATTCGCGGACATGATCCGCGAGTACGACGCACACCACTAAGCACTTCGGCCGGCACAAGACGTGACGAGGACGTCCCGAGTTTAAGTGGGGGAGCATGTGAGGCAAAAATGGGGTAATTTTTCACCTTCCTAGTCCTTTTCTTTTTTCCCGTTCATGTATGTCCACAGGTACATTCACGGATGGAGAAACAAGCGCACATGGACACGGAATGGCCGAGAAGCTTCCTTAGCGGGTCACGGACCACGGACGACCTCGGACCACCATGCCCCGACGTCCCAACACTCTCCCAGACCTCCAGGACATGTCCAGACCACGTCCATGCCAAGGCCACAGTCGGACCACACTTTGACCCGAGACAAGCTTGTGAAGCTCGGATATGGCCTATGGCGAGTCCTTGGGCGTGTCCAGCATCCGTGTGTAGTTTGGGCTCGGGCCAAAGCCCATTTAGAGGTTCTAGAGTGTTCTTAGATAGGTTTAGGCAAGTCCTACCGTGTCCTTTTTCGTTTTGGGCAAGTAAGGACCGAAAAGGAAGATTAGGGGAACGAAATTGTGAACTTTCCATTTTTGATCTTGTGGCCAAACTTAATAAATAGAAGGCTGATCAGAAGTGGGAAGGCATCTCGTTTAATCCCCAAATCTCGCCCTAAGGTTTCTGAAAACCCTAGCTTCGCCGGTTCTTCTTTGGCTCTCCGTCGTCGGCTCACAAACCGCCGCTGGGTCCTCCCTTGTACGAACCGCACGTCGCACCTTGTTCCTCTTTTTCATTATTAATAAACTAAGCCGTACCGTCGGTTTCCCTTGCCATCAGACCTTCCCCTCTTCTCAAATCCCTTAGCACTCTCGGATTTCTCTAAGTCCGAAGGCTTAGCCAAGTCCCACCGAGCTCTCCCGCGTCCCATACACGTCCGAGGCTCTCCCCTTGGCCTTGGCTGCCTCACGTGGTTCCTAGCTCAACTCTAGACCCGTGACAGTAGCGGGTGATTAATAATGTGACGAATGATTAGGATATCATGTGAGTATGAATAGTCAATTTTTTTTTAAAAAAAAATTTATTTGTCAATTTTTTAAAAGTATAGGTCTTTTATGTTTAGATATAATAAGTATAAAATTTATTTGGATCAGAAAAAAGTCTAGGGTTAAAATTACGGTAAAAGAAAAATACAAAGTTTTTAATGAAATTTCTGTTTTTTAAGTAGTTACAGTACTTACAAACGAAGTTACCAACATTATTAGAAAATTTGGATAATTTCCAAAACTCAAACTCCTTGATATAAAATCCGCTATAGAAAACAATATCACAAAACTATGCTAAAATACGAGCAACAAAATAAAAGACGAAACCAATAACCATGGGTGAATAAACTCCAATTTTTAATTTAAATTTCCTTAGAAAACGTAACCACCTAATTGCGTCTCGCGATTAATTCCACGCAATAACCATCTCTTTGCCGTAACCGGCCACATTGGATAATAGAAAGTCAAGATCCAAAGGCAAAGAGATGGGCTAAAATCCAATATCCGACTTAGGTATATGAAAGACACTTGCGTCCGAAAATATTAACGTTCTATGCAAATAAAAACAAATTTGAAAACCTAACCATCAACACTCTCTAATCGCAATTGGGTCTTGGGATTAATAAAAAAAATCTCGTGTTATTTGTATTTGGTTATATTTCTGTTTAGTTTATGTAACTTTGCATACATTTCTTTTGGTTTGATTTACTTTGGCAAATCTGTAATTTGTTACTAACCAATTAAGATATTAAACCCAACTTTGTAAAGTAAACACTATGTAAACTGAATATTTTGTTTTGTAAATGCTAAACTAAGTATTGACATTAGTTTTTACTCAAAAATTAAAAAAGATACAAAATTGATGTCAACACACACACACACACACTATATATATATATATATATATATATATATATATATATATATATATATGATTCATATTTTTTTTAGATCAATTGCTATAATTAATATTTTTATTTAGAAACCAAATATAAACCAATTGTTTTAGACAACTTAAATAGAAAATTTCATAAAAATATATGAAATTGTAAAAAAATTTATCAAATAAATATATAAATTCTCTTTTTTTTCGTATAACTATATCAATTATTAAAATTCTTTATATAAACACACAATCTTTCAAAATATCAAGGAATTTTCACAAAAAATAATAACACAATTAAACGAGAGTCCGAATATTTATTTATTTTTAAATAACTGTGAAAACCATGCATAATTCAACCTCTTATACTCATATAGACATCCCATAATATTTGAAAAGTCTGCATGCATATATATGGAGAGTTACAAAGGATTGGTGTATTTCGAAGTTTTTAACAAAAATTGATTTATTTTATGCGATCGGTATAATATTTTTTTTTAAAAAAAAACAAATTATAAAAGAAGATTCACCATAACATTTCATTACCTTCCTCCAAGGCATCGTCTCCAAGCCCGAATATGGCCAGTTTTGAGTGCTTTCTCATCTGCTTTGTTCTTATCCTCCTCCCTTCTTCTTCGTCGAAGGCTTATGCATCTGTCGTCGAACACACTTTCCTTGTATTACTCTCCCACAATATTTTAATTTTAATTTCCAGTCTTTTTAACGTATGGAAAAACTGTAAACTGACGGCGTTAGTCGCTCCTGCAGGTCCAAAACTTCACGGCGAAACCGTTGTGCAAAGAGCAGGTGATACCGACAGTTAACGGAAGTCTTCCGGGTCCGACGGTAAACGTCAGAGAGGGAGACACACTTATTGTTCATGTCGTTAACAACTCCCCTTTTAACGTCACCATTCACTGGTAAATCCATTCATCACATACGATTATAGGGTCGTTTATAGTTATTAGCATGAATAAGGAGTTACTAAGAATCTGTGATTATGCTATTAATTAGTCTTGTTTTTCCACGTTTCTTGATTCTATATAGGCATGGAGTGTTTCAGTTGATGAGTGCGTGGATGGATGGAACAGATATGATAACACAATATCCGATCCGACCGGAAGATAGGTTCACTTATAAGTTTAACGTCACAGGACAAGAAGGTACGCTGCACTGGCACGCACATGTCGTTAACCTACGCGCCACCCTGCACGGTGCTCTTGTCATCCGTCCTCGAGCTGGTCGGCCTTATCCTTTTCCCGAACCCTATGAAGAAGCTCTCATCATTCTCGGTCGGCATATATACATACATATACATATGTATATATACATATAATATTTTCATACCCAATGAATCGTATATGAAAATCCATATATTGATTCGGGAAAACTTTTCGAATCGATGCAGAACAATGGTGGAACACCGATATCGAAAATCTCCAACTAAGGCCCGCTCCTCTTTCAGATGCCTACCTCATCAACGGATTAGCAGGAGATTCATTCGATTGCTCGCGGAATAGTGAGTGAAAATAAAAACATATATAAGTCTCATCCGATTCACAAATTCATATATTCAAAGCTTCTTTTTTTTTTTTTGCATCTAGAAATGTTTAAACTAGAGGTGGTACAAGGAAAACGGTACTTGCTAAGGATCATAAACGCAGCACTTAACTCACATCTATTCTTCAAGATAGCGAACCATTCCTTGCGAGTCGTGGCCTTAGACGCCGTCTACACGAATCCTTACGTTACCGACATCGTTGTCCTAACGCCAGGACAGACCGTAGACGCACTTCTCCATGCAGACCAAACCCTAGGCTCATACTACATGACCACTCAGCTTTACGTCAGCGCCACAGGCCAGCCATTCCCCGACAAAACCCTAGCCAATGCTCTCGTTGTCTACCAAGGTGCCACGTCATCGTCCCGCGCCATGCCATCGTTGCCCGACGTGACGGATACGCAGACAGCGTATAGATTCTCCTCGAGTATCACCGGCCTTGTCAGTGGGCCCCATTGGAGGCCGGTGCCTCGCAACGTGGACGAGAGGATGTTTATGACCATGGGGTTAGGTCTTGAGCAATGTCCACCGAGCATGCAGTGTCCCGGACTGTACGGACAACAATTCGCAGGCTCGCTGAACAACCGCTCGTTCGAAAATCCCAAGACATTTCCCATGCAAGAGGCTTATTTCTACAACATATCCGGAGTGTACTCCGACGATTTTCCCAATCAACCGCCGATAAAATTCGATTACACGAATTTTAACGTTAGTACGGATTACGAGTACCGGATGTTGTTTCCCGAGAGATTAACGAGCGCGAAGATCTTAAAATTCAATTCGACGGTCGAGATCGTTCTGCAAAACACGGCGATGATCACAGCGGAAAGTCACCCGATGCACCTTCACGGGTTCAATTTCCATGTGTTGGGTCAAGGGTTCGGCAACTATGAACCGAGCCGAGACGTGGGAAAGCTGAACTTGGTTAACCCGCAGATGCGTAACACCATCGGTGTGCCGCCCGGTGGATGGGTTGTCCTCAGATTCGTGGCCAATAACCCGGGTTAGAGATTTAACATATGATTCTAGTTTCTATCAAATATATTATTAATTAAGAAAATATCAATTAAAATACACAATTTTCCCGCATAATTATGCTAACTATTTCAAACTTTCAGATAAATGATTAAACGTTCAAATTGTTACTTGATTTCTGTCTCGAAATAGTACATTTTCAAAATATAGACCAACCATTATTTCCTTCTCGATCGCTGTGGTTTGGTGGTAGTGTAATATCTTGAGAATTCATATATTTGTTATATGAAATTTTTTTAATTGTTAGCGATTCAACATATGATTCTAGTTTCTATCAAATATATTAATTAAGAAAAAATCTATACATAAAATATACATTTTTTTAAAAAAAAATATATCATTTTTTTTCAAAACATTCAAAATGTAGACCAACCGTTGTTTAACCCCATTATTTTATTCTCACCGGCTTCTAAATGATGTTATTGTTCTAATAAAAATTCGGTAATATTTTGAGAGTTCACATATTTATTTATATGAAAAATTTAATTACATAGATACCTATATTAAAACTAGTTTATATACTTAATTAGGATTTTTTTTAACAACTTATGTCATACTTACTAAGTTTTGTTTTGTTAATTAGTTAGAAAAGTTGTGAAATATGAGAACTAATCTTTGATATATACGAACCGTGTAGGTGTGTGGATGTTCCATTGTCACATGGATGCACATTTGCCGTACGGAATAATTATGGCTTTCATCGTCCAAAACGGACCACATCCGGCGACCAGCTTGCCGCCGCCGCCGTTGGATCATCTCGAATGTTGTCGGGACGCCGAAATCTATAACCATCCTACGTACGACCAATATTAATTCCTCCTCCTAGATAGAAAGAGCAGATAAAAAAATAACATTTGTGAATATTCTCCTTCCCCTAACACCTGTGATTCAACCGGTTCTCTGGAAGGTTTTAATGCTGCAGTTAGGGTTGGGAAGCTTCTATCGGTTATTAAATTGTCTCTATGGGTTGAAGACCATTGCAGATTGGTTTGGTTTCTGCAATCTATCGAACCTCATCGACTGTGATATGATTGTCTTTCTAGATCAGAAATCTTACTTAAATTTTCAGGGTCAACCAAAATTTTCTCATACTCGGAAGATACCAAACAGATGGACGAACAACAAAATCTATTTGCAGGTAAATTATACTTCTTATTAGGAACCTAATTGAGTAGCATAACTAGGGGTGGACGTTTCGGGATTCGGGTCTGAATTTTGGCGTTTCAGTTTGGGAACGATTTATTTGGTATTCTAAAATTTGTACCAAATTAGTACCGTATATTATTCGGTTCGGATCGGTACAGTTCGGTTTCGTTTTTTTAAATCAAGATTTTCTTAAGAAAATTTCGGTTTTTGGAGAATTTTATAAAGCAGTTTGGTTCAGGTCCGAGAAATTTGGTTCTATAAAAAATATACCATCCGAGAATTTTGAACGGTACAGTTCGAAAAAATACCGAAATTTTTGTTTCGGTACGGTTCGGTTACTCGCTCACCCCTACTTCTTCGGAGATTATCTCAAACCAACAAAGCCAAAATCTACCAAACAAAGGTAAACGACTCCATAAACACAAAATATGAAATCTAAGATGATGTGCCAATAAAATCAAAGCAAGTAAATACACAACAAAAACCCTAACCGCACAAACAGAGAAAGAGAGAGCGCATTAGGAGAAAAAGAGAAGGTACGTACCATGGAATCGGCGACGGCCTGGGAGCGAAACTCCTCAACCCGACGCATTTCGTGATGTCGCGAGTATTTTTCTACTGGATAAACTGAAAGATCTGAGCAAGGACCATATCAGAAGAAATCGAAGGGGTTTTCGTTTAAGATGTTCAACAATGGAGAACATAAAATTTCAAAATCCCCAGAAAGATTCAAGAACAATTCGAGTGATTTCTTGCGACGATTTTTCTACTGGGTAAACCACAAGAACCATCAATGAAGGAGAAAAACCCTAACCACACAAACTGAGAAAGAGAGGGTGCATTGTCTCAATAATTCAACGAGGGAGAAGAAGAGAAGGTACGATGGAGTCGGCGGCGAAATTAGGTGGGTCGGCGTGTGAGCGAAACTTCTCAACCCAACGCGCTTCGTGATGTCGTACCGAAGATTTACATGAGTTTAGCATGTACCAAAGATCCCGAGAGATAATGATTCTTATTACAAGTGAACAAAAATAACGAAGTGATTCTTCTCGTTTCAGAGAGACGCGGACGATGAAGGAGAAAATTCAAAATCGCATTCAAGAAGAGTTGGGAGTGATTTCTTGCGTCCGAGAATGAAAAAAGAAATGATTACCACCGTTAAAAACATTATATAGTCACCCATTCTTTGTTACAAATTGCAGTCGCAATCAACACTACTGCTGAAGGTAAACGTGATGTTTACGTATGGACTCTTTCCGAGTCTATATTGACTGATTACAAAAACATTAGTTTATAAGATTTCTGTAGGATCAAAGAATATCAACATGTTATATAAGAGGAAGAAAAAAAGTACTTTCGTTTCATGTATTTTTTTTTCTAAAAAAAATATATTAATTTGCAATTTTTTTTTCTAAATTACTATACAATCTCTCTAACTACATTAACTAAGTAATGGTTTTTACTGACATGACTTACCGAATTTTACACATTATCGTCACATGACAAAAACTTCTCATATCATTAAAAAATTTAAATTAAAATATGTATATGTAAATTTATATGTATATATATACATACATATAAACATATATATTCATTTCAATATATATATATATATATATATATATTCTAATTTTTTATTTTTATTTAATTTTTTAATGATATAGAAATTTTTTTACCTTGTGGCGCTCACGTGAAAAAAAATTCAGTGGGTTACGTTAACACCGTTCGTCGAAACCAGGGCCATCTTAGAGGGAGTGAAGCTGGATCATCTGCACAGGCCCCCAATTTTTTGGGGCTTCACTTTTTTTAAATATTATTTTATAGTTTAATATGTATTAGCAATTTAAATAAAATAAAAACTATTCTAAATTAAAAAATTTTAAAAATTAAATTTTGTTAAATTATAAGAAATATTTTATAGTGCAGTAATTATACATTTTTCAATATTGAAATAAAATAACAAATATAATAATTTAAAATCATTATATATTTTAAAAAATAAATAAATCAGTAAAAGATAACTATTATTGTATAATTTTAATCATTATTATTGTATTATTAGTATAAAAACTAAAAAAATAAACAAAGTTTTATGAAAATAAATTTTATTTTAATTTGGATTACTCTTTAAACTAATAATTGATTGTTTTTTTAAATTTTGTATTGTAATAAATAATATAATTTATTTGTTATAGTTTATTTTATTTTTATATAATTTAAAATTTTATCTATTAATTAGTATCTTTTGAAAAATATTAAATATTTCTATAAAATTATTAGTTTTTATTTTATAATCTAATTTAAACTAAATATGATTTATGATGATTTATTAATTAACTTTAAAAATTATAAAAAAATAATTATTATTAATATATATATATATTAAACAGTACCTCCAAGATTTATGAGACGGCTCTGATCGAAACTCATTACCCGATTATGGCCATTAGAGATCGTGTAGAAATTTGGAAGTAAATTATAAATTTATATATTTTTTTTAAAGATAAAAAAAATTTATGTATTTATTAGTAAGATTTGAACATATATTTATTTAAAAAATTTCATACCGAATAACACATTTCTAATGATAAATTAATCTGAAACTAAATCATGAAGCTGCATATTTTCCATTGTATCGTTACGAGTAGAAATGATATGACAGGAAAGAATCTCGTCGACCTCATATCTCTCATATCATTTTTTACATTGTAAAATGCGTGAACGAATATCTACACAAATGATAATGAATTAATTAAACTAATTTATAAAAGATTTAGATATAAAAAGATAAGTTAAATATAAGATTGAATAGGGGATATTACAGAAATGCCTTTAAATGACACCAGCGACTTCAAGTAGTACCCTTGAGATTTTAGGGTTTTCAAGGGTATTATTGAGAATCTACATTTATAAGGGTACGAGTGATGTTGGCGTTTTTTTTTTTCTGAGGAAGGGTATCACTTGAAGTGAGATGTATCATTTAAGGGCATTTCTGCAATTGCCCCGATTGAATAATAGAAATCAACATGAAAAATAGAATAACCCGCTGGCTCGTGCTGTTGGCAATAAAATCTTCTAAATCACATTTGTCAGAAACATTCAGAAGTTGGATTTCTCTTCTCGATCGGTCCGAAAACCCTAATTGCCAATCCCTTTTTCGATTTGGAGATCAGATCTGAGATCCGTAATTCTCGATTTCGGAAGAAGCTGCCGAAGCGATGACGAAGGACTTCACTGTTCCTCCTGTGGTCTTCCCCTCTGGCGGAACTCCGGCCACCGGAAATGTCCAGCAGCGCCGTGTCCCGACGGATCCTTTTCAGCCGTCGCGTCCTTCCTCCTCCGCGATTCCGTTCATGTCGTTCGACATTGGATCCTCCGCCTCCTCTTCATCCGCCGGACCTTTCGGCGGAACAATTGCGTTCTCGTCGTCGTCTTCGTTTGGCGTAGGTGCTGCTTCATTTGAAGATGAGGAGCCTTTGCTTGACGAGCTCGGTATCCATCCGGATCAAATCTGGAAGAAGACGAGATCGATTCTCAATCCCTTTCGGATAAATCAGACCGTTCATAAGGACTCAGATCTGTCTGGTCCGATCTTCCTGTACCTCGCGCTTTGCCTTTTCCAGTTGCTCGCCGGTAAGATCCAGTTCGGCGTTATACTCGGATGGATCGTCGTCTCCTCTATCTTTCTTTACGTCGTCTTCAACATGCTCGCTGGTCGGAACGGAAACCTGAATCTTCACACATGTACGAGCTTGGTTGGCTACTGTCTACTACCCGTCGTGATCTTATCGGCGGTGTCGCTGTTCGTACCGCAGGGGGCAGGGCCAGCCCGCTTCGTAGTCGCTGCGGTGTTCGTGTTGTGGGCAACAAGGGCTAGCTCCAATCTTGTACTATCGCTCGCCGACGGAGGAGATGAACACCGTGGTTTGATTGCGTACGCCTGTTTCTTGATCTATACTCTTTTTTCGCTTCTCGTTATATTCTGATTTCCTCTGTTTTGGTGGGACTTGTTTGCTTTGGAGATGTATTATTTCATGGATCTTCGGGTGCCAAAGTGAGTAAGGAAATGCAATCTGAGCTGCTGGTTTCATGGGGATCTTGATGTAAGGCTTAAACGGACGGATGATAGCATCCACGTGTAAAGGTTTTTGATAACTTTAGATGGATACTTTGATATGGTTTAAATGATCTACTTTGATGTGTGTATCTGTCTACTGATGCTTAGACAGGTCTTCTAGGGCATGAGTTTCCTTTCTGAAATTTCTGCAGAAGTTCATCAAATGTTAAACATTTTTTTTAACAGAATTGTTGTCAAATTAGACTCCGTAGAGTATTTGAATGGTTTTCTTTTGTTGTCATAGCATGGACCAAAGTAATGCAGTAGCAAACCTATGAAACTGGTGCATATTTGTTATGAGTGTTCTAATTGTTTGCTGGTTGGAAAGAGCTTATAGCTCCGTGCTGTTTTCCATCTCCATTCTTCGTTTCAAGTTATGAAGATGTTGTACATCTTGGTTTAGTGTTTTAGGTCCCGAGCAGCGGCACAGTTAACACTGTCTAAATCATTTATCACTTATGGCTCTATTATCTCTTTGGTGATGCTTTGACAAGTAGTATGAGGGAATGAATGATCAGAATTAACTTGCATTGTCATAAGGGGTAGAGGAAAAGTTTAATGTTGGAGTTTGCTTCATGGTCGGGTTCACGGGGAAACAAGGATCAATTGGAATTTGATCTTATCAAGTTTAGTAACTTGTAGTCGTAGTTAGGTATCGGCTTATGGGGTAGTTGCACTTTTGTGTACCAGTTCTAAATTTGGGATACTTGCTATTCGGTATGGACTCAACTTGTGCTTGAAGTGATACTTTATGCAGGCAGAAGTAATACACATAAACCAATAGTATTTGCATAAACAGCACAAGCATATGCACATCATGGATACTGATTGGCTTCAGAAAGCTTAGTTTTGGTATTTTGTTTTTCATGGAGAAAGCCTTAGACTTGGTTTTTGCATGGAGAAAAGTTAGAGAGAGAAAATTCTCTTTCCTCTCTCTAACTTTACCAAACCGAGTGTAGCTCCAATCATGTTCTCATGCAAATAGCAATGAAGAAGTTGTCTCAAAAGATGTGAAAATTTCTGAAGACCCAATATCCTAGAGTTAATGTGTGCAAAAGTCACGTCTCCAGACTTTGGAAATCGAATTCCGTGCTCTATTATGAAAGAAGGCAAAACGATTAATGAATTCGTCCGAGAATTCAGTAGTATGACCACCCATCCCCATTACACCGATCTTGGTGCCACTCTCGAGGATGTTTGGAAACTTCTTAATTCTCTTCTTATTGGTTGCAACCATAGAATAATATTCAAACGTCGATAAGATAAAATGACGTTGGAGTGAGTGATCGGGAGAATGAAGGCATATGAAGAGCGGATTCAGTTTTGTAGTAACGACCACAATTTTGATGGATAATTTTTGGATAGTTCAATCGGTGAAACGGGGCGCAAAGCGTCTGTCCCATCCCAAGTTCGAGAGAAGGTATTCACATAGCTTCCTTTCGGTCCCGGGATTAGTTTGAGTCTTGTTCCAGGATATCTGATTACCCAAAAAAAAAAAGACAGTTATCGGAGACATCAAAATTGGCACGGATAAAAGTCATATAAAATGTTTTAACTGTCAAACATCTAAATATGACGCCTTTTGAGTGTTGCAGACCCAAAGATGAAGAAAATGATGAAAAAACTCATCTCACGGAAGAAGTCAAAGACAAACCGATATCATTTTGAAATTGATGGAGATGTCAAGATAAGATTACAGAAAGATTATTGGAATATTAACCTTGTTAAAATAATGGGCCGTTGATTGTTTTTATTTTTATATTTTGTTGGTCAAAATTATACTTGGGACGTGAGATTTGATTCTTGAACAAAGAAAAGATACACATTCCTATTTTATTGTTTTGCACTTTCTTTTTTAAAACGTTATTGAAGCCCTTACGAAATAAATAACTTTCGAAAATTGCCATTCTCTTCTTCATCCAAAGAGGTAACCAAACACTAAACTCTCTCTCTCTCTCTTTTATTAATCTTTCTTTTGTCTTATTTGCTATGTACATTTTTTTTTGTCTTTTTAGATATTATAGAAAAATAATGTTCCACCCATATGTCCAATAGATATAAATAGAGTGGACGCTTCAATCCAAATTCCAAAATCTTTATAAAAACTCAGTTAAACATTGTAAGTAAATAAATAAATAAAAATTTAAGCAAAGTAAGACATGTCCCACAATAAAGAATCATATTGACATTTGATCGAAACAAAACGAGACCACTAAATGTATTTATTTATTTTTTCATTATATTTGTAATATCTTTTTTTTGAAATAAATATTCAACATTAGGGGCACTCAGTTTGTTTACCAAAACGTACGAGATCCAATCCATCCGATTCACAATAGAAGCTATAATTAATAATTGTGATCGATATATATATTATATACCAATATGTATACCGTTTTTGGTTCTCTTAAATCGTAAGTTCGATTGAAATTATGATTCAGAGAATTTTTTCCAACAGTCAGAAAACGATTATGATCATCAGAAACGTAGCATCAAAACCCAAACGTAAGTCGATACAATGTGGGGTCTCATGCCCCATACATATAATTAAAAATATATAATTTATTTATAAAATTTTAATAAGAAAATATAAAATACCCCCATAAGATTTGTGTATTTTTTTTTTGTAAAATGACTATAAGATTTGGATTTTTTTACCCCAAAAAAAATATTTTCTGCATCCGCCACTATATATATATATTCTAACCAAACCAAAAGAGCATTTCTAACTTGACGAAAATATGACAATCATGACAACTAAGGAACCTAAAACCAGACAACATTACAACAGCAGAATATGCTCATATCATATCCCACATCATCATCATTATTATCAATATCAAGCAATGTTTCTTCATAAGATGTGTATTGAGCATTTCAATCCTTCTCGACACTTGCTAAGAGCGTTGTAACGATTTCCTCAACCATACCTTTAGCGAAGCTAAACATGTGACCTCCTCCCGGAACCTCGTGGTAGCGAAGCCACGGAAGTTTCTGAGCTATGTAACGCTGAAGGGAGATGGGAACAAGGGCATCTTCGTCACCTTGCCACAAATGGACAGAACCCTCATTGCTTGGGAACGGGTTTTCGAGCTGTGTCGGGTCGAATTCCCATTTCCCAAATCCAACAATCATATCTCGAAACAGGCTCTCGTGTGTTCCTTGTTGCGTTACTAAATGCTGAGGAGATCACACAGAAACTGTCATTGTCATTTGATTATGATATGATGATGAGGATATGTCACTATCATTTGATGATGATGATGAAGATGATGGAGTAAAAGGAATCGAAGTGACTGTGAAGGAAGAATGATGGTATGAAGTATCTGTGTTCCCTGTTGCCTTTATCAGTGGCTGAGAGCATACAGAAACTATCATTGTCATTTGATGATGATATATTGTGATGATGGTGATGGTGATGGTGATGATGGAGTAAAAGGAATCTAAGTGATTCATACAGAAACTGTCAATGTCATTTGATGATGATGAAGATGACCATGGAGTAAAGGAATCGAAGTGATTGTGAAGAATGATGCTATGAAGTCTCTGTATGTTCCTTCTTGCCTTATCAATGGCTGACAGATCATACAGAAACTATGTCATTGTCACTTCATGATGATGATGATGGAATAAAAGGAATCTAAAGTGATTGTAAAGGAAGAATGGTGCTATGAAGTTCCTCAAGAAAATCAGAGAATGTACCTCGTATTCCCTCCTCGCAGCACCAATCTTAAAAATGATCTCTTTGTCTGATTGAGACAACAACCCGAGATTTCGGGACACAACGCTTGAGCCTGGGAACCATTTCTGAGTGTTCCACCAATGAGTAAGCCAAGGAGCATGGTGAGCCACACGAACCGCCCATTGGTCCCTTGGCGGTTGCTGGTTAAAAGCTTCCATGGACATGTTCGAGGGCAAGTTCTTCCACCAGTAGTTAATTACCGGAGCCACAAGGGTCGCTCCGGCTAACCTGTTCAAAACCAAGAATTGATAACCATAGCACAAAAGAAATTAGATGTATCCCTGTGAAACAATGAGACTGACCACATGGCAAAATGGTTCATACAAGGAGAGGTTTATCATGGTTTCAAATATTAGGAAATGAAACGTAATGATTTGTAGACGTTAAGATATTAAACAACGAAAAAAAGGTTACCCGCAACTAAACACAAGCCAATTAACAATTAATCACTACTAGTATAGTGAATACGCATAAATTATTCTGTCATTTTCTACTGGGACCCTGAAATCTTTTCTTTAATGTGAGATGAGTGTATCATACCTGTGTGGAATGTACTTAAGGCATGCCCATATCGCCTGTCCACCCATCGAATAACCAAGCACGTAGAATTTGGATCCGAGATCCAGTTGATCAGCAAGTTCTTCTATGTCTAATGCCAAGCTTTTCGGAGTCCGTTTCGGGTCGGCATCGCTCTCTCCATAACCAGGTCTGTCAATGGATACCATGTAAAGGCCTAGCTCCTCCACTTTATCCTAGCAGATTGATCCACGGTCATGGTCAAATGGCATAGTACGAGCACCATTCACAAAAGGCAAAAAAGAACCCTTTTCAAGTACCAAGACTTACAGGCCAAATGGTAGATTACTAGACCTTAATCTCTTGTTACATGACTTTGACTCGTGTTTACATACTATCCTCTAATGCTGAATGGCAGTAGTAATGTAACCTGAGGTAGTTACTTTTTCCATTGATAACTTTGTTCAGCACCGGTTAATGACTTCATAATCTTTTTGGTACCCTTTCTGAGTGCAATGAACGAGAATAACGAGTAAAAATGAGAGTTTTGAGCAAGTACCGGTGAGAGTAGAGTTGCAAAAGCAGCATCATGCCTACAACTATCAAAACCATGAACGAAGACAACCTTATGCCTCGCCTTCTCTCTCGGTACCCCGTGCTCTTTGTAAGCCAAATGCCTTCCATCTCGTAGCTTTATTCTCGGCGCTGTGACGGGAGGACCACCAGGAGAGCCACAGATCTTTGGAGGAGGAGGCTGGATCGCTTGATAAGTGTAAGCCACGAACCCAACAATGAACACCAGCAGAAACTTCTTGACCAAACCTGAAATTTCACAGGATCGATCCAGGGATTATCAATTCTTGAAATTGAAACTTCAACAGCAAGAAACATGGTATAGCTGTAACTGGTCAAGCCTCAGTGATCCTATCAAGAACATGAAGAACATATTCAAGAGTCATATCCGAAACTAACTCCATGCGAGAGGTTAATTAATATCTGTAATTGTTCAAAGAAGTTTGGATTGTGAGATTTTTGTTGACAACCCATCAACCAAAATCACAAGAAAATTCAAACCCAGCAAACTTTACGAATCATTCAAAGAACGCGCACTAGTACCATGGGCATTAAGATTCCAAAACCAACAAATACTCCTACAACACAGTTGCTGTCGGGGTAAACCGTATTTAAATCACCGACTTTGTCTCCATTTTCAGTAGAAAACGATATCAAATCCAAAAAATGGACAAACCCAGATCTAAGGGATTCTGGTTTCGCTTCAGAAACCTCAATTTGAAAACAAAACAAAAATCAGGGGGCCCGCAAGTAATTTTCCATTGCATGAAACTCTGAACTTTGTTCACTAGACATTCTAAAGGCAAAATAATTAAGAATTAATATCTTGAAGTCATTTAAATTTTATTCAGATTCATTTGAAAAAGCACAAAATTTCAAAATCACAAATATCTGAATCTTCTCCTACAAACTTTTTCCACATGCTTCGCGATCAAAAGCGTAAGAGCATAAGCCGACCGATTCGTTCAGAATTTTCCATCTGAAAGCTTAAAGGACAATCGAAATCGAGAATTCAGGGAGAACCAAAGAAGCAAAACCTGAGTGACGGACACTGGTTTGAGATGTCGCAGATGCTGTCGAAGCCCCTGGGCTTGCTCGAGCCGCCATTGATGGAGAGGAAGAGGGAGAGAGAGAGAGATGAAGAGGGTGAGTAGTTGCAAAGGAGGAACAACACTGACAATAAATTCATCCGTATATTTTGTTTAATTTATTTATGTATGTATATTTTGTTTAATTATTCGGCTTTCTGTTTTTGTCTCTTTGAATTTTTCTTGTAACAAAGTCCTTAGCAATCGGACAAAATAATCTTAGGTGCATGTATTTTTTTTTCTATAAAAAAAATCAGAAAAGATGGATTCTGCGTCATCTTTTTTTTTTTGGGGGTCATATTTTAGGTGAATGAATTCGTGGTAGTTGTAACCACCAGATTTTCTTTTCTAAGAATGAACAGAATTATTAAAGCTTTTTCATGACAATATTTGGTATTAATCGATCGCTTGACACATAATGAACATATTGAAATACAATCAACGATATGGTTTCAGACACATATTTATATAATATTATTTTTTATTTTTCAGTTTTAGGTCGTTCTTACTGCTTCATCTGTATTGGTTTAGATGGAATAGTTTTTTTTTTTCATCTTTTGTTATTAACATTCATCCTACTCAAATGTTTTTTGAGATACATTTATTTCAACGATTTAAAAGTAATATTTTAATATTTTTTTATATGTTTTTGTTTTTTGTTTAGAACAACGTATGATATTTTAATCTATTTATTCTTTTGCTAAGGATAAGAGAAATTCTTATCTATTTAACAAAAAAAAAAAAGAGAAATTCTTATTCATATACATTGTTTAGGCATCATTCGATGTCATTTCGATCGGCCATTTGTCCACAAACATGTTGATTCTAACACATCAAGTTTGTATCTTGGATCGGGAATGACCGAATCGACATGGTTGTTTCGTGTCCCGTTGTCTCTGTCTTCGGCGTCACTGGCAGGTTCCATTTGCGTTCGAGTGAGGTATATATTTTGTTCTCGTTCGGGTGACACCTACTGTATTTTGAATATACCTATCTTCTCTTGAGTTTCATAGATGGATAATTAAGGTTTAGAAATGTAACGATGTTTCATATATATATATATATATATGTATAATATTTCCTGATTGGGCAAAAAATATGTATATCGATGCAGTTCCCATACGGGTCTATGACCTATTAGACAGAAGTGCTGAACCAAACCAATGTTTTGGTAGTTGGAGATGGTATTTTCATAGGCTTGTGTTTTTCGTACGTGACACAAGTAATCATATATTGTTTTGTCCTTTATTATACATCCTCCAATTTTTATTTTTCTTTTTAGATAAAAAAAACATAACCATCCATTTCTTTCAGCCAATTCCTTTAGCCTTGCTGAAAATCAGGACCTCCTTCCATGATCTTCTCTACGACCCTTTTCAATTCAACTCTCTTTCCTTCGTTCCTTTGTCTCCCTTTTTTTCCTCCTTCCCCAAAAGACAAAAAAAAAGGCTAACTCTTGATTTCAATGTAAAAGTTTCAAATCCGCCATCTTTGTATAGCTTCTTCATTACCTTTTTGCAAAGTCTCCTCATTTGTTTCCTTCTCTCTTTTTTTTCTGGGTTTTATGATACATATGTTGTTGTTCTATTCTCTGAAGATGTCGTAGGGTAGCTGAGAGAAAATCTAAGTATTACGGTTCGTGTGCTTCCAAACTGATTTCGTATGCATGGTTCTCATGTAAATATTGTTCCTTCTGGTTCTTTGGTAGATAGAAATGAGAGTGGGGATCATTGTTTCGTGGCGACGGGGCTTTTTGTTGTTCCTTATCGTTGGTTTGAGCTTATTTCCCCTTGGATCATGTCTGGATGGAGATGATTACAGCAAAACAGGAAGCCCTAAAGTTCTCATTCCTGTTACAAACATTGTATACAATCGGCTTCAGAATTTAAAGAATGTCTTGAAGGCTGACATTGATCGAAATTTAGGATATTGCATTACGAACGTGTACGCATTCTTAATCACTTCTTCCGCTCCTTTGTTCAATTCTCTTTACCATCTTACATCGTTGGTCTCTAATGTTGTCCCTCTATTGTTTACAGGAAGAAAGATTGGGATGAAGCATTTAACTTTGATAAAAACTTGGATTTCTTGAGTAATTGTGTTAAGAAAACTAAAGGTACAACAAATTAGATGATCATTTTTGTGACTTTAGATTAGAGTTAAAACATAGTTATACCTTTGGTGTGAATTTCTTCTCTTCTTGTTTTGGTAGGGGATATGACGCTTCGGCTATGTACAGCTGCAGAGATAAAGTTTTACTTTAGTAGTTTTGTTAAAAGAGATCAAGTAACATCGGTTCACGTAAAGCCTAACATTAACTGTAATTTGGCTAAATGGGTTTCGGGGTGTGAGCCGGGATGGGGTTGTATGGCAGATGACAACAAAAAGTTCAATCTAAACGACGTTAAAGCTCTTCCCTCTCGGACCCGTGACTGCCAACCTTGCTGTGAAGGGTTCTTCTGCCCTCAAGGTCTCTCTTGTATGATACGTAAGGGATCGATATCTCTAAACATTTCACTGATTGTTATAGAAAAAAAAAACTCGAACTCTGATTTTTATTCTTGTTGTTTTTCATGGATTTCTGTAAATGCAGCTTGTCCGTTAGGCGCTTATTGTCCACTCGCAAAGCTTAATAAAACAACGGGAGTTTGTGAACCGTTAAGTTTGATATTGTGTTGTTCTTATTCTCTTAGTAGATACAAGTTTGATACATACTTTGCTGATACAAAGACTCTCTCTGCAGATACAATTATCAAATTCCTCCGGGAAAATTGAATCATACATGTGGTACTGCAGATTCATGGGATGATGTTGATGGTAGTGCTGATATGTTCTGTTCTCCGGGATCATATTGCCCAACCACAATTCAGAAGATCACTTGCAGTAGTGGGTATTGATTTTTCATCTCCGATCTCATGTTATTTTCTCAAAGAACCATATCAAATCTCATTGCTTCTGTCATCATATCTTATGATACGATGTTTAAAGGAAAAGTTTAAAAGCATTGTGTTTTGTTTCATTCACGTTTTCCGACTTAGTTTTCTTACATGTTATGCAGACACTACTGCAGGAAAGGTTCCACTTCTCAAAAACGTAAGTCTTTAGAAGTTGAATAAGCCGCTCCAACACTATAAACATGCTTTTATGTATCCATAGGCGTTGATATGAGAATCATTTATCTTATTTTGAGTTTACGGTCCTTTCTTTAACAGATAACAATTGAAGATATCTTATTGTAAAATCTTTTCTTGATACTTTGTTCAGCATGTTTCAAGCTTGCTACTTGCAATCCAAATACTGCAAACCAAAACATTCATGCTTATGGAGCCATTCTTATTGTAAGTTTCTAGCTTATTACCCCTTGAGACATGACCTTTTTACCCTTTTACCTTTGGCGATGGAATTCCCACTTTGATCTTTTCGATTTAGTATGGTTATATTCTTAAATGTAATCTTGTTATTGTTTATGAAGGTGGCTCTAAGTCTTCTGATGATCATAGTCTATAACTGCTCGGATCAAGTTCTTGCTACGAGAGAAAGAAGACAGGCTAAATCTAGAGAAGCTGCAGCCAGACATGCAAGAGGAACAACACAAGCTCGGGAGAGATGGAAAACTGCGAAGAACATTGCCAAGAAGCAGAATATAGGACTGACCGAGCAGTTGTCAAGAACATTCTCTCGTAGGAAATCCATGGCACAAAAATCATTGAAAATCGGTAAGTCTAGCACGAACAATGGCTTACCTCCTATTCCTTCTTCATCTGATAAGTCAAAGGAGGAGGAGGAAAAGCGTAATAATCTGACCGGGATGATGCAAGCTCGGGAGGAAAACCCGAGAAGCAACGAAGGGTTTAATCTGGAAATAGGAAGCAAGAATGTGAAGAAACAGCAGGCACCAAAGGGTAAACAATTGCATACGCAAAGTCAGATTTTCAAGTATGCTTATGGTCAAATAGAGAAGGAGAAGGCAATGGAGCAACAAAACAAGAACTTGACCTTCTCTGGAGTCATTTCCATGGCTACTGACACTGAGATTAGGACTAGACCTGTAATCGAAATTGCCTTTAAGGATTTAACACTTACGTTGAAGGGAAAACATAAACATCTCTTGAGATCTGTCACCGGAAAGTTCATGCCTGGTCGTGTTTCTGCAGTCATGGGCCCATCAGGGGCAGGAAAAACTACATTTCTTTCGGCTTTGGCAGGAAAAGCAACCGGATTGACAAGAGCTGGCTTGATTCTTGTAAACGGGAAAAATGAATCTATACTCTCCTACAAGAAGATCACTGGGTTTGTACCACAAGATGATATTGTACACGGAAACCTAACAGTGGAAGAGAATCTTAGATTCAGCGCACGATGCAGGTAACATACGGGAAAGTCCTCCACTTCACACTTATAATATTTGCCAAGAGACTTTAGATTTCATTTTTGTTATAACTAAACTGCAAAAGAAAGAAACAAAAAAACTTTTGCAGGCTGAGTGCTGACATGACAAAAGCAGACAAGGTTCTGGTTATTGAAAGAGTCATTGAGAGCTTGGGGCTACAACATGTGAGAGACTCTCTGGTTGGGACAGTGGAGAGAAGAGGAATCTCTGGAGGGCAGAGGAAACGTGTCAATGTCGGTTTAGAGATGGTCATGGAACCTTCCTTACTGATATTAGATGAACCCACCACTGGTTTAGATAGTGCATCTTCTCAGTTACTCCTCAAAGCACTTAGACGTGAAGCCACAGAAGGGGTTAACATCTGTATGGTTGTTCACCAACCCAGGTAAGTCATTTCGATATCCGAATATCACTATCCAAAAAGTTTTGTTCCGTTTAATCTCTTAAAACTTAAATCTTTGGTTTTGTTTTTGATCAGTTATACGATGTACAAAATGTTCGATGATATGATACTACTTGCCAAAGGTGGATTTACTGTATACCACGGATCTGTCAAGAAAATCGAAGAGTATTTTTCAGGAATCGGTATCAAAGTCCCCGAACGTATGAATCCTCCTGATCATTACATTGATGTTCTTGAAGGCATGGTGAAATTAAATGGTGATTTGACTGTAGAACAACTCCCTGTGAGATGGATGCTTCATAATGGTTACCCTGTGCCCCATGATATGCTTAAGTACTGTGAAGGACTCCCATCTTCCTCAGGAACAGCTCAGGCTGACGATTCCTCTGAACAATCCTTCAGTTCAGATTTATGGCAGGACCTGAAAACTAATGCCCAAATGAAAAAAGACGATATACATAATAATTACTCGGATTCCTATGACTTGTCCAATCGGGTAACTCCTTCAGTGTACCGACAGTATAGATATTTCCTCGGAAGGTAGAGTTTTCTCTTGCTATATCCCTTTCCATACTATCTTTAAGTGGACATTACAAAAATGACCATGTGAATCCATTACAAAGGTTATCATAATAAACTTGAAGTTTCTGAATACAGGGTTGGGAAGCAAAGGCTGAGAGAGGCAAGACTACAGGCATTAGATTATCTTATACTGTTAGTTGCAGGAGCATGTTTAGGAACTCTTGCAAAGGTGGATGACGAGACGATAGGTTCACTCGGCTATACATACACTGTCATTGCAGTCTGTAAGTCTTTAATTACACAAAATATGCAGAATTTGAGATCCTCACACTGTTAAACCAAACTTTTCTTTCTTCTTTCTCCTCCTTTTGAAGCTCTCTTGTGCAAGATTTCAGCACTGAGATCTTTCACAATAGATAAACTACAGTATTGGAGAGAAAGCTCTGCAGGAATAAGTAGCTTAGCTCATTTTCTGGCAAAAGACACGATGGATCAGTTGAACACAGCCATCAAGCCTTTGGTTTACTTGTCTATGTTCTACTTCTTCAACAACCCAAGATCAAGCTTTCAGGACAACTACCTTGTCCTGTTATGCCTTGTCTACTGCGTCACCGGCATGGCTTACATATTCGCCATCTTATACAGTCCCAGTGCTGCTCAACTGGTTTGTTCACCTTCATATCTCATAAAATTTTCACCATAATAAGATTTTATCTTCAACCCTCTTTATCTCTATAAGCAACATGAATAAATATCCAAAAATCGGATGTTTGGCCCATGGATACACGATTTTTGGCTATCTGAACTTTCATGGGACGAGATGGAATTTTTTTTTGTCCGTAATATGGGTACAAAAACGAGTAACTAAAAACAACGATGGGTATCCGTAAATATATGTACAGTGATATTTGTTTGTCCGTGCAGATGTCAGTGCTGGTTCCAGTTGTCATGACACTCATAGCGAATCAGGACAGGGAAAGCATTGTCCTAAAGTACCTCGGAAGCTTCTGTTACCCTAAATGGACTCTTGAGGCTTTTGTCCTCTCTAACGCCGAAAGGTTTTCACTTTAGCAGAAATTATTGCATTTTATTCGACGAAATCAATCTACAATTCAGTATAACGAGAAATTGTTCTTGTGGTTGTGTTAGGTACTCTGGAGTTTGGTTGGTGACAAGATGCAACTCTCTTACGGAGAATAGATACAACGTTGGTGATTGGGTTCTCTGTCTCATCGTTCTCGTCCTTATGGGCATTACCTGTCGTTTCATAGCTTTCTCTTGCTTGGTTACCTCCAAGAACAAGTAAGAATCACATGGAGTCTACTCTACCAGGGTTGGTATTTTCGGTTCAATTATTTTCACATTCGATTTTGTAAGAAAGTTTATATATATATATATATATATATATATATATATTAGATTAGGTTTATTTTCATATTCGGTTTTTTTTTTTTTAAGAAAAATTATTATCTATAGTTCTTGCTCTCAGTTCTTAAACTAGAAGTTGAAGAGATCAAAATCCTTTTTTAGATATCGTATCATATGTGTATGAAATTATAGAATTTCTCAATGCTATTTCCTCTCTTTTTTTTTCACATTTTCTCAAAGTTGTTTCCTTTCCATAAATGGTAGATTAAAAGCCCACTTTACAATAATTTAAAAAAAATAAAAGCAATATACAAACATGTAAATGAAAATAAAGAGAATTTTTCGAATGTGAAAAATGAGTTAAAATATCGTGTTCGTGCTTCACTCATCCGATTTTGAACTCCGCTTGAACTATCTCTCTCGCCCATACGTGTGCTATAGGGATGTACTCATCAGATTCAGTCAACTTATTATTTTTTGATGTATTCTTTTAATATTTTAGAATTTTGTTTTACTTTTTTATTATAAATTGTTTTATCTAATTTATTATTTATATTTTTTAATTCATCTTGTTTTTTAATACTTCTAGTCTTTCATACCTTTTTAATAATTTATTTATTTCAATAATAGAGTTGTGTTCAAATATTTTAACTAATTTCTATAATTAATTTTTATATTTATTTTAATTTCTTCTTTATTTCTTCATATTTTTTGGAGGTTCAGGTGAATAATCCTATAATAGATCATTTCAACATTATTATTTAGTGTGAATTTTATTTTATTTTAGTTTATCTATAAATGATTAATATCATTTTTAAAGACGATATTAATATAAACACAAATATGGAGAACGATATTAGAAGATATAGTTAGATCAAAGGTACGGTGAATTTTCAGATTATAAAAAAATAGATTTGTTTATAAAGATTTTGTGGTATAATTATTACTCTTTTTTATAAAAAATTTATGGACAACAATTATTTTCATTTGCTAAAATTAACTGTAATGTAATCCTTTAGTATAATCAATTTTTTTCACTATTCCTAGTTAATCATTTTTTATACCAAGTTAAAATCAAATAAATACTTATATTATTGATCCTACAAATCACAATCTCAGATGTCACACATAACAATGATATTTTTATTATTTTATCAAAATAAATGCTTTTTAGAAATTTTAGATATATTTAAGGTATAATTAAAGTCTTTTAATATTTTTTAGTATTATATTTTTTTAAAAAATAGGTCGAACCAGTAAACTTCTTAGTTATAAAAAAATAAGAATTGTGAGTGTAGTAGTTTTACTAATCCGTCCTTTAATTATTTAAGAGAAATTATAATTTCCATTATTTTTCTATTTGCCTGCGAGGGAAAAAATAAAAATAAAAATAAAAAACAAAACAAAATTACACATAAAGTGGTCGAGACAAAACGTTAGGAAATGGCGTCAATATGAAATCGACGTTTCGAAACGCACATTTCTCCGTCTCTCGTTTGATAAACCCTAACCCCTGCATCTCCTCTCCGATTCCCCGCGTTATCCCTCTCTTCTCCGGCGGCATTCACCAGAGTTCCATTATCCGCCGGCGGGACCCATCGTTACCTTCCTTATCCACCGCGTTCTGCTCTTCGTCGTCCTCTATTCCGATGGCGGGAGGTGAAGGTCAGGTACCACCGCGGTCTTCTCCTTCTCTGGAAAAGCAGTTCGAGGAGTTCAGGGTTCAACTGGAAGGATCTGCGAGCTTGCGAGAGAGGATTCGAGCTGTGGTTATGGAGATTGAGTCCGCGACAAGGCTCATTCAGGCTAACTTGCTCCTCGTTCACCAATTGCGACCCGTTTCTGGTAAAGAGCAGTTTTTTTGTCCGAAGGGACTTTGAATTCGAAGTTTGTTGTGTATCGTTCGCTGATATGCAGCGCTTAGCCTCGCGTTGGAACAAAATAGGTTAAAGGATGTTTCGTTCTTTCCATTTACTGTGAGAGAAATGGTACGATAATAAACTTGATGTTTCTTCTTTCTGGTGGACTTATCAGTAATAGAGTTCTGTTCGAAGAGGGAGCAACTGAACTCGAAAATAACTATCTTACTTAGTTAAGGAAAGAAGGATTATCCACAAGTGTAGTACCTGTGTGCTCTGATGAATTACATTATAGTGTGTGATAGTGTCTAACGAAAACACCGAACGTGTCTGCTGGATCAGAGGTTCTCGAGAAAGCTAAAGAAAAAATCGGTGCTTTGAAGGATCTTTACAGTCAGCTTTCTGAAGTTCTCCGAGATTGCTCTGGACAGTACTACAGGTAGCTTTGGTATAATCAGACAGGTTTTTAGGGTGTGTTTTCTCGTGCAAGTCTGTTTGGATTTAGTGGTATGAAGTTAGGTTTTTTGTTTTGTTTTAGGTACCATGGTGACTGGAGAAGTGAAACACAGACAGTGGTCTCACAGCTTGCTTTTATGCACTGGTTAGAAACTGGCACTCTTCTTGCGCACATAGAAGCTGAAGAGAAACTTGGGTGTAAGTCACTCTGTCTCTCGGTTTATTGTCGTCCTGCTTCGAAAGAAATTATCACCGACGTGTTTAGCTGTTTAGTTTAGTCTGATTTTCTTCTTCATTGGATCTGTAAGAAGCTTTTGTTCGGTAAGTCATCGCAACGGTTCGGCCTTGTTCCAAATCCAGTCATGTGTTCTCTTTTATGTTGAAGATGGTTGATTGGTTTGGTTTCCTTGTATCGTAATGGAACGAAAAAGTTGCTCTGAGCGTTGGTTAATCTCAATATATCTGGCCTAACTTGTCTCTCTCATGTTACTTTTCTTTATCGGTTAAACCAGGCAGAGAACATCTTGGTCAAATCATTTATCTTTCTGTCTTCTAACTTTCCTTTGATGTTTTCCAGTGAACAGTTCGGAGTTTGGTTTGGACACTGAAGATTATCTGGTTGGTAAGTGTTCTGGGAAAATGACTTCTATGGATGGTCTCGATCTGGATCAATAAGTTTATCGCACATTTTCTTCACGTTAATGCTTTATAATGGCTGCATGATCGGATACTTGTCTGATTTTATTTCCAAACAAACTGAATTAACATCCTTAAGAATGGGTTGAATCGATGTAAATCTTAAGATGCAAAATTTGAAGTCAGGGTATTATATTTTACAAATCAATTGTTACTTCTTTAGTTCTTTTTACTGATCATGACTCTGTTAATACTTTGCAGGAGTTTGTTTCATGTCAAATGATATGGTAAGATCTATTTTGTTTTTTTTTTTTAATTCCAGGGCATTCGAACGATACTTCCATCCTAAATTTGGATTAGAGCATTCGAAACAACTAACCAATAATTTGAAAAGCAAGGACCTTCGTGCAGTGTTTCATGACAAAATAAACGCGAGCTATCTGGTTTTTTTTGGCAGCCTAGGTACGTGGTTAACCGGGTGACGGCAGGGGACTATGATTGCCCGAGAAAGGTGTTGAATTTCTTGACAGATCTTCATGCAGCTTTCCGAATGCTGAATCTCCGCAACGATTTCCTCCGCAAGAAATTTGACAGTAAGGCCGACCCTACTCCATATCACAATCTTATCATACCCTCTTCCTCAAATGCGGATACCGGTTCAAGAATTGTGAGGGGAAAAAACCAAAACACTCCTTGTCATGTGACAGGTATGAAGTATGACCTAAGGAGGGTTGAAGAAGTTTACTATGATGTCAAGATCCGAGGTTTGGCTCCACACGGTGAATCAGATGGAACCCAAGGAACTCAAGGCTAATGTTATGTTTTGTCATGGAAAAACGGCAAGGAAAGCTTTTGTAGAAACTGAGCACAATGACCAGTTGAAGTCGGATTAATTCGAACGTCAGGGTCTTCATTTCTACAAAATGTAAACGGCGGGCTTTTTTGGGCCGAAGCCCATTTTCTAGCATTGGTTTGATGGCGTTATGACGCCGTCAAGAGAATTGCAAGTTTTCCGTTTCCATTTCATCGGCTCAGTTGCTGCACCTGTTCATGTACGCCATGGTCGCGGACTCAAAACGCACATATTATGTTATCAGGTATTTGGAATCCGACAATACTTCTCTTATGCTCTTCTCGTGTCCCGAAGAAATAAAAAATTAGAATCACAACGATTAACGCAAAAATATAGATCAATTGTAATATCAGGGGTGAATATAAAAAATAAGAGATTTATCTCTAAAACTGAGAATACGGAAAAATTAGTAAAAATAAATTCTATAATTTATCAGAAGAAAAATTACAAAAATACATTATTTACCATAGAGTAATGAAATTAAAATTAACTTTTTTTTTATATATTTTTTTAATTGAAAGACTCTTTTATACTAATAACAAAAACTAAAATTAACTTTGTTTGAATTTTTTTGATTGAATTACTCTTACATACTAATAATACAAATTAAAATTAACTTTGCTTATAAATTATTTGATTGAAATAATTTATATCTTAATTTGTTTAAGTTTTTCTAAAATATATATTGATTACAAATTATTTCTTTTATTTTATAATGAAAATTTATCTTTTCATCCAAAATCTTAAAAATGATCAAATTTTAAGAATATTTTTTCATATAAAAAAGTGGGACCCTTTGACATGACACCACTTGCACACTCAGTAGTATGTATATAAATATTCAAGGATCACGTACCCTTTTCCATGTTAGATAAGAAATTTAGGCCCGAGAGGAATCGACTCGGTCCAATTGCAATATGTTGCTATAAACATATACAAGTATACATATATATATATACACATATATATGACCATAAGACCAAAGTCTTGTTAGACAACAAATACACATACATGTAACATATATGAACATGAGTTTGATTATTTGTCCATTTTATTTATTCACAATAACAACATAACACATACATATGTGGACATAAGTTTGATTATTTGTCCATTTTATTTATTTACAATAACACCATAACACATACATATATGAACATAACTTTGAGTATTTGTCCATTTTATTTATTTACAATAACACCACAACCCGCAGAAAAAACTCAACACACTTCTGAGAAAGCTCTTAAAAGTTTATATACAAACACAACACATCCAACGGCTCAGGAAACCATCTTTCTTTTAACTGTAGAGATCGTCATCGTCGTCAGCTCCTCCTGCCGAAGCGGCGAATGGGTCGGCCCCACCAGCTGCCGTGCCACCCGAGCCAGCTGTTTCCGTGAACCTGAACTCTGTCCCGATCCCCCGAGATTGCTGCAGCGTCTGAGCGAAGGTCTGGTACTTGCGTATATCTGCATCGCTCACCGACCTCCTCGCGAATTTCATGGATTCCTCAAAGTGAGCGGCTTTTATCTCCGCTACTTCGTCCTCCACATCCTCCTCCATCGCTTCCGGGTTGTCCCGTCTCCTCCTCTCCCTCTCGATATCCTGAGAAAAAGCGATCACCATAACAGGGGTGGGCATCGGTTACGACTAATTCGCATTCGATTATTTGGAGTTTTGAAATTTAATAACCAAACGTTATCTAATTTTAATCGATTTGATTCGGTTCACTTTTTAAATATCCAACCCATTTGTCCACCCCTAATTATTCGTACTTTCGTTAATCCAAATCAAGGGGGAAAGAAAGAGATGGCAAGGAGAACGACGTTGAGGTCTGGTACACTGGAAAATTCGAGTACCCGACCTGCGCCCGTTCTCAGATCATGCGTAGGGAATCAATCATACAAGAATGAATGAATGAATTACTTGTGGGTCAGGGTTTAGTTTATATACCTTCTCGATGTTCTCTCGTATGGCGTATTTGCAAGCGCGCTGGCAAATCTCGGTGATGTCCGCCCCGCTGAAGCCTTGAGTGTATCTCGCGAGAGCCCTCAGGTCGACATCCTTGGCGACTGGCGATTTCCTCAGGCACGCCTTGAAGATTTGGTGACGGGATTCCTCGTCGGGAAGAGGGATATAGATGAGTTGGTCGAGACGACCAGGACGGAGAAGCGCAGGGTCGATGATGTCTGGTCTGTTTGTTGCTCCGATGGTGAACACCGTCTTTTTGGCAGACATACCGTCCATCTCGGTAAGAAGCTGGTTCAAAACCCTATCCGCTGCGCCACCCGCATCTCCCACACTGCTTCCTCTCTGTGACACGACAAAGGAGAGTACACATGATGCAACAGAATTCTCGAAAAGAGCGAAACCGAGAGCAAACAACTGATGAGCTTTACCTGAGTGGCAATAGAGTCGAGCTCATCGAAGAAAAGAACGCAAGGAGCTGATTGACGGGCCTTATCGAAAATCTCTCGGACATTGGCCTCGCTCTCTCCGAACCACATGGTGAGAAGTTCAGGACCCTTAACACTGATGAAATTTGCTTGGCACTCGTTCGCAATAGCTTTGGCCAAGAGGGTTTTCCCGCAACCTGGTGGACCGTAGAAAAGGACACCTTTAGACGGCGACATCCCGAACTTCTCGAATTTCTCAGGGTGCTCGACGGGATATTGTACAGTCTACACGAATACACAACATAGATTAGAACCACATGTTAGGGAAAATATCAGACTGCGATATCAACGAGTCGAAAATCTCGAGTTTACCTCTTGGAGCTCCCTTTTGATGTTCTCAAGACCACCAATGTCTTCCCAAGAAACATTAGGCACCTCGACAACCTGATTAATGGAGAAGAATAAAGGGTATAAACCAACGATTGCTGGGGAAAAAAGATCAGTATCGGGTAGATCTCGTAAACTCACTCACCGTCTCACGAAGAGCAGAAGGATTGCTGTTACCGAGAGCGGTCTGGAAATGCTCGTTCGTCACAGCCATGGAATTGAGAATTTCGGCATCTATCTCCTCGTCTTCGAGATCGATTACGTCCATCTTCTCCCTGATACATTGGAGGGCAGCTTCAGTGCATAATGCTGCAAGATCAGCACCGACATAGCCATGGGTGTCTTTAGCTATCCTTTCCAAATCCACCTGAATAACATAGAACCCCATGAGCAAAAAATTGCGGAAATAAATAAAAAAACAGCGTTATACAAGAAAAGATTACATCTTCAGCGAGCTTCATGTTCTTGGTGTGGATCCTGAGAACCTCGAGGCGTCCGACTTCATCAGGAACACCGATATCGATTTCTCTGTCGAACCGTCCGAATCTTCTAAGAGCTGGATCAATGCTGTTTGGACGGTTAGTTGCTCCGATAACAATCACATGGGATCGAGCTTTGAGTCCATCCATAAGCGTCAAGAGCTGGGAAACGATCCTCCTCTCGACTTCTCCGTGCGTTTTCTCTCTTTTGGGAGCGATTGAATCGAGCTCATCAATGAAGATGATCGATGGAGCGTTCTTCTCGGCTTCCTCAAAGGCTTTCCTTAGGTTGCTCTCACTCTCGCCAGCCAACTTGGACATGATCTCGGGACCATTGATACAGAAGAAAAACGCACCGGTTTCATTAGCCACGGCTCGGGCAATCAAAGTCTTTCCTGAACCGGGTGGCCCGTAAAGCAAAATCCCCTTCGGTGGCTTCACACCGATAGACTTGAAGAGCTGCGGATGCCTCAGTGGTAGCTCGACGAGTTCCCGAATCTGGGCCATTTGTTTCCTGACACCACCCACATCATCATATCCAACTTCATCCAATCTATCTTCATCTTCTCTCTTTATAGGCTCACCCTCGCAGAAAATTTCTGTATCCGGAGCTACCACACAGTACTCGGGAGGATCGGTCTCAATAACCTTAAACTCGACACTTCTCATGCCTCCACGGACTAGGAAGAGGTCACCCTTCCTCACTGGACGGTATGCCTCCAAGAAATACGCTGCATGGTATCACATCATCAACAAAGATTATTACAGCGTGCCACCACAAATTCGGCTTTCAGACAGGTTTACGTCCGATATCATTTAAGGAAACAATGTGAAATATTTCAAACAGAGTAAGACAAGACAAAAGATGAAACTCACGTTTCAGGTATGCATCAAAGAGATTCCCGGTAACACCTTCAATGGTATCGTCTATGGGCAAAATATGAACACGTTTCCCATACTTGACATCAGGGCACTGATGAACAGAAATAACATCGCCAAGCCTAACCCTCAAATTCGACCTCACCACTTTGTTCATCCTTATTTTCGGCTCTTCGCATGTATCGTCAGCCAAGGCGATACAAACTGTATCCTTCCTCTTCTTTCCCTGCAATTCAACACCCCAAATAAGAAAGCAAAGATGTCAAAACAGGTTATACACACTGGAATAGAAAACCCTAAAAGTCCTTTTGGTAACCTAACGGCACCAAAAGAGTTCAAGAACGAAACCTTAATCAAGACAGTATCCCCACGAAACAGCTGCAGCTTCTCCATGGTCTCTGGGTGAAGAGACACGACAGAATTATCATCGCTGATCGCCTCGTCCACCACCAAACGATTCGGCGCTTTCTTTCGCTCCAAAATCGCAGTGCTAAAATCCCTCTTCGTCCCCTTCCTTCATTATTCAACAAAAAAAAAAACCCCAGAAACAAACACAAGATAAGATCGAATTCGAAGAACCCATCAAGTAAAAAAAGATGAAGAAGCAGCAGCTACTACTGAATCCAGAAGGACTTACGAATCTGATGATTCAGCTTGATTCGCCATGGTCGTTGTCCTCTTCCACTAAGAGAAGAAATATATCAGGGATTAACTACAAAATGCCTCGGTTTCGTACACACGCGGAGACAAATCCTTTTCTTGTCTGAAAGGAAATGTTTTATAAATTATTATATCTGCACACAAATTAGTTATTTATCATCCCTGACCTTCAATTAATCCATCTATTTTTTTTCTTTAACTCAATTCTAAAAATAAAATTTAAGGAAATGATAGAAATAATTATTTTTCATTTCTATTTTGAAAATAAATTTTGAGAAAGATATATGTGAATTAATCTTTAATTGAGATATTATAGAAATTAAGTTTTCAATTCATAATATGTAAAAGGATTCTTTGAGGATTATTAATCATGGATTTTTCACGTTCTAATATTTAAATAGTTTCAAATAATAAATTATGATAAGCTTGCAGAAAATATATTTATAATTTTTTATCTCATTTTTTATAATTGAACCATTATTCTAACGAGTCGTCTGATCTGTACCGATTTTGAATCTAAACTCAAATTCTATAGGACCGGGTTTCACATTTAGTTTTATAGATTTGAAAAATTTTGGATGTCTCAAACCCGAACTCAAACTTTCGGATCGATTGCGGTTTCGGATCGGATCGGCTCGGGTCCACTCGTTTAACACCCCCAACGAGGCCCCAACTTTTGTTACATGACAACTACAAAAATGTCTTTCTAAATTTTTACCAATGAATCAAAAAACTTTATTTTAGTTAACGCAAATAAAAGCACACATTCCATTCTTATACCCCTTGGTACATCAGAAATCGCTCGAACAATAACGGCCCCACAATTGACGAAAGACGCTATGAAGTTTTAAATGTTTATCCGGAAACGGCACACACTGCAACAAAGCCACCTCGTTAAAGAGTTGGGCCGACTTAAGGCCCATTTTACATAACATATTGGATTCTAGAGAGGCCCAGTTCATAGGGGTACCATAGCCTTGAAGGTCAAGGTTCAAATTTCAAATTCCTCTCGGAAGACGGAACTTAATCCTCTCGACATTGTTCCTCAACTCAAGAGATGATTCTCCCCTCATCAACCCTATGATCTTCGCCGAAACCTCATCCCTCGTGATCGGCTCGTCATCACAGAGGTTAACGATCCCGATCCGGCCGATCGTCTATAATCAGTTTCCTATTCGCGAATTGATCTGGTAGAAGCGGGTAACACACCAATAGCACACCACTAAATCTCGCTATAATCACACCCCTCTCCCCATCTCGGCTCTTCCCTCTGGTTCGGATATCCACGATTCATGGGTAATTGGACAACAAATGGGAGTGCCAGACTAGTCACGACTCACGCGCTGCCTTGTGATCAGCTCATTTTCAAGCAATCTGGGCCCAGGTTTAACGGGCTCGCGAGCCAACCCATCAAGAGCCACGGTTCGATCGAGCACTTGCGATTCAAAAAAATGATTGTACTGGATTTCGACCTCGATCCGTCACCGATTCCACTCCGAATCACTCGTTCGTGCAAGATCGAGAAGAGAACGACGCAGAGGATATACGAGTTCAGTAACCGAGATAAATTTCGGTGCCTACATCTCGGGAAGAGGAAGCCGCATCCGTAGCTAGGGCTTACAAACGGAGTTTCCGGCAGAAACTGCCGAACGGCGGTCCCGAACAGGGAGAAGTGAGATCGCCTCGCCGAAAGAAGAAAGATAACGAAACCGGAAAAGTTACAGACTGGACCACAAAACCCACGAGGGAAGAAACCCTAATCGGGTTTCATTAAACGCGCGAATGACGGAATTGCCTGTCTGTCCTTTTGAGATCCTCTGCTTCACCTAGAGTCTTCGGAAACCTCTGGCCGAATAGCGGGTTTCGCTGAGACCCTCCAAAATGATTCTCTTTTAAATTTTTATTATTTTAAATATGTATTATTATTTTCTAATTATCTCGCAAGCCTTAGTCGGGTCGAGTTTTTTTTATGGATTATCAAAAGAACTAGCTCATGTCGATTCACGTCGAAACCTAAACGGGCGAAGTGGTTCGTTCGATACTCTAATCCAAAGTAACTGAAATTCAATTTTTTTAAATTAAAATTTTATTAATAAATAATTAATACAAAACCAATTGAATCAAATTTAATATAAAAGTAAATTAATGGAAGAATGCGAAAACCCAAACCGTTTCTCTTCATGTATATCAATGTTATATATTGATTTCGAATCTCGATCATTTCGTAATGTAAACAACGATAATGATTGTTTATAATAGTCATATAAAAAAAATGGTCGAAGGTGGTGGAAAAATTTATAATAATAATATTAATAAAGCTCGAAAGTGTGGTTTCCACGTCGATGATTTAGTTAATTAAATTAAACAATCACGTTTATTACATGTACTAACCGAAAGGTAAGAGTATCATTAATGGTTCGTTACAAACTTTAACATGCCTATTTCTTCGGCGACCTAGTTTTGTGTGCATTCACATGCATATATTAATATAATATATATTTAGTGTCGAACATTTCGGACTGTTAAAAAATCTATAGTTGTATCTTTAAGAAAATCTTATAATAATACACAAATTTATATTAAAGTCTCAGATTAATTCAAGAATTATAACATTTTCAGAATTCCGACGGTACCACGTCGTCGCTTCGAGTTGCAAACTTAACGTTTGATATGGAAGTCTGTGACACATTCGGGAAATGTTGTAAGTTAAGGTTTAATCATGTTTTTTAATAACTTCAAGGTTTTTTATGGGATAAACCCAAAATAAAAAAAAAATATGAAGCCCTAAATCACAAATTTATTTTAACGGATTCTTAAAAAAAAAAATCTAACGCAGTCAACTGGGTGGGAGTTAGTGGATTTTTTAAAAAAAATTAGTGTATTATTATAAATCCAGAGTTAGTGTATTATTTTGAAACTTTTATAGTTTGTGCATTAATCTGGTATTTTTATATAAGTTTGTGTATACATATGAGAAGTTTTTATTTTAAAATAATTGGATTTAATTTAGAATTGAATTAGTGGAATAAACATAAATTAATTTTTTTAGAAAATTAGTATTTTTTTAAATAAAACTATGAACGTGAATAAAACCCAAACCAACGTAAAAACGAAATATTTGTTTTCTGTACACACAAATATATGCACGTTTGTATATGACCGCGAGAATCCGATTCCAAACAAGTGGAATAGAAAGATGACTTTAGCGTTGTCAAAAGAAAAAGGCAACGGATCACTAATGTTTCCTATTACTCAAGAAAAAGCAAAGAAACACAAAAGAATCTTGCACGACATCTTTCTCCAAACACTGAAAAGTATAATCAAAGAATACTCTGTTTATAAACATCTAAATTCGACCCAAAATCAAGATCGAGCAGTTCTGATCTGGGTTTCGATCAAATTTCCCAAAGGAGAAAACTTTCCCGCAAAAAACAAATCCAAAGATTTGGAGTTTCCGAAGCATCGGTTCATCTCTGGAGATGAATAGTTCAAGTTCAAGTTCAAGGGCAGAATCAATGAAGCCCGTGATTCTGAAAACCGGTGTGGCTTTGATTGTGTCAGCGACTGGCCTGATTCTCGCCAGGTTCATGACGAGGAGAGAGGATGAACAGGTAATAACTTCTTCTGCAAGTAATCCAGAATCTTCTTTAGCTTGCAGAGAAGAAGATGGAGAAGAAACAGGGTTGATGGAAGATTCCCAAACCCGAGAGGAGAATGACTATGAGCAGGAGATTCTCAGCTTGAAAACCCGTTTCGAGCAGATTCAGAAGAAGGAAAATGAGATGGAGATGAGTTTTCAGAATTACTGTAACTCAAAAGACAGAGAAATCATGCTTGTGGAGCTTAAGGGAATGCTGGTTTTGGAGAGAGCTCGTCTCGAATTCTTCGGCAGAGAAGTTTCAGCAATGGAGGAGGAGAACAAGAGGATTCAAGGTATGGCGATTGTGTATCTGAAACTCGTGGAGAAGATACAATGCCTAAGATCAGAACAGGGTTTGCTCCGGAGCAAGGCAAAGAACCTCACGAGAAGAGCAAAGGATCTTTCGTGCATCGTAAAAGAGAAGAACGCAAGGATGAGGGGTGTAGAGCGGATGCTGTTGAAGAGTCTTGAAGAATTGGAGATGAAGAACAAGTCTGCAATCAAAATGGAAGCTGAAATCAAAGAGCTGGAAGCCACTATCCGTAGATTGGAGGAGGAGAAGAAGGGCTTACAGAGTACATCATCTGACCCCATACCAGAAGTGAGTTTGAAAAATGTGAATGATGGTTGTGATATTTTTAAAAACCGAATATAAAAATAATCCAAAAAATCAAAAAAAAATTATTTAGAAAATGAGCTTTTTTATTATTGAAAACCAAATTCGAAAGCCATCCCTGTTTAATGATGGGGTGATTGTTTCCTTCTCTATAGATACTATATGAAAAGACGAGAAACACACTGGAAGATTACAAAAGATTGTTAGAGGAACACGAGAATCTGAAGAGGGAGCGTGCGGACGAAGCGAAGGATATGATTAACCTGAAATGGAGCAATGTGTGTCTAAGGCACGCGTTGATGAGGTACCGAGAGGGGGACGACCAAGAGAACGATGTCTCTTTCGAGGGGGACGATAATTTCCACCGTCACATGAGTCTGGAGGATCAAATGGCGTTGGAAGCGGCCGAGGAAGAACGTCATCACGAGCATGAAGAGCGTGGTAAACACGAAACCTCGAGAAGGAAAAGGCTGATGAAGAGGCTGAAGAGATGGGTCGAAGGGGGTGAGAAAGGCAAAGCTAAGTCCGAGGAAAGATGCTTCGGGATGCATTCTCCTCTCGTGGCCGAACCCGAAGAAGGGAAATCTGTTGTTCTTGCAAGAAGGTCCTGTTCAAGCGCGTAGACACGTTTCTATTTGTATGTGTGCAATGATAAAGCCCGAATGGAGCTTTAGAGGTTTCTCTGTTTTCATACACAAATTGTCAACACGTGTAATTTATAGAGACTACTAATACTCAGCTCCAAATTTTATTATGGCAGATATTATATACTTCTCAACTTTTATTTTGTTTGATTGAGAGTTTCTCCCGTATTTTGTTCTGAATCGTGACAATTTTATGACATTTTCAATTTCAATGTGAAATATAATTTGAAAAAAAAAATATTGTTATGGAATTTGAAAAAAGTTTTAAAAATGTAATAAATTTAAAGAAACCTATAAAAAAAAAATCATAAACGCCAAAATTTCCAAATAAATACATAAATTATTTCAAACTTCCAAATAAATACATCCCTACTAATCACATACAAAACGCAAATCCATACGTTTACGTGTATTATTACGTATGAAAATATACACATCCTGCACTAGAAACAAAAAATTCTCAAAGAAAAAAAAAAAGAGAACACATGAAGATAATACGACCACTGTCCAAATGTTTCCTTTTTTTTTTTTTTGTCATCATAAGATATTTCAAGAATGATGTTTTACTATGGTTCTTGTTATACATCAAATACCAACGAATCCTAAATGTACAACAAGCAACTCATTCTCTAACCAAAACTATCTACAGTTAAGCATCTGCTCTTCAAGAACAAGAACAAGAACAAGATCAAGATCAAGATCAAGAACGGGATGAGGATCAAGAGGAAGAAGAAATGTGGCAAAAGAATAAGGGACTTAAGCAGATGGCCTAGAATGCAATTAAGATCAGCCAAGCAGACAAACTGAACACGGTGAGGAAAACCCGAAGAAAAAAAAAAGAGTGTGGATTACAGATTACAATACAGAGAAGAGCGGCCGAAGAAGTAGAGATACGAGGATGCTCGTGATCAGCTTCGAGACGATGTCTCTTGTTGAGATGCTCAGACTTGGCTGCCCTGAATTCACAGTTTCCTTTCCTGAAGTTACAGAAACATTCACAGACAACGAACCTGCAAGAATGGGAAGACATGGTTTAAGGTTTCATTGTGTGAAGGAGTGTTAGAGTGGTTACTGGACTAAATAGTAAATATCAAAACTCCTGATTCAGCTATTGTTGTATTGTTTAAAATACCACCAAATTCGGGTATACTCATACCAAGACAAACGGTTACAAGAACAACAACAACACTTTAATCCCAAAATTTATTTGGGATTGGACGTATGAATTCTTTTCTTCCACTTATTTTGGTTTTGGGTTAAGTCCTCCGAAATTTGTAAACCCTTCAAATAATTACTAATCATTTGTTACCAAGTGACAAGAGTTATACATATCATTTGTTAATATGCATGGTTACCCGCAAATATCCATCATTAATTTTTACCCGTACCCGTACCCATTGGATGGGTGGTTAAAAAAAATAAGTCAGTGGCATACCCATGAAAGGTCGGGTACCCAATTTTCGGGGATTTATGGCCGTCCCTAATTTGAGGGTCATAAGTATATGTAGTCAGTCGGATGGTACTTACAATCATAGTTTGCCCATCCGATTCTTTGTCGAGCAAGATCATACACAAAGACTTTATCTTTCAGGACAAGGTCTGCAAAAACAAAAGAGCATCAAGATAAGCAGCTTATTATCCCTTCGACGGTAGCGTTTTATTAAGCTTAGTGTCTGACCTCCTAAGATGGTTTGTCCGTCCCGAGCTTTCTGGAAACCAACACACCACATCGATGCACCATCCTGCTAGATACAGAGATGATATGCAGGGAAGAAACAAACAGGCCAAAAAAAACTTTTTCTTTTTGGTTCTACCAATATGGTGGAAGTATGGAGATGAAACAAGCAGAAGAACTTACATAGAAACCAAGGTGTACTAAGTAGTCTTGAGGTCTTAACACCATCGAAGCACCACCGACGAAATTGAGACTAACCGGAGGAAATATGTCACTCACGCTAAAACAAAACACACACGAAAAAAAACGAAAGAAATCTTAAACTTAATCTGGAAATTTGTCTGAACACTTAGGGGGTTACATACAAGGAGCCATACCTAGTAGAGACTAAAAAGCACTGATCTCCATTAGAAATGATCGGTGTTACGAACTGCGACACACTGTTTATTATCTGCAGATACAGTACACAATATCATCAGGAAGTATGTCACCTAAGCTATCTTAAAGTTTTTATTTTGAATGGAAGAGTGTTAAAAAATCCAGGAAAGACTCGGAAACTTACAGAACTGAGAAAAGGGTCATAAGCTTCCTCCACCAGATACGTTAATGTGGTTCCCGTATCAACAATAGTTCCACGGTTATCTGATATTCCAAATGCTTCTGTTCCAACGGGAAGCAACTGTCCATTAATGGCAATGCTCAGCAGGTTTAAGTTATAATGAGGCCTGTAGAATCCAGATTGATAAGGCCATCAAACCCATGAGGAAATTTTTTTTTTTATAATCAATTTTGCAGAAAGATTCATCCAAATCTATAAGAGAAAGGATTCAAAAGAGGTTAATGCACATACTGTGATGGGACGAGAGGGCTGTAAACCATTCCCGGAGCCAATATCTCCCCAAGGACAAATACGCCACCTCCACTACCATCTCCTTTCAAGCAATGAGAGAAAACTGGTGGAGTAATCCCGCGTGACGATAACTGAGAAACAACGGATAATTCTCCTTTTCCAAATCCAAATATCCCATCCACTGCTTTCTCTGACTTTGTCAAGTCCCCCGATTGGTAGTTGCTACAACTGTTCCATATACAGGAAAATAACACCAAGAAAACTTAAGCAGAATATTACAGAAAGAAGGTTTTATACAGTGTTATAGAAGGAAGCCCTCACCCGAAAACAATGAGAGCTGATGAATTAGCAACCAATGACTCTCCCAAAATTGCATCGAAATGGAATGTGTCAGTTAAGTAATAACCCGAAGTCCCACTTCCATCGCCATAATGAAATGTGTAACTGCACTGGTTACTGTCAGAGCATTGAGCAGACGTTGTCTGAAAAGCTGAAGCACAAACTGGATCCGAACAAGTAACTGACCCAGCAGTCAAGGAACTGGGAGCATCAAAGAAATTGAGCTCAATCTGAAACAGAGACAGAAGCTCTTCTCACTTTTCTGGTGTTTAACTCAAATTCGATTAACCAATAAAACTAATCGGGGCTACTTACTCCAAGTCCACTGGAACGAGGGCAATTACTGCAAGAACTACAAGTAACCCACAAGATGTCACTTCCAGTATCAATCTGAACATTGAATTCTTTAGGAGGAGAACCCAGTTTCACCTTAGTGAAGTAAAGCCTACCAAGAAACGACATATGGAGACAGACATGATACATCATCTTTATGAGATTTGCCCAAAAAGCTGACAAAAGGAAAGGGAACTAAAGAAAGCTAAAGATCCAATCACAGCCAGCGAAAAGGAGACCTACACAGTCATCTTCGAGCTGCAACAAAAGAAAAGAAAACGACACAACGGATAAGATCTCTGTATTGACAGCTCGACAGCATATCAATGTCAGAATTATCAGAAAAACACTGATACTCTCGCAATCTGCTTCTTGATCACTAACCTTTCCACAGGAAAAACCAGATTCGAGAACCCTTTGATTCTTTTATCGTCTTCTTAACAGAAACCAAGTCAAGTAGATACACGTATGGAAACCATAGAATCAGCAACATAAAGAGAAGGACTGAACGAAAATATAACTTCTCTCGAAACCCTACGTTTTTCAGTTTAAGCATACAGAATCACGAAATTGGTGCACAAATCTGAACCTCAGGTTCTGAAAGCAAGACGAGATAGTCACACCTTGAAGCCAAAACCATGAACAGGAACTCACTCAAAACTAGAAAAAGAAACCAAAGAGGAACCCAAGTGATGAAATTACCCGACAAGATCATCGGAGGAACCCTGAACGGGAAAGTCCACAACACCGCCGACGGAGCTCCGGCCTTCGCCGCCGCCGCCGCCGAGCAGGATTCGAGCGTGTCTGACTCGGTCACGAGCCCTGAGTTCACTCAGCTCGACTCGCTCGTCAAGAGGATAAGTCCTCTCCAGAGACAGAATCCTCGCCGGTGCAGCTGAATATCCCGCCAGCGTCGGCGGCGGTGCCATTGCAACTGCCGCCAGGAGCAAAAGTAGACCCCGGCAAACTGGCATTCCGGTGGACTCGTCCAGATTATCGCGGTGCTCACGAGAAAGACAACTACAACGAGCACGACAAATGTTCGGTTCCGCGCATCGGGAAGAGAGCGAAGAGACAGCAAAACCTAAGGAACTGCAGGAGAGAGAGAGAGAGAGAGAGACGTTTTATGATGTTTTCTAGCGGAGAGTGGTGGGTTAATCTATGAACTCTTACAAAATCTTTTATGGCGGAATACCGGTTTCTTCGTAATAATAATAAAAAATGACATTTTCTTGCCCAAATTTAACAAAATATACTATTTTTATATAAAGTATTATTAATTTGACAAAAAACTATATCTAAATTCAAAATTTCTCAAATATCTATACGAATTATTAAAATTAGCATATACATAATCGTTATTTTCGTTAAAATTTTTCGGGTTCTATTAACTAATGCATTAGTTCGATAATTAGTATAACTACTACACACGTCAATATATTAGTTAATAAACTTCTGAAAAATTTAAACGAAAATAATGATTATATATGTAATTACTGTTAATTTTAACAATTCGTATAGATATTTGAAAATTTTTGAATTCAGATATAGTTTTTTTTGTCAAATTAACAATACGTGTATGAAAATGTCACATTTTGTTAAATTCGTATAATAAAATGTCATTTTCTTTGATAATAATGTATTCATCATCATAGCCTAAACTAAAACTTTTCAAGAATGAAAATTTTACTAAAAAAACTGCATAATTGGGCGGATTTAAATAAGGGTAACCAATGGCAATGAAGTGATAAATCAAGAAATTGCTTTATATCCATTTTTAACATTTAATTTTAAATTAAACATCTTTTATTTTTAATTAAAATTCAAAAATTGTTTATATACTATGTATAATTACAGTAATTTCAAATGTTTACATTATTATGTTAAAATTTAGAGCCTATATATTAATTCAGTATTAATTAATTGACATATGTTCATGATATTTTCTGCATTCCAAACTAAAACATTTATGAATTGAGAATTTTTTTTTATAAATAATCATTTTTATAGGAAAAAATTACCACGACACGATAGAAAGAGACGTAGAAGCTGCAAAAGTATTTTAAAAAAACTAGGCAAAAATGGGCAAATTTAAATAAATGTAAATAATGGCCATAAGGCTATAAAGCAGCCAATTGCTTTATTTCCATTTTTTTTCCTCCACAACTTATACTTTAGCAAAAGAAATATAATTTATACATACGTCAAAGATCTTTTTCTTTTTGGTAATTACGTCAAATATCTTCTTGTTGAGAAACAAAACGTACATAGTTTTCTCATGAGTCATAACCATCATCAAATGTATAGGTTTTGTTTGATATTATTTTCCATAAAAGAAATCTTTATCCGGATATTGGTATTTTTATTATCCTTATATAATTCCAGTAGGAATTGTTTTTAATAAAAATTGAATTACCTTCAAACAAAAAAAGGGTAGAAATTGAGAAGACACGTGTCTATTGTCTTTCCTAGTTGGGCACGCCCACCTTTGTTGACTCCTCAAAATTCGATCTTTATCCAAATATGACGTAAATATAAATCTAAATTACGTATTGGCTTGGAGTTTGATCTGTATCTCTTTTACTGAACCGTATGGAGAAAATATTATATAACTAGATTAAGATAATATCAGCAAATTAGAGGTCATTTCATAAAAGTTTTTTTATATTATTGTAAATAATATTACTAATAATTTTATTGATATTGATCCAATGGTGCGCTTGCCAACTTTTTATCATATTTTATGAAATATGTAAAGGCAAAAACATATGAATCAGCGGTTTCGGAGTCGTACCGTCCAATGGCTTATTTGGCTCTGTGGTTATGGGTCTTCATTTTTTCCGGGAGGTGTTTAAGAAAGACAACCCTCCGCCGGAAATAAGATGCGAATCTCTGGCGTGCTTGCCCCTGTTTCGATGGAATCTCGCAGCAACAGTGACACAAATGCAGTCCTCGGTTGTCGTCGGAACAAAGCACGGGGGGAGGGAGGAGGTTCTCTAGTGAGCCCGAATCAAATCGATCACGTGAAGAAACAGGAATCATGCTCAGTCGGATTGAACCTGGGCGATGCTCGTGGAGAAGAACTTCGGCAGTAGATCGCTGGTTCACGGTGTGATAAAGGCCAGTGGCTTCTCTGCTGGAGGAGATGACACGCGACGATGGGCGGTGGATCAGATGGCAGTCAGTGGAGAATGGGTGGGTGTTTTTCGCCTGTGAAGGTTCGCCATCGCTATTTATGTCGTCTCCTACGTTCACTAGGCCTCCGCCTGCGAAGAAAGGGCCAGCCCATGGCCTAAGTGTTTAGGAATCCTTTATGGGCTTCTCTGAGTTAAATGCCCGTAGGAGGAAGAGGCGCGATGAAGAGATAATGAAAATGAAACCCTGTGAAAGAGTGTAAAGAGAGAATCATTCGATTCTATCATGTGTGTATACATACATATATATATATATATATATGTATATAGAAAAACTTGAATATATATATAACAAGAAGCGTCTAAAAACATAACTATATATATATCTATATCTATATATATAATGGAAGACCAAGAAGAGCAAAACTCACTCAGTCATGACCAACAATTATACAAATGCAATCAGTATAAATTTAGCAAAACAACATCATACTAGAGTAAAAAACAAATCTTTTTAAGATTCTGATGCTTGTGAGTTACTTCTTTCCGTATGAACTCAAACAACTAAAAGCTCACATAGACATCAGCTTTAGACCATTATCAGGCATTCCCATTCCTGCGGCTAATTCTGCGTCAAGTTGTGTGTGAGGTGCCGGCCCCGACAATAGCTTAACACTGCCATTCACACGAAACAAAAACATCGAGCAGTCAGACATTAGAAAAACGGGGTGTTCAACTTTGCAAGAACCCGGGAATCATACTCAAATCATAATCTAGGAATTATCATCTTTTCGGAGCTCAGTGTATATATATCTATAACACAGAAAACATGACTATAAAGAGGTGTTATAATGCAAGTAAATAGCTTTTCAGGTTGGCTAATAAATAAGAGAAATAGCTTGAGAAATTGCACCTTGAACGAGTGCAATGCCTACCTACTTGCTAATAAAGGCAAGAACGATGAATATCTTTGCTCATACAAAGTTTCAAACCTAGAATACAATGTCCTCAATCTTGCTAATCAAGGTTAATCAATTCATCGGCACTATTTAAAGTGTAATCAGGATCTTCGATGATTAAGAACTAGCTTAGGGTCTTGCCCAAAAGGTTCCCTAACAAGGATCTCAACTTATCACTGTTTCGGATCTCGGGATGGATACACACATAACTTAACTTGCTAATCATGTTTAATCAATTGATCAGAACTATCAGAAGCGTCAGGAAGGGTCTTCAGTGATTTAAAACTAGCTTAGGATCTTGCCCAAAAGCTTCCCTAACAACGATTAAACAGAGGAAGAATTTACTAACCGCTTCTTGTGTTTCTTTGTCTTGAAATGCTCATCCCTCACTGATACATTGGAGAAGTAACGACTGAACAGTGAACACGCCCAAAGTGAATAAACACGACAGTGATTCAATCAGACAAAAACACATACAAAACCAAACAAATCAATTAAGTTTTTCACCGTCTAAATCAAAGTTCAGATAAACGGGTATATAAATGCACACCCATATACCCCTATATACATATATACACCTACTCTTCACTGTTCAACAAGGATTTTGAGAATGTAAAGCATCGAACACCAGAGATGATTACGTCAGGGTGAAGTAAAAATGAAATATAATATCTTACTCGCAGTGTAAGCAGTAGTGTTGGCCCATTCCGGGTAAATCCTCGTCAAGCGGCGAAAGCTTCTTCTCCATATCTGGTTTTTGCAACTCCGCGTAAACCAAGTCGTCACGTGGAGGAAATTCTCCGTTAAGGAAACAAACCCAGTTTCAATCAAGCAATAGATTTATCAATCTAGAAGAAGAAAAAAAAAGGAAAACATCGAAACCCGTGAAGATCAAAGGATATCTTTCACGAGGAACTTGTCGCGGCGAGCAGTTTTGTGAGAGAGACGTCTCTTCTTCACCTTCCTGTTCGGGCACTTCCCCATTTGCGTCCTTCTCTGAGATCAAAACCTCGCTTCGCAAGCCGGGCGTGAAATTGAAGAACTAGGGTTTTGAGCTGCAGGGATGAAGAATAAAAGGGGAGGCAAACTTATTGGGCCTGCAATTAATTGTCGTGATATATGGGCCCAATAAAATCGAGAAATTCAGATGACAATAGTTCTGTTCGGATCCGGTTTATACGGTTCACGATGAGAACCGGAAGTTTTTTGGTTATATACGGTTTGGTTCTTGGTTCAGTTCGGAACGATTTCAAGATTTGAGTACCACATTCGATTTTAAACCATTTAAAAACCAAACCATATTAAAAAAAGAGAAAAAAATTATATTGTAAGGATAATCTTCTATACTTATCTAAAATATAGAATATTTTTATAGTGATTTTATGGTTATAACTTATATTCGGTATTTCGGTTTTTTGTTAGAAGTACCCATCAGTTTTCATTAGAAAAACGATCAAGTTTATTAGAAAAACTAAAACCTGAATCAAATATATCCGATCGAAATAACCAATTAAACCGAAGCACCCACTCCCAAGATTTTACTGATGGCCCACAAATTATGGGCCATATTGTATGGACCGAAAAAGAAAAGGGCTATATTGCAATTTCGTGTTTTTTAATTATTTCAGCGACCTTGTTTTTGTTTCTTATATAACCCATCGCTTCCGCTAGGGTTTCCGATTCTAGGGCTTCAGGAAGAGTTAGCCGGGGAAGCAGCAGCCATGGTCCTCAAGTAATTAATCGAATCTATTCTCTCTCTCTCCTCTCGTGTTCTCTGCCTCTCTCTCTCATTGAAATTAGGGATCGATTTCTGCAGTAATTCTCAGTTTGCTATAAAAAATTCGTGCTTTGTCGAAATGGCGATTTCTTTTGTTGATCTTCGTTCTAGTGGATTTTAGTGAATTTCCTTTCGCATTTGGATTTGACCTTATGATCTTCGTTATGAAACTTTTCCTCTGTTGTGATGCCTCTCTTGCGTTTGATGCATTTTCCTTCACGTGAAGTGTTCTGAAAGTTTCTGGGGCCATTTAGGGTAATTATGAACTTTGTTTTCTGCATTTACGTTGTGGGTTTATATTGAAATTGCACGGTTGGGTGATTCATGGTTTTTCTTTTCGTTCTTTGCCTCCTCTTGTGACCATTATGGTTTCTATAAGCATCATATGGACACTCTGGGGAGGCAAAAATTGATAGACCAACTTTCGGTATTCGCGGGCTTTTCGAGGTGGACACTGTTTTCTTCCAAAGTGTTCGCCATGTAACCTATGACATTCCAAAGACAATGATGATTTACGTGCTAATTGGATCACTTAGATGAGATGTCCTGTTTCTCTATGTGTTCCTATTTTGCTGTGTTGGGACTTAGAGTGAAATGCTATTTCTAAGTCATTATCGGCGCGCAGGACGGAGCTTTGCCGTTTCAGTGGTGCCAAGATTTATCCTGGCAGGGGAATCAGATTTATCAGATCTGACTCTCAGGTAAACCATTAGCAGGGCTATGTTTTTTATTAGATTGTTTCATGCCTTTGCGTTTTTTCTGTTATCATCCATTTTGCCTTGCGCTTTTTTATTGATGTTCTGGATGTATCAGGTGTTTCTGTTTGCCAACTCCAAGTGCAAACGCTATTTCCACAACCGGTTGAAGCCATCCAAGCTGACATGGACTGCCATGTACAGAAAACAGCACAAAAAGGTAAACCCTCTAAGTGTCCTTTGGTGTTCTTGATGATAAATGTTCTCAGATTTGTGGCTGGGTTTTGATTTGAAACAATGATGATGACCCCTAATTCTTGAGCTTTAAATATTTATTCTACTTAGGATATCGCCCAAGAAGCTGTGAAGAAGAGGAGACGGGCCACCAAGAAGCCGTACTCCAGGTCCATTGTAGGTGCTACTTTGGAAGTCATTCAGAAGAAAAGAACTGAGAAGCCAGAGGTTCGTGATGCTGCCAGAGAAGCTGCTCTCCGGTTAGATTTCTCCCAACCATATCCATCACTATTGATATCGCAGAATACCCACCTTCCTAAACAAAATTTGGTCGTATACGGTGCAGTGAGATAAAGGAGAGAATCAAGAAGACAAAGGATGAGAAGAAGGCGAAAAAGGCAGAGGTTATGTCTAAGCAGCAGAAGTCTCAGGCTAAGGGAAATCTCTCCAAGGGGGCTGCACCCAAAGGTCCCAAGTTGGGAGGTGGCGGTGGTAAACGCTGATAAGGCAAAGCCTCTCTTGCCTCTACTCTTTTGGTAGTTTGCGCCTTTTATAGTGTTATTTGTTCATTTTCAGAACATTCTGCAAGAATACCTGACTGAGTTGTTGTGCTGTCCATTTTATGCACTCAGGAGAATTTGTTTGTTGCGTATGAACTTTGTTAAGTTGTTGAGATTATTACCGGTTAAACAGATTTGGCTCGGTTTCTTTACCGGTTATCTGTAATGTGTATTGGTATTTGATTTCGGTTGTATAACCTATCAATCAAAGTTTGACAAATTGGAAGACGGTGAAAGTACAACCTAAGAGTTTCTGTCACAGCATCGAACTGAAGGTGTTTGGTCTTCCATCTGGATCTCCTGTTCTGAAACCAACCCGGAGTATGTCTCTGTTGCGGTTGGAGTTGTTTCGAAAGCTTCATCTGTATATGTATACATTAGTATCCAGCTGGCGACTGCTTCGCCTCATCTTAAATTGTGATTCATTTCAATGGCATCTCGTGACGGTCACGACCGTCGATTTTCCTTCCCGAAACTCCAACCCAAACCCGAATGTCAAATTCTCATAAATAACATTACGGGTTTACATTGTTTCGATGAACGAAAAAGAAGAAAAAAAAAGGTTGTAGATTAGTTGTATGCGGCACGGTCACATGGGGTGACAAAGGGCACGCATTAAATTGGTCATTGCTTAATGAAATAAACAACGTTTTGGGCCCAAATTGTTTCATATAAAATAAATATTTTGGTCCCTCCTCCTTTATGAACAAGTTTTTATTTCTTATTTGTAGGAGTTTTAAGAACAATTGAGAACATAAAAAACCGACACGCCTGGTGGGATTCGAACCCACAATCGTCTGATTAGAAGTCAGACGCCTTATCCATTAGGCCACAGGCGCTGTTTCATAATATGAGGTTAACCAGTATGATGAACTACAAATGTAGCGCAACTAAATAACAGAAACCGACTATTTTCCTCGTGAAAACTCGACAAGATAGAACAAAAGACTTAAATCTTAACTCCCGCCCAGAAAAAATCTGCGTTAGCAAACGCCCGAACATCAATATCCTAAATACAAGAACCAAGTCCCGGAGATGTATGTTTTACTCCGGCTTTCTTCCGACATTTCTCGCCGGTGTAGCAAAAAAATCACAATTGTTTTTCTTTTTGTAGGGAGAGAGAGAGAAGAGTAATGCAGCGAGAGAGAGAGGCAGAGAGGTTGGATCTAATCTTCGAGCTCGATGATCTTGACCACGGAGGCATCACCCACTTTCTGACAGACAACGACTCTGTCATGGGACTTTATCACTCCGGCTTTCTTCCCGTGGTCGAGCGCCACCCTCAATACCGACTCATTTGTCGCGCTCGTTGATTCCGCCTGTACAAAACCCATATTATATCTTTTTTTCCAGATAGAGACCGACCCCAATAAAACACTTGACAAAGGAAGAGAGTCTAGTAAAGTTTCAAACGATGGATTTGACCACATTTTGACGTTTATATCTTATACAGCTCATGATGAGAGGAGATGAGATGACTTACGGGGTGACGAGGGTCAGCGAGCATGGGGAAGAGGCCTCGGACAATAAGTGACTGTCTAGCCTGATAGAGCACGGAAATATAAAGATTACGATGTTTAAACCTTAGAATGTCATGAATAAAACCGCAAAGAGAAGGTATCGGAATATGCAATTTACAGACGGTAAGGTAAAAGGGTTTTAGTCTTCCATTTGAAACTTTGGCCCCATTAGAGATTTGTAAATCGGTTGACAAACATGACTAACATACCGCCAGAATGTGATAATCCAAAGGGTAATTCATTTTTATGGTCGGAAATTGATTGATATGAAGATAAATTTGGTTTCTTAAACCATGGTGTAGAAATCATGTATCTTGACAAGTAGCAAGTGACACAAGAAAAAAAAACTGTCATTTTGACAACAAAAAATTATCCAAAGTGGAAAATATTACCTCAAAGGCTCCGGTAAAGCTCCACTTGAGCTGATTAGTCTTGACCCTGGGAATGACAACCGACAGAACCGGCATTGTTGGCCGATATTTGGCAATCAACCTACAGAAAAAGTGGATAAATTGATAAGAAAGCGCGGATACGGATGTCCGAAATAACAAGACAACAAATGCCCGAAAAAGACATGTACCTCGCTGCTCTTCCTGAAGAGGTGAAACATATAATAACAGAAGCTTTAACCTTAATGGCTGCCCGTACCTACAGCATTAGCATGTGCGGGTTAGGATCATCGGTTATGAGGACGGCCCTTTTCTGAATAAAAAGCACATACCCTCAGCTTATCGGTAATATTTACACGGCATAGGGTAAGAGTCTTACAGCAGAAGAAGCAATAGATTCCAAGTGAGTCATTGGTTCTCCGACAAACTTGACAGTCTTCTTGAAATACACATCTTGATTGAAAACCTTCTCGGCCTGTGAACAAGAAAAAAAGATTGTGAAAACCCAATTACCAAATCAGATGAAAAAACATGATTCCATCCACGCATTTACAGGATGTTTAGGGTTTTCAGAGAAAGAAGATGAAACGATAGCTAAAGGGATAGATGATAAAAGTCTACCTCAGCACAGATTTTACCAACAGTTGAAATCGTCTCAACAGGGTACAGCCCACGAAGGGTCTCAGCACCAAGAAGAATTGCATCACTTCCTGAAGCGGGTAAAATGGAAAAATTGCTGACAAGTTAGGACCAAAGCCATGAGCCAGAACTAGGGCAATTCCCTTCACCATATAAAACCAATCCGATGAAAACAGCGAATTCTCCAATAAAACGTTAATATACCATCTAAAACAGCATTAGCGATATCTGTTGCCTCTGCACGAGTTGGTCTCAGGTTGTCGGTCATACTGTCTACAACACGAGTGACAACAGCTGGCTTTCCAGCCATGTTACATTTGTGAAGTGCAGCTTTTTGAAACAAGAACACCTGTTCGGTTAAGAGACAACTTAGTACTGCTCCATAAGGAAATGGCATCACTTGAGTGACACACCAACCAAGGCAAATCGATAAGAGACAAGATCTTTCATCTTTGGTACCGAACTGACTACTTAGCTGGACTGAGGAACTTACCTTTTCTGGCGGCAGATCTATACCCAGATTCCCACGAGAGAGAATAATGCCATCAGCTTCTTGTATAATCTCGTCAAAATGGGTCAGCCCCTAAAAAATCAGATATATAAGCACCAGCCCAATGAAAACAAGATTCAGGTTATAGAAAATGGAGAAAAGCAAGCAATGAATTTCACTTACCTCAACATTTTCAAGCTTTGCAAAAATTTGAGTTTGAGAGAGGTCACCCAACTTGGAAAGCAATTCACGAGCCTGTGTTATGGTGCAGAAAAAGGTGGTTAACCACGCCTCTCAGCAACTGGAACTTGAAGTCAACATTAGGTAGCGGGTTAAAAGAAAAACAATCTGATCTCACCTGGCGAACATCTTGGGCATGTCGAGTATAAGACAGTGAGAGAAAATCAATTTTGTTTTGAACTCCCCATGTGCTTATAACCTGAAGAATGACCAACAAATTTACAACAAAATGGTTAAAAACACAGACAGAAACAGTGATCATTGACCGTCTAGAACTGTAAGCCGTTATGACCTCCTTATCCTTCTCAGTGAGGGTTGGCAGATCAATGTGAACTTGAGAGGCATGCAAAGTGAACAATGAACCAGCTAGAGTAGCAGAGTTCTTTGCCACACAAATGACATCATCTCCTTTGACCTCATCAACCTGCAAACCCATGGAAATGGTTAGACATACTCAGACACATATATCTTATATTCTAAAATATGGAGATTAGCCATATATTAGCTTCATTCTTACCTCAAGCCAAACAGAGGTTGTTTCACTACCAGTGAAGAGGTACTGCCCGACAAAGATAGTGTCTCCCTTCTTAACTGCCTAGAAACATCAAACATGAGGATTCATTACACACCAAGCAAATAACGCCAACACGTGATCTCATCCCATTCGAAAGTCAGATGATAAGGGCAATGGGGAACCTTGGCTAGCCCATCAAAATTTATAGGAAGGACTTCAGAGGAGGCTTCTTGATCTTTATTTGGTGTCAGAACTACGAGACCATCCGCTTTAAGCGAAATAGATTTCTCAGTCTTGTTAATGACTTGCAATTCAGGTCCCACCGTGTCAAGCATAACCTGGAGATCAACAAAAGCATCTCAACTCAAGCTCAACCCTACCAAAAGTAAAAGTCCTTCACATTAACAAAAGACACCGGGGTGCTCTCTCTCACATACTATCTATCCACAAAACCTTTATTCATCTAAGTAGCGACCACACATAAAACAGTAATTTTAGATCCATCAAAGGATTATTGACTTAAAAGCTCAAGGCAAATCCAAAGACCCAACAGAAAGCAGAGAACATACAGCACAAAGCTTCTTAGTGCTCTTCACAGCTATCTTCAGATTCTCCAGCGTCTCCTGATGATAATCCGCGTCGCCCCAAGAGAAATCAAATCGAGCCACTGCCCAGAAAAGAACACAGCAGAAAAGTAAATTACTGAGAAAAACCAAAACCTAAAACACTATGCCACAATAAAAATCAAACGGAAGTTATTACCTGACATCCCAGCTTTGAGACAGCCAGAAATAACCTCGACGGATCGGGATTTCGGTCCGAGAGTCCCCACAATCTTAGTCATTGCTGGAAAGAAAGACTGCGAAACACATCGGAAAGGATTAAGAAAACCTTAGAGACAACCCCAGAAAATATTACTACCTCCCGGGAGAGACTCCGCAACAAATCCAACCCAAACAGCAATTCGATTGAACAACAAGTAAATAAAAAAAACACAGAGAGAGAGGGAGAGAGCTCACTGATTTGGAAGGCTCGAGAATCGAAGCCATCCTGATGGGCTCCTCGAGAAGAATATGACTCGAATGCATATTCGGTGATCGGAAATCAGAGATCTCAGATTCTCGACGGAGACGATGACGGCGGAGAGACGCAGAGGAACTTTCGATGGGAGAAGAGACGAAGAAAGCGTCGTTTTTTGGGGGTTCTATAATGTTTTTGACGGTCGAATTTTCTCGCCTTTTATTTTCCTTTTACCCCTAAACTTTAATTTAAATTCTATTTAACCCCAAATGTTTTACATGTAATTATACCCCCCTGATACCTCGTTTTATTAGTTGATTTTCAATAAAGAATAATAGCCTTATATATATAGCTTAATAGAACATTGTGGTATCACCATCTCGGTTATTAATATATAAGTATTAAACAGAGATGAATGATTATTAAATAATTAAATAAAGCAGTAGAAATATATATCTTTACTTATAATAGAAAATCGTTCAAATGAAAAAACATACTAATTATAAATATATATTCCAAAACTTTAAACATGCCTATTAATTTTTATACTTGTTTAATTGTAAACAAATAATTATTATTTATTTTTTGTAAATAGATCTTATTTTTAAATAAAAATTCACATTTTACTAATAAAAACAGAGTAAATCGTGTGAAAATATTTATTTTTTAAATAACTGTAAACACAAAATACTAAATGACAATATCAAATTTTAATAATGATAATTGTAAATGTTAGTACATTTTCAATAACAAATATTTTTAGAAAATAATTTGAATTGTATATTATTTTGTTACCGTTGAAATAAAATTATAAATAAAATAAATAATTTAGTTTGACATTAATTTAATTAAATTCGATGTGAAAAGACAATTAAGAATAAAATTTTAAAATTTTAAAATTTTCATATAATTCGTATATATATCTATTTAAAATATAATACCACTTTTTAGAAAATCAATAAACGCAAATTATTTTTATTCTTATTGGTTAATTTTGATCAATTCAACCGATATTAAAGCGGATCGGTTCAATCCGACGAATTTAAAAAAAAATCATTTTTCAGAATAAATTTGGTATTTTTAATGGAATTAACCTTATTCTTATTTATTGCTTTTACTATCTTGAAATTATAATAGTTGAAAATTATCTATTAACAGATAATTTAATCATTATTTTTTAAAAGTAGACAAATATGCAACTTACGCAGCTAGCTAGCATCTCACGTTGTAAATCTGTGATAATCAACGTGGTTTCTAAAATTGTAAAATTCAATAGTATAGGTGGAACTAGAATAATATTTCAAACTATAGGGTTAAATTAGCAAAAGGTAGACAATAAAACGACTAAATTGCAAAACCCTTTTAACTGTACACCATATAAACTGTTTCAAAGGGGATGATCGTGTTCCTCTGTAGCCATCCACGTGGCAGATCAGGGAAATATCAAAGGCTAAAAATGGTAAAAGCACATGGTGATGGAGCATCTTCCTGAGAACCAAAAATCGATTCGAATCTTACAAATTGCAATGATATGTAAAATAATTAAAATTTAGAAAATAAACAATTTTATAATCAATACAAATCCAAAGAAAATTGAACGAGAATAGAAAATGAATATTAAAATTTCAACAATTTTTACCCTCACTCAATTTTATAATCAATAAACAATTTTTACCCTCACACAATTTATTAACCTTTTGTTCACAAATTTTATGTCTTATTGAAAACTTCATCAACTCACAGTCATTAAAAAAACACTCTAATATTTGTATGTTAGTTAAAAATAAAATATTTTAAATTCTGTAAATATCAGTACAATAATATTCTGAAATTTCTTCTCCTCATAATTATATTATTCATCTACATAAGAGATTATTTTACGTTATCTTGGACTTCAGAAGATTTAAAATAAATATATTTTCAAACTATAGTTTTATCTTTTTTATTATATATTTGTAATCAAAATAAAATACAGGGTTTGATGTTCATTGAGGTTATTATACCTTATAGTAGGAGAGGGAAATGAGGTTTTGTTAGGTTGTTTTTCAGGTTTGTATTTTTATTTTTTTAATTATATTCATTCGATCTATTTTTTTCAATTCTATTTGAGTTTTGGTCCGGTTCAATTTGAATTCGATTTTCATTACTTTTTTAAAGAATTTATTTTTTCTTATTTTCATTTTCGATTTAGATTTATTTCTTGGATTAATATTGTTTTAGGAAAATCATATTATTTGTCTATCTAATTTTGTTCTGTTACAGTTAAGTGTTTCAATTGAAGCCTCCGATATTTCAAATTCAAATTATATTTTTCGGGTCGATTTAGTTTTTGTGATTAGCCAAAACATAACGGTGCAAAAATAGAATAACCTTAAAATCGCAGGGACCAAAATGTGAAACACTTCGGTGACGGCGTACCTACTAAAGTGACGGGCTTTGACGCAACCTCAGCCTCAGCGACGATGATCGGCGATAACGCCTTTTCTCAGGCCGACCAGTCCCCGTCTACGAACCCTAATCTCGGAATTCCGGTCTGGTTTCCTTCCTTCATGTCCTTCTTCATTGCAACTCCCCGTTGGAAAATATCAGAATTAGGGTTTTTTCTATTGGTTTGATTATGCTTGGAACCGATTCGATTCTGCTTGTTCGATTTGACGTAGAGAGATAGTTCAGATTCGAATTTTGATGAAATGGGTGTTTGACTTTTGTTGTCTTGATGGATTTGGTGTTTCAATCAGACCGATTTGCGGGCAAAAATTGACATTATCAGGCTGTTCTTATGGTTTCAGATCGAAGAGGGGTCTCACAGCAGCGAGCAGATACTTGAAGACAGTGGGGATGACCTTGGAATTGAGAGCAATGATCTCGAGGTTGAAGAAAACGAGCTCCAGATCGAAGCGAACGACCTTGGTCTAGAAGAAGATGAAATCGGTATCCGAAGCAACGAACTTGATGAGAATGAATGCGATGGATTGCTTGAACTTGACAGTAACAGTGACAATCGTGATGACGATGAGAGTCGTGGCGGTGGTGATACTTATACAGCTGAATGCGAAAGCGTTGAACCCCAATGGAAGAGCTATCCACCTCCTGTTGCAGGAATGGAGTTCGATTCGTACGATGATGCGTACAATTACTACAATTCCTACGCGAGGGAGCTAGGGTTTGCCATCAGGGTGAAATCTTCATGGACGAAGCGTAACAGCAAGGAGAAGCGTGGGGCTGTGCTGTGCTGCAACTGTGAGGGTTTCAAGATGGTTAAAGAAGCGAACAGTAGGAGGAAGGAGACGAGAACGGGTTGTTTGGCAATGATAAGGCTGAGATTGGTGGAATGTAATCGTTGGAAGTTGGATGAAGCCAAGCTTGAACACAATCACCCGTTTGATCCGGAAAGAGCCCAGAACTCGAAATCTCACAAGAAAACGTGTTGTGCGGCCAAAAGAAAGATTGAACCGTCTGTCGATGTTGAGGTCAGGACAATCAAGTTGTACAGAACACATGCTGGTGATGCATCAGGCCATGGAACTTCAAACTCCAGTGGTGATGCGGGCGATCGAAATCATGAACTTGCTGATTGTTCGAGGCGTTTGGAGCTGAGAGACGGAGATTTTAGAGTTATACAAGATTTCTTTTGCCAGGTTCAGCTTACGAGACCCAATTTCCTTTACTTGATGGATCTGAGTGATGACGGGTTTTTGCGGAATGTGTTTTGGATTGAGCCCCGGGCTAGGGCATCGTACTCACACTTTGGAGATGTGGTTGCATTTGACACGACATGTTTGTCTAACAAACATGATATTCCCCTTGTTGCATTTGTCGGAATAAACCATCACGGGGATTCAATCTTGCTCGGCTGTGGTTTGCTATCGGATCAGAGCTTCGAGACCTACGTCTGGGTGTTTAGAGCTTGGCTTACATGCATATCGGGCCGCCCACCTCAGACCATAATTACAGACCAAAGCAGGACGGTTCAGAGTGCGGTCTCAGAAGTGTTTCCACGGGCTCATCACCGTCTGAACTTGACCCATGTCTTGCAAAGCATTTCCCGGTGTGTTGTTGGGTTACGAGATCTAGAATCATTCCATACCGTATTGAACAGAGTGGTCTATGGTTCTCTCAAGGTCGAAGAATTTGAAATGGCTTGGGAAGATATGATCTTGCAGTTTGGGCTAACGAATCATGAGATCATCGGCTGCTTGTTTCAAGATCGGGAACAGTGGGCTCCGGTGTACCTGAAAGACACATTTTTCGCCGGTATGCTGACATTTCAGCTTGGGAACGCCACATTACCGTTCTTCTTCAACGACTATGTCCACCAACACATGTCCCTGAGAGGATTCTTCGACGGGTACGAGTCTTTTCTCGCCAAAAAGTACAAAACAGAAGCTATCCTCGATTCCGAGTCATCAAACTCAATCCCCGACTTGAAAACAGCGTACCCGTTCGAATCCCAGCTTGCGAAAGTCTTCACCAACGAGATATTTAGAAGGTTCCAAGACGAGATCTTAAGGATGTCTTCATGTTTTGGCATAACACAAGTCCACTCAAATGGGCAGACCTCAACGTACGTTGTCAAAGAACGAGACGGAGATAAAGTTAGAGACTTTGAGGTCATTCACGACACGACGGGCTCGGAGATACGGTCCGTATGTATCTGCGGATGCTTCAGCTTCAACGGGTACTTATGCAGGCACGCACTCTGCATCATAAGCCACAACGGCATGGAGGAAGTTCCGTCTCAGTATATATTGAAGAGGTGGCGGAAAGACGTGAGGCGTTTATACGCTGCAGATTTCGGGTGCGGAACCGTAGATTTAACGAACCCGGTTCAGTGGCAGGAGCATTTGCAGAGAAGGGCAATGCAGGTTGTGGAGGAAGGGATGAAATCAAAGGAACACTGCAGTGTGGCTTGGCAAGCGTTTAAGGAGGCTGTAAATAGAGTTCGTCTCCTCACAGATAAAACGGTTTGATTGTTTGTTATTGAACCCCTGGTTTTTTGGATGAAAAGTGTAGGCGAACAGATAATGTAAGCAATTGTCTTTTAAGTTAGAAGAAAGAATAACACGTGTCAAATGTGAAGGGTATTATAACCATTTTGGATTTCGTTTCATTCGGTTATATTCGGTTTTGATTATTTAGGTTGTAGAAAAATTATAACCATTCATTTTTTATATAAACTTCGGTTGGTCTGGTTCGAATTTGATTTTTTTTAAAAAAAATTATATTTTCAAAAAAATTATCGATTTTTTCACTTATCTTTTTTAATCGGTTCGGTTCGATTTTGACTTTTTCGAATTTAGAGAAATCATAATTATTCAATTTTTTTTGTCGGATTCGATTCGGTTACATTTATATCTTATTCGAATCTCTTCGATTATTTGGTTAATAATCAAAATAATTGTTCGGTTCTCTTCAGTTATTCGGTTAATAAAAAAATAGTCATCGTGTATACAACCGCTTAGGGATAGAATTTAACAACTATCTTATGTTTTCGTGTATTTTTGAATCTCAAAACCTTATAAATATAGATTCGAAATAGAACGTCCAAAATTACCAATAATCGATCTATGTTCAATCCTAGAATTCGTTGTTCCAAGAAGATTGACATTACATAGATGTTTTTGAGGTTTTTTTACATGATATTGCGGTTTCCTTCTTTTTTATTTCAATAAAAAAAAATTACCAGTTTCTAGACATTAAGGTGGTCCACTGTTTGAACCTATGATTCGCAATCTAATTGGGATTTCGGACCTGTCTTTTTAGGCGTTTAAAATATTCTAACTTTATGATAACATAAAAATAAATGATAGCACTTATCTAATAGTAATGACAGCATGGAAGAAATTTAAATACTATTTTGTCAAGAAAAAAATATTAACTCAAAAAATTTCATTGGCGTCACTCATTGGCACTAAAAAGAAATATAATCTAGTTTTGAATTATTCAATCTATAATTTCTATTATTAGAATAGAGAAAAATACTTATCAGTTTAAAATAAAAAAAATATCAAAAAATTTCATTATTTTACTATTTTTACTTGAAGACATGATAGCTTGTGTATTTGGTGGAATCTAATACAAAGAGTTTTAATGTGATTTAGTCGTGAGAAATAGTTGAAAAAATCATATATTTTTGTATTTGAAAATAGTTATATCCTTTCTATTATCGTTTTCTTGATAGAATATAATATTATATTGTGATATTTATTTTCATTATTATTTGTATATCGAAAATTCAACAGTAATTCGATTAAACAAATTATTCAATAATGGGCAAAAAAGTTTTTTTAAAAAATATAGTAAAATTTAACAAGTTGTTATATGAGTTCAAACGAGTGAGAGAAAAAATGATCGTTGCTGAAAAATGATATAGATAAAGAGTGACTCTTAACATGTTGTTATATGAGAGTGACATGGGAACAAATCGAATGCATCTGAATAAGAGGAATCCGATAGTTGTGTGGATACGAGACCTTTTTCTTTTTTGTATGAGTATTTTTTCATCTAAATGAGAGTTGTATGAGTATTTTTCTTTTTTTGTAGTGACCTTTTTTGTTTTTTATAATGAGAGAATTATAAAATTAAATGTGTCCACTTTAGAATAATGTTAGTATAGATGACTTCGTGTAAAGTGTGTGAATAAATAATTGATGAGTTAATTGATGAGTATAGTTTTAATGTTCCGTAAGATTCGGATGCATAACAAATGATATCATAGTTAGTACGATGAATCATACTATTATCTGTACAATGAATCATAAAATTCAAGCTGTATTTTTTCATCAGCAAGTTTTAAATACATAAAGATTTAATTAGAATTTCATCTTCCGACCAAATAAATATTTTGTATTTATTTTGTACAAATTTTAAATACTTCTACTTCATTCGAAATTCATCTGAAAATATATTCTATTTTATATTTCCCCAAATATCTATCTGTACAATATAAGTTTTCAAATAATTTGTATTTTTCACATACATAACCCGTATATATTATGAAAGCGACCATAAATGGTGCTAGAGGGATATAAACTATCAATAAAACGAGAAAAGGGTCAAAATTTCTTCAAAATAATTGATTTAATTGAAAATAAGCACTTAAAGAAAATATTTTTAATCATAATATACATACGCAGAGAGAGAGAGATTAAAATTAATTTTATTTTTTGGACGATGATGTAGGAGTTTACCGAAAACGTATTTCTCCCTCTTTGGTTATTATCTGTTTCTGCTTTTATAAAAAGAAGCTATAAAAATAAATCAGAGCGCAATTGGATTAAAGGGAAAGCAAAGGTATTTAATGGACGTATGAAACGTAGGGGGAGGAGTACACGTAGACAGCGGGAATTTAACGGTAAGAAATGACGCCGTTAGTGAGATGGAATCGGCTACGACAACGCACACGAATCTACTACAAAACCATTGGTTCCAACGGAAGCAAGCAGTCCTTTTAAGCACGTGCCTAAATTTTCTCGTTATTTGCCGTTGGATCAAATCTAGAGAGTTTTGATCGGACGGTCGTAAAAATTAATAGACAGCGCGTTGAAGCTCGTATTCCGTCCGATCCGTCAACGGTCCAACCGACAGCTTTTACGCCATTGGCCGCTTTCCGCAGGATTTTAAGATCTTTTATTAGTGCTATATCTTCTAATTTCAGCCTACAAATCTTCCTAATCATTTTATTAAATCACTTGTAAATTTTTGTTAATCCTTTTTTATTAGTTTCCCTCATTTTACTCTTCCTAATCTAAACTCAATGTTAAATTCTAAATTCTAACTACCAAGTTGATTCTAAAATCTTAAATCTTAAACAAATTATAGAAATCATAGTTTAGATTTTAGGTTTTAAAATTTATTTAGGATTTAATATAAATTGTTGATTTAGGTTCTAGAATTCTATAGATCAATGATTAAAAGTTTGGGATTAAGAATCTATGATTTAGTGTTTAATATTTAGGGTTATGAGTAAATCGTGAATAATAGAATGAGAAAAAGAGAAGGAAAAAATAATTAAGAAAATTATAGGGTGGACCAATAAAATTATTATAAAAATATTTAACTAAAACTTTAGGTAAATATATCATTACTGTTTTATTTCTTTTGTGAAATATCGAAGAATAAACTGAAATAGAAAAAATAAATATCACAACCAAAATTAAAAAGCTTTTACGGAAATGTTTAATTCATTTTCCTAATATACAGCTTTTTATTTTCGGCATATCTAACCTTTATATTATATATCATAATATATAATTTCAAAATACAATTGGATTAGGAAAATACAACTAATTACATTTTTGTATAAGGCCAAATTCAACGGTCATTAAGAAATCCTTTTTGGACTATTCCTATACGAGAACTATCATAAAAAAAATAAACTATTTTTGGGTAACTTTTGTCTTGGAGTAGAACTGTAGAATGTTGTCCTTCTGTTTTATTGAACGTCTTCCGCCAATGTAAGATTTTTTTTTTTTTTGTGAAAATTTTAAAATAAGACTTGAAATATGTTGAAGGGTAATTTGGTAAAAAATGTTCTAAAATTTTGAAAATAGATTTTTTTTGGGACAAAAATTACGCAGAGTATCATTTTAATATACTTTTTTTAAATAAAACTAAATAAACCAATATTCAAAGCTAGTGAATCTCTTTTGAAATAGTTGAGATAAAATTACCCGAAAATAAAATAGTATCCATAGATATATGATTTTAGGATCCTACTTTTATTCAAATTTGAATCCGTTAATATTCATCCATCCGATTCTGAATCTGAATAACATAATTTCTTAAAATACCTATTCGAGAATATTCAATTAGTTTTTCTATAGACAATTATACATCTATATGTTTATAAAAAATTCTAAAAATATATATTTTTTGAAATAAAGTTTTTTATTTGTCAACATTATCTTAAAAACACTAAATTCATTTATATATATATATATATATATATATATATATATATATATATTTTACCAATTCTCTCTTGTGCTTTTCCACATCTGT
>NW_010966881.1:1938352-1959501 GCF_000463585.1 Tarenaya hassleriana | reverse complement strand
CCATCGACCAGAGGCGGTTCACCGTGGAGACCTGATGCGGTTATGAGTGTGTGTGTGTATATATGTATATATGTACGTATATATATATATATATATTTTACCAATTCTCTCTTGTGCTTTTCCACATCGGTTTATCTTTCTATAAAGTTATAGATTTATTTATTTTTAACATAATTATACGTAAGCATTGTTGTTTTTTTATTAAATAAATTTGGGTATAGATACTCATACTTTCCTGATATTCAAATCCAAATATTAAAATAAGATATCCAAATTTATCGATATAAATCCGAATATTCCAATTTTGTTTTATGGTATTCGATACGTGCCACCATTAATTAGTTCGATTTTTTTTAATGAATTTATTTAGAGTTTTTTCGGTTAATGTAAAAAAATCTAATTAACCAACTCGTAACAAAACCACAGATTAAATCATAAATCAATTCATATGAAGTTAGGAACCACGAATGAAATGACGAGTTAGAAACCCTAATTAATATAAATCTAATTTCTAACTTTTTAAAAGAAAAAGGATATATATATATATATGTATATTTTTATTTATTTATTTATGTGAGGAAAGTTTTAAATCCGTGGATACTTGTCATTTTGTAATTTACTTATTAGACTAGGATATTAATTGTTAATATTATATTATATCTAAATTGAAATATAATTTTTTATCTCCAAATATTTTTTTAATATAGAAATTTTTTTTATAACGTATTTGTTTTGAAATTACAAATCGATTTATTTGATTCAAAGCTAGATAAATCGGATTATATTTGATTTTTTTTTTCAATTACTTTAAAAAATGACTCGAACTCGAAATTAATAAATTCGTGATGATCGACCGGTATAGATTAAACCAAACCCACCTACCCAAAACCAACATCGATAATTGATGTTGGCATAGATTAAGGGAAACGAAAATATTTATATAAAAGGTGACGTGCAATTATAGCAATTGGAATATAAAATTATATGGTAGTAAAATAAATTCCAAATAAAGTTGAAAGGAGAAAATAAAGTAATATAAAAATTATTTACTTTTTTGGGATTAAAAATAGTATTTATCGACAAAGATAGAAATATTTTATGGCTTTAACAGCACAGCACCGGTTTGACCCTTTTTAATTCCTAACCAGAGTTTGTTGGGCTCCTCAATATATTTAACTTGGGTAAATTTTTTATCCACCGAATTTACAAAAATATCCTCCGATATATGTATATGTATATATATATATATATGTATATTCTCCTTGACTGTTTGCTAGTGGACCTTTAGTTAAAACATAGAGAGAAAATATTATATTTTTTTAGTATCCTTCTTTTATCTTTTTAAGGAATAGGTTTCTCTATATTTTAATCTTATAGCGTATTGTACTATGTGAAATAATTTTATAGTTAAAGTAATACAAATCTTAATTACAATAATAAGTTTTTAAAACAAAAAGTAGATATATCGACCATGATATATTTCCTACTAATATGAAGATATTATATATTTTTGTTTCCAAAATAACGTATTTATTATCAGTTTCCATCTAGTAAACATTAAAAATATAATATCAGATACCGATATGTACCAACGGTAACTATAGACTAATAATTTATTGCTGATGATTAGGTGAAAAATAATATTCTTTTTTCCAAAAGGTTATTTATTTGTTTAATTGAATCAGTTTGACAATTAATGATAAAATATTATTTTGTAAAGATTGGAACAAAAGGACAAAACCTCTAAATTTAGAGGGGTAGTTACGGGTTTTCACACAGTGGCAATAACGTAAATTCTGGAACACCAGACTAAGAAACTAAAATCGCAGTTCCTGTTTTCATTTTTCTTCTGTCAATGGAGGGAACTTCATAATACTCTCTCTCTCTCTTCTCTCTCTCTCTCTCTCGTCCTTGCATTGGTCACTCTCACTCCCCGGTCTCTTCTAATGGAGGAAAAGGAGAGTACGGTTTCTGGGTCAGTGTCGGATTCTGGGTCAGGCTCGCCGTCTCCGGTAACCAGCTATTCCGCCGCGGCGGCGGCGGTGGGGGAGACGACTCCGCTGAATCTTCGGGGTCGGGCCCGCCGTCCCCGGTAACCAGCTATTCCGCCGCGGCGGCGGCGGGGGGGGAGACGACTCCGCTGAATCTGCCGTTCAGCATCAACACAGCTAACATAAACACTACCGGCTCGGGCCTCGTGACGTCATTCCAAGGCTCGATGACATCACCGGTAGGGCCTAGCACGGCGTCTCCGGCGATGGACGTGGCGGCGGCGTCGGGTGGCGATGTGATGGAGACGGCGGCGGTGGGGAGAAACGGCGGCGGAGATTTGTCGGGGAAGAAGAAGAGAGGGAGGCCGAGGAAGTACGACTCTGAAGGGAACTTGATCATACGGTCGGCTCCGGCGACGGCCGCGGGGTTTTCGTTCTCGCCGGCGCCGGCAAAGAAGAGCAAAGGCAAAGGCTTTGGCTCCGGCAATTGGAATCTTCTTGCTTCATTTGGTGAGTCTTTTACTAATTACATCACAAATGATATTATATATATACACACACGCATGTCTGAAAATCTCAACTTTTGTTTGTGTGTGTAATAAACAACGAAAGTTCTTGATTTGAGTCTTTACAACAAAAGATGCAGATTTGATTATAATGACACTCTGATTTCGTTTCATTTTTCTTTAATGGGGTGTTGATGAAGGAGAAGTATTTGCAAGAACAGCAGGAGAAGACTTCACACCACATATCATCACTGTCAATACAGGAGAGGTACCTTATCTTGACGTTCGTTCTCATTCTAAGTCTTTTACATGCGTGTGTGTGTGTGTGTATATATGTATATATGTACGTATATGTAAAATAGATATTGAACGTGTCCAAAAATCTTTTTTGTGGCCGTTTTCAGGATTTGGCCGGGAAAATCCTGTCGTTTACGCAAAAGGGTCCTCGAGGAATCTGCGTTTTATCAGCAATCGGAGCAGTTTCTAACGTCACGATTCGGCAGCCTGGATCCGCCGGGGGTATCCTCACTTACGAGGTATATCATTGTGGATTTTCCGATGATTTCTAGCTCATGAAATCGAGTTAAACGATTACAGAGTCTCCTGATGAATTGTGCATTTCGAACTTCTAAAAACCCGAAGAGAGCTTTTTGTCTGAATTCTTTCAGGGGTCGGTTCGAGATACTAACGTTTGATCGGTTGAAATATGCGTCGAATGTTTCTTATCGAATGAAATCGAGCTATGTATTGGGGGGATTTGCTTGAAGAACTGTGTTCATTGGTTGGTTATGTAAGGAAGTTGTGGGAATATTATATTGCAGGGCCGGTTCGAGATACTAACATTAACCGGTTCGTTTGTGATAACCGAAATCGGGGGAGTTAGGAACAAAACCGGAGGTTTGAGCATTTCATTGGCCGGACCCGACGGCCGTGTCATTGGCGGTGTTGTTGCCGGAGTTCTCACCGCCTCTAGCCCCATCCAAGTAAGCCTTTTTTTTCCCCTTTCTTTGTGATCTCAAGAAAACATCACAATAGTTTGCAAAACCATATAATGTTTTTGGGAGTTTTCGGGGATTCCCCCCCGCCTCTAGCCCCATCCAAGTAAGCCTTTTTTTTCCCCTTTCTTTGTGATCTCAAGAAAACATCACAATAGTTTGCAAAACCATATAATGTTTTTGGGAGTTTTCGGGTAGGAAGAAAAATCCGTTTTTAAGCTCATGTTTCGGGTAATTGTGATATCTCGCGGTGAATATAATTACCCGAAAATCGAGTACTTGCGGGTATCTGATATCCGTTTTCTCGGTATATGTGAATACCCATGACATTTTGTCCGATACCCGTATTCCAAATACCCGAGCTATGAATGCAGATATCAAATTATGATATCTGAATATTTTGGTATAGGTCCGAATACCCTAAGTTTTTCGAGTACTAACCCGTATCCAACCCCTTACATGCGGGTATTCGATTTTCGGGTATTTATGTGTACTTGTAAAAACTTGGTATCTGTCCACAGGTTGTGATTGGAAGTTTCTTGACGTTTGGTGCGAGACCCCAAAAGAGGAAGTACGAACGGAGAACGGCGGTTGCTCCAGCGTCATCAAACGCGGTCTCTGCGTCCACAGGCAAAATCTCCGATACAAAACCAGAGAACCAGCCAGCGTTTGGATTACAGCAACAGCAGACGCAGATCCCTGAAGCGTCTTCTTTCAACCCGGCGTGGAACGGTCCAGAAGCTGATCCACACCGCGGGATTTCACCCGACATTAACGTTTCAGCTCCGAGCGAGTAGGATTTGAGCTTTATAGATGCTTCTAACCATTCTCATAGGTTGACATGAGAGATTCAGAAGTAAGATTAGTTCGGGTTTTTTTCTTCTTTTTATCGACCCGATATTTATGAACAATCTCTTTCCGGGTTTCCTAGTTAGCTTTAGAATCGAGTTTTAGTGTTTCAGGGTTCACATTTTCCACCTTTATCGGAAATCTCAGTCTCTTTATGAACCCTCATGACAGAAACTGTGTTCTGCCGCAAGAGCAATTTTCACTATGGATTCATCTTTCTTGGGTTGATTCTTGTTCCTATTAAACTCATTATTATATTATATTATTTGTACATGAGTTGCTGTCTGGCTGTTGTGTTATTGTCCAAAAAGATTAAATCTTTGTTCCTCACACCTCTTTACGAGCCCAACCCCTTTGCCGTAAGCCCTTTACCTTCAAACATCAAAGCTTCCAAACAAAAAAAAAACATGGATTTGAAAGGATTGAAAAGAACATCAAGAACATCGTCTAGGACTCTCATTGACACCAAACAATAGTAGTTTCATCACCAATGGTTCTTGTTCATACAGGTACCTGCAGTTCTTGTTCTTGCTCTTGCACTGGTGTTACCAAACTCTATTCACAGACACACAACCAGTTCATTAGAAGGGAACATCAAACTACATCCACCTGCTTAAATACCATGATTCTGAGAAGTTTTCTTGACAAAAGCTGCAACTTTTTTGTAGAAATGCCAATCCGGGTGAGAAGGACCGATCTTAGGCTGACCAAAAGGATGCTCTTTAACATATTCCTGAACATCCGAAGCATCCGCCAGTTCATCCAAATACGAACACAACTCTCCTTTGGGATCTACCAACATTTTAACGAAGTAAAATCAATATACAGAAAGAGTAAATACAATCAATAGAAACACGACTATTGTTTTGGTACCGAGCAAGTTATCTTCCGCATCTTTAGGATCATACGTCACCGTGAATATACTAGTGTTATACTGCAGAGCTCATAAACCAAAAACGTGAGCAAAAGACACAAACCCGTTTATAATATAAACAATAGCAAGGATATGTATGATAGCTTACAGGATTGAGAAAAGCTTTGTAGGGATTGTCGTCCATCAGTAGAGTGTTCGTATACGAGAACTGAGGAGGTTCATCGGTTTCAGAATTGACCTTCTGAAACACTTTGGATAGATCCTTGAAGAACAGTGGCTTGGTCTTCTTCTCTAGAGACATGAACCCACTATCGGTGCAATCGTTTTGATCCTATATGCGCATGCAAAAGAATCCCTTTAAAGAGTTAGAGACAGTTCGGCAATTATGATCATACAATGGAAGTGGAAGTGTGAAATGGGTATATGATCATCATACCATGACAAAGAGGAGCTTTCCTTTCAAGCCCTTCATTATAATGTTCAGAACAACATCCACATTTCTCCTAATCAATCAAGAAACAGACAACATACAGAAACAAAAGACATTAACATAATGAAGAACGATATACAAACCAAGATTCCAACAAAGAAGCAAGATCACTGACTCCATAGCAGAGGACCAGATCCCAACTTCGAATCTGTCAAGACAGAATCTCAAGAACTCCTCGCAGAAGGGTCTCTTGTACACTACAGAGACAAGATCGGTAAAAGAAGCCCCAAATAATCAAATAGGGACAAAACATTCAATTGAAAGCGACAGTAGGGCTTGTATACTATATACACACACGTGCGTATGTATATAATATAGCAGTACCGTAATATAATCCGTAAGTGGCATGAGGCGAACGATTCTTCGGGAGTTTCCACTTGTCTGCTACATGAAATCTACGGACAAGAACACCACCAAGGCTTAGGATCAACAACTTCTTCTTCTTCGCGGATCCAAGGCTAAGTTTTTCTAAAACAAAACTAAGTTCGGTTCTGTCTGGATCACTGTCTGAAGCATCGCCCTCAGAAAACCCTACGCCTTTGCTTTTCTCCGCCATTGTTTGCTGCGAATAAAAGCTCGGGACGGTAAAGAGGGTATATAAGGTGGGATTTCGGATGCAAAACCACTAAGGCCCATTCCTTGTCAAGTTGAAACCTTTGTATGAAAGCCCAGGCAATAGGCCTAAACCTATTGGCCGAGGGCATTTTACTCAATGCCCGACTTGGATCGCAGTAATTTACGACCTACACCACAAAAAAAACATAACATATTAAATTCTTTTCGAAAAGACCATATTACTAAAACCTTTATCCGTTCAAAAAATAATTATAATTGCAACATCATAATTAAATAAGATCAACTCCCGAGTGAGTGTAAATATATAAATATAACTAAAAAAATTTACTAAAAATTATTATAAAATTTAAAATTTTAAACAAAATAAGTCAAATATATATTAAAACACAATTTTAATATAAATAGATATTAAACATATATAAAATTTTAAAAAATATTTTTTTCCTATATCATGGACTAATTTGTGGGCTCGTAGAGCTGACTCGTTCCACCTTTTTTTCGGGTTCAAATTTTCTAATAAACCCATCTCAAAAAAAATATGGACCAATCCATTTTGACATTCCTACTATAAATGATCCCATGAAATTTATGTGACTCACCATGAAATCAATCGTATTTAATAAAAGAATTAGCATAAAACATTAACATATATAAAACATAATAATAGCAAAACCTCCTACCACTTTCCATTTCGAGTTTCTTAATTAAATTTATTAAGCAATTTATTACCCAATTAATAGGCTAACTGAACAGGTATGAACTTGAAGGACCCTAGTGCTGAAAAATAATCAACTGGATATTTCTCGCCATACAATTATCTTTAAATTTTAAACTTAGCACATAAAATGACAGTCGAAGCTAAAGTAGACGAGGACCATCAATAGTGTTGGATATGGAATTATATATAAATAAATATATAAAAGAAATTCATATGAAACAACCTCTTACAAGAACAATGCATTACAAAATGTCAACATATACATATATATGCTCAAGACAAAAAAAATTATTTATTTTTACTAAAAAATTATTAGATGAACATTATTAAAACTTTAATAAAATAACTGGAATGACAATACTTATGACTAAAAAATAGAAATCAATAACGAATATCTTAAAAGATAAACACATGTTTAAGATTCGAAGAAAGATATCATAATTAACTATATCAATTAACATATAAACTTAATGGCACCAAATTGTGAACCGTATCGGCGTCGGCCTCACTCTCTCTACACCCCGTATATCGATATATATATATATATATATGTATGTATAAGCGTTTGCCATTCAGCGTTTTGAAGAAATCCACGATTCACCCATCAGAGACACAACATAAACCACGCAACCAGAAATAAAGAAACAAGATAAAGAACATGACAACAAAAGCAGATATCCAAATCACCAAACTTAACCACAGCCGACAACGGGTAAGAGCAAACACAGAATTAGAACATCAAAACACAAAAGAAAGGGACATGACGAGATTGTATCCCCCTAGATTTTGTTGACGGCAGCAGCAACTCTTGTGTAGAAACGCCAATGCGGGTGAGTCGGGCCGATCTCTGGCTGACCAAAAGGATGATTCCTGACATAATCCTGAACATCTGAAGCATCCGCCAGTTCATCCAAATACGAACACAACTCTCCTTCGGGATCTGACAAAACAAAACACATCACGAGAATACAGTTTCCCTGCAAACAAAATGAGATTAAGAGACAGGACAACGAGATGGTACGTACCAAGCAAGTCATCTTCATCATTGCCAGGATCAAAGGCAACAGGGAATATGCCACAGTTACCCTGCAGAGCTCATCAAACAAATACATCAGAATACAACTACAGGTTTCAATCAAAGCCGAATCCAACAAAAACGACTTACAGGGTTGAGAAAGGCTTTGTAGGGTGTATCATCAATCATGAGAGTGTTCACACAAGAGTACACAGGCTTCCCTGCCCTACTGTTGACCTTCCGAAACACTCTGGACAGATCCTTGAAAAAAAGAGGCTTGGTCTTCTTCTCCAAAGACATGAACCCACTATTAATGCAGTCTTTTTGATCCTGCATATATGCGTGTGAAGTAGTAGTAGAGCCAACTCTAGCGAGCAAGACCATATACAGAGAATCGAAAGTAAGAAATGAACATGACCTAACCATGACAAAGAGAAGTTTCCCTTTCAAGCCCTTCATAACAGCGTTGAGAACGGCATCAACATTTCTCCTAATCGATCAAGACAAAGAGGAACCACCCACCAGATCCCAATAACGAGTTAGCAATTTGCAAACAAGATTCCAACAAACAAGTGTGAGGGAAGAAGAGCAGAAGCACAAACTCGATAGCAGAGGACCAGATCCCAACTTCGAATCTGTCAAGACAGAATCTCATGAACTCCTCGCAGAACGGTCTCTTGTACACTACAGAAACAAAACATCAAAGGGAAACCAAGATTAGGGTTTGCGCACTATAAAGCGGTAACAGTAACATTTGGGTAACACAACAGCGTACCATAATGAAACCCATAGGTAGCATCTGGTGAACGACCCATCAATGATTTCGGCATGGATGCTTCATGGGCTCGATGGACAAGAAGGCCACCAAGACTTAGAACCAACAACTTCTTCTTCTTCTTCACCGCCGTCTTCTCTGACCCAAGACTAAGCTTTTCCAAAACCGAACTAAGTTCGGTTCTGTCATGATCTTCGTCAACCCCGGAAACCGATGCTTTGCCTTTGCTTTTCTCCGCCATTGCCATGTGAATATGAGGGAGGACTGATGTTGTGCGTATATATATACACACACACACGTAACATGTCGATTGAGTTTCTTCATGTCGATTGAGTTCTACGAGTTCATGCAATGAAACGCTAGTGTTGAAAGTCGCTAGTGTTGTAAATTGTTCATGCATGGTATTATTGATTGTGCTGAGAGGAGTCGGATTCATTTGATCTTTGTTACTGAAACGGTGCGTTTAATGGAGGGGCAAAAGAGGAAATGCATAGATTCAGGCCTTCTCTCACATCTCATTGGGTTGAAAATTGAAATCGCATGATTTATATAAGCGTGAAATAATTGCAAAACATACCCAATGCGAACTACTCTTCGATACACATCTACATATTCCTACATTTGCAATGGTTCGATCTCTAAAAATGTTTTATTGGATCTCTAAAAATGTTTCGGTTTTTATTCAACTCGATTATATTCGAGTTTGATTATTTCGATTATAAAAAACATATAACCATTCGGTTTTTATATAAATTTCAATTCAATTATTCTTTTATTCAATTCAGTTCAGATTCGTTGTAACCATTCGAATTTCGATTCGGCTATTCGATTGATAGCCAAAATGACGACCCCTAAAAGATAGGGTTGCAAGATGAGAAAATAGGAGAGGGCGAATGGGAAATGGAAGAATACCAACGTATTATCCGTCCGCGACTAAATCCGAATTCACTCTCTTAATTCATGGTACGAATATCTGGTTTTTGAAAATCTCGTCCATGGAAAAGAAAAAATTGAATATTTTCTAGTTAGGCGTATCATGAAATGTAGTCAGAATAATATATAGTTGCAAAAGCATATTCAACACGAACTATACGATCAGGTGTTAGAGCCAAACTGTGGAGGAAAAACCCACGCGCAATAAAGCAATTACAACAAACATCTTTTGATTTTCTTTTAAAAAAACGTTTTGTCATATTCTCCTCCTGCTTCTACACTGACGTGGCAAGCAATTGGCGAACACCTTTTTGCATCCAAAATAATTATACAATTTGGTTAGCATTCTTGATCTTGATCTTTTGATTTTCTTAATTACAGAGAAGCATGATTATCATTCATGATTAATTATATCGCCAATTGTGATTTAGGGTTAAGAGAGATTATTCCGAAGCATAAAATTCCGATTATTTTATCCGTACAGATCCAGCAATATAGAAATCTCAGCCGTTAGATCTGAAGCTCCACAGATGAGGAAAACAGAGATGGAAAAAAACCCCCAGGAAGATTCAAACGGAGAAGAAGAAGAAGATACCGGAATCAGAGAACCTTGAGCATATCTTCGGCGCTGCTGTTGGTGAACGCACCACCTTCTTCCAGGTTCAGAACCTTCACGACTCCGTCCTCCGCCAAGATCGCGTACCTCCGGGACCTCACCCCGAGCCCCACCGGCTTGTCCCTCAGATCCAGCTCGCATCCGATCTTCCTCGTGAATTCGCCGTTTCCATCGGACAGAAGCATCACCTCGTCGGAGATCCCGAGATCCTTCCTCCACGCCTCCATCACGAAGGCATCGTTCACGGAGATGCAGGCGATGACGTCGACGCCTTTGGATCTGAGCTCGCCAGACTTCGATACGAATCCTGGGACATGTTTCTGCGAACAGGTCGGTGTGAAGGCACCCGGGACGGCGAAGAGGATGGATTTCTTCCCGGCGGTCAGGGAGGAGACGGTTACGATCTTGACGTCGCCGGTGGAGTCGAGGTATGAGAGAGTCGCGTCGGGGAGCTTATCGCCGACAGAGATGGAGGCGGAGATGGCGGTGGCGAAGGATCTGGCGGAGGCAGAGGCGGTGTCGGAGATACTGCGGCTGCAGCGGCGGAGTTTGAGGGAGAGGGGAGCGAGAGAGCGCGTGAAGGAGAGCGGTGTGGCTGCGGCGGGAGAGAGGAAGGGTTTGGCTACGGAGACGGCGGAGGGAGAAGAGGAGAGGAGCCTGGAGACGGAGAGAGAAGCCGCCATGGATGGAGAAGTGTAACCGTTCAGATGACTTTCTTTTGTTTGTTTGAAAATTGTTGGGTGGTGAGAGGAAGAGGTAGTGAGGTTTCGGATGAGCGCTAGGGAAATGGAAGGTTGAAGATATTAACGGGCTTGTTGTGTCTAAATGGGCCCCATGTCATCGGCCCAACGACTGAAGGAAGAGAACAGTCCACGTGGCATGTTAACTCTGCCGACGTGGCAGAGTCTTCCCAGTGACATTTCTTCATACAGAATGTGCAAACGTGGCATGAAGCTACCTCTTTTCTTCTGTTTTACAAAACATATTATATCGAAATATTTCGGGATTTCGGCTTTTGCCGTTTCGCCCCCACGAGAGGTCATAAGTGATGGAACAATGAATTATCCTGTATGTTTTGATATTTTTTTTTAGTTTTACAAATTGTATCGAATTTAAATAAATTAATTATCCTGTATGATTTAAAATATGATATTTTATCGAAATATTATTTCAGAACGAAAACTATACTGACCATATTTTGTTTGATCAAGCCACCCGTCTCCGTTTGTTTTGCGAGTTATGCACATGTTGACTTTTTCTAAGCAAACGAAAAAAATGGCGAGTTGATGCTAGCCAAGTTAACAGGAGCCGATCCAATCCGTTTAATATCCTATTCATCCAAATAATATATATATATATAATCGGCTCGATAAAATAATTATGAGTTATTTGAAATAAAAAAAAAACAATTTCTAACAGATTCGAATAAAATAACAAAAGACAACCGAACTCAAAACAATGTTTGGAATATCCGTTCTCATTGTTGTTGTCCATAAAAATATTAGTTAATTATTTTAATTATGAGATGATGTCCAAAATAGTGATCCGGAATGAAATTTGTTGAATTAACGAACACAAAAGTTTTTGTCGTTTTCTTTACATTTATGCAAATCATGGTAAAATATGTACAACGTTGATTTTTGGTGGAAGAAGTTATAATTTATTTGAGTAACTAAAATTAACTTTTATAACCAGAGTCAATAAAATACAAAAAAATTATAAATTTAAATGCAGGCTGTGGGGTTCGAACCCACGCGCACTTATGTGCAGAAGATCTTAAGTCTTCCCCCTTAACCTCTCGGGCAAACCTGCTTTTGTTTGAAATTTCACAAACAAACAAAAAATACAAATAAAACATTTGGTCGATATTAACCATTTTCTTTCAGTGTTGGTCTTCTAGTTTCTGATCTACAACCGTGTTTGAAATTGCTCTTTTACAATCTCTTATGCTCTTTCTTATGTATCAATTAAGATATGTGTATTAAACTTAATTATTTATTTACATGATTGTATAAGTTTCAGAAACAAAACCCTCCTTTTACTTTCCGAAGTAATTAACTACTGAAACAAAAACAAAACAAAAAAAAAACAGAACTTAAGTAACCCTTCACATTTCTTGTAATACACGCAACCGTTGAGTCCTTCTAAGGAGCCGGTCGGAGGTACAAGGGAAGCCAAGGGGTTTGGTCGGGATCGGAGCCCCAGACCGAGAAAGCGCTCGAGCATCTCATCCATTTGTCCGTCAGACCTCGGAAGTGTCGATCTATTACGTCCTTTAACGTCTCCGTACTGTTCACCCACTCCAGCCCTTCCTTTGTGTACGTCTTCTCGTCGAAATTCGTGGTGAAAAAACGATCTGCCTCTAGTCTCCTGCAAACAAAATTTAACGTATCATTCATAATGTCAGTTTATAGCAAATTATTCAAAGATAAAAGTATGGATTCTATAGATTTCGTTAGTTGCATTCTTGGCTCAGCTAAGCTTCTCCGTTTTTCTTGGTCAGATTCCAAAACCGGTACGAAGTGTTAGTTCGCTAAACCGGCGGTATGTCTTGATCAAACCAATGTCAGTCAGAATTCAGACCAGTTTTGCTGCTTGGAGAGATAAACAAGTGTGACTATGCCGACTGAGCTCACTAAACATGCTTACCTTGATGCAATGAGGAGAAAGATGAAGAAAGCGGTTTCGCTAATGGCGAAGCCTTTGATCTTCTTCTCGGCGTGCAAACCCACCAGCAAATCGAGCTTTTCTAGGTCATCACCATACACTTCCCTCAAAGCGTCGACCGATTCCTCATCATCTGTCAGGTCCTCCCATTTCGATATCGGATTCATAAGCAAATTCCTCCTGAACTCATTGTACCTCGGAACTCCTCTCTCTCGATCTCTGTATACTGAAAAATGATCGATCAAAACCCATCAGATCCTAAGCATTAAACAAAATTAAAGGCGAAAACATGACTATGACTTACTCTCCAAGGCAGCCATATCGATATTGTCAGGCCTGTCTTCTCCATCAATGTCTTGGGCCACAAGGTTCCTCATCCAAGTAGGATAGTTCCACAAGGTGAGTGCTCCACATGTTTGGTGTCCCATGGATACAAGCATCTGCTCAAACCCGATATCCGATAGCCTTTTTCCTCCTTCCTTCCCGATCAAATCCGTCATCGGAACCCTAAATTGTTCCTCATAAGTAAAGGTTCTCTTCATTGAAGCAAGAAGGTGTATAAAACATCACCATACAGAGAAGTGATTAACATGTACTTACTCTAGCTCTATTGGAGGATTCTCCTTTTCTATTCTATGTGATCTGATATCTCGGAGGATAAATGTGTCTGGCAAAAGGGAATGCATTCGGTATACGCTGACGAATTCTTCGGTCAGCGAATATGGAACTCCATGATCTTTTGGCTTCTTGAGACCAACAAACCGCTGAGTACAGGACCAAACCTCGGCCCGAGCAAGTCCTTCACTTTCTTGCCGAGAAAACCGTACCAATTGATCCTCATCCCCGCAAGAAGTGTGTCCGTCTTCAGTAATTCGACTGTCCAGTCAATTGTGTGAACTTTTGCAATTACAGCAGACGTGACTAGCCTCGCTGTTCGATACAGCTTCTCATCGTCAAACTCTGGATGGCGCTCCTGAAATTTGATGAAGTATCAGGGGCCTGAATGTACCAAAATAAAATTCATGGGCATAAAAAAAAAGAATCAAATTGTATGGGGGTTGCTTGTGATGCAAGAAAAGTACTTTGAGCATATCACAAACTGCGTTATGTTCTCTGATGAAGAGAGATTGCAAGACTGAGAAACCCGCCCAGCTATTCCTAACGTCGCCCGAGATCGGAATCCCTCTCTCGTCGTGGTCCAAGAGGCCATCTTCCGCTAGTTTTAGCTTCCCGCCCCTGAAAACCCGAACTCTTCTCATTCCGGCCTCGTTGTTTCCATAAATTACACTCCCGTCCCTATTCAAGAAACCCAAAGATTGAGATTGCAATAACATAAGGGTTTTAAAATGAGAAACTAAGATTGTCATATATATAAACATATATGCATGTTAAGAATGTATACATGTATGTATATGAGATATAGGTGTGGGTTTATATAGATACACACCACCAGGGAGTTCTGGTGTTGAGGGAGCCGGATTTGTCGTTGGGATCACCAGTGGGGACTTTCTTCGTACCGAAGAACTTAAATGACTTCAATGGACACCCACTTGCAACCTCTTTAGGGGCTTCAAGTTCTATCTGCTTTTGCATCGATATTTAATGTCAGTCCAAATTCAACATTGGAAGCTTTCATTTCATTTAAACATCAATATTTAATGTCAGTCCAAAGTCAACATTGTGTGGTCATTGACTTTAAAATAGAGAAGAGAAAAAGACAAGAGTACCTGATGGGTGTCTTCTAAGTGATCAACCCAATCGTGGATCATGAATTGGATCCATGAGCAAGCGATCATGTTGAATTGTTTCCCATTGTCTATGAACTTTCTCCTCGTCAATAGCTTGGTGGCCACCACACTTGGGTGTGGATCCAATATCTTGGCGTAAGACAAAAGCATAAAACGATATTTAGAATATTTTTTTTTTTGTTTCAAAATAAATGACGTTTCAGATTTTCATACACTTTTTTATATTTTCTAAATTTACCCTTTATTAATAATAGTTAAATATCTCAAGATTATAGTTTTATGGTATTTTGTAAAAAAAAAAACATTTTTTTTAATGTACGCGTTTGAATCTAAAACGTCATTTATTTAGAAACGGAGCGAATCTAAAAAGATTTTATATGAAATGTAATAATGGATCATGCAATTTGACATGCTTTTCGAATTTAGGTTCTATGGGCAAATTTCACCAACTGAAATAAGATTAATCAATGGACCACATGGAAACAAAGATATTTTAGCAAACGTTGTGTCATCACGCGACCACACACACAATCTCCTCAAACATCGTATTCATGCCTTATCATTTTGTATGTATACATGATTTTTCTCGGTTGTTTTTACATTGCTTAATACAATCTTTTTGATGAATTGATCATCGTAATATTTCCTTTAGCAGCATGCATACACACATGTATACGTAAAACATTTAATAAACTCTTATTATAAGGACCTAGAAAGGGAACTTACACCGAATTGTGAAGTGGAGGGAGGCATATTCCGGCCGAAGAGGGTGCCGTGGCTTCCGACGGTGTCGTTGTCCGGATGATTGCATTTTCCGTCGGCCGTACGATAACAGAACTCGTCGGTGTCGTATTTCTGACCGTTGGTTTGTCCGACATGTAAGAGATTGTATCGTTGATGTAAGTGTCTTCTTATTCCCAAGTAAGCCAGTCCCAAGAACACAGGAAACCTGTGCCATAACCCTAGCTTGTCTACAAAGTGTACAATCTGTTATCATAACAAAACAAAACAAAAATCATCAATATATATATATGTATATATGTTGGAACCTTCTTTTGAAACCATACACTCATACGAAAATACTGCAATATATATATATATATATACACATACAAATCTACTTGATTTCTCGGAATCAAGTAGGATTGCAGAAATCTGTGTGAATAAAGAAGAAAGAAAACTTTGTTATACTCTGTTTTATGTCTAGAAAGAAAACAGGGACTTTATGTGAGTTGCTTATCAAATCCAAGGAACGAACAAAGTGTTAGATCTTGTTCTTTGTCAGGAATTGTCACTGCTAACTATATATATATATATATGCTCACGGGCACACGTGATTATCCCCGAGAGAGAGAGAGAGATAGTGCTCACATAGAACAAGAGAGAATCAAAGAAAGACATCTTGGCAACAACATGATGAAGTTGAGGATGAAGAAAAGAGGAAGAAAAAGGAAAGAAACCCATGACTAATTTTATGGAGTTTGAATCCTTATTTCGCCTCTAGAGAGAGAGATGATGATGAGGTTAAATGAGAGAGCACGAGGGCAAGTGGAAATGTTTGTGTTTCCTTGGCACTTTGAATGATGTACACAAATCTCATGGCACTGGCACACGCACTATATATAGAGCAGATACAAACACACATAATATATATATATATATACAGTGTTTGTGTTGTATATGTGTGTGTGAGAGTGAGAGAGACGTTGTCAACTTCATCTAAAAGTCAAACCCTCATCAAAATGCCATATGCCATACGAGATGGGGAAACTATCTCATCTCATGCTTTATGAGGATTTTCTTTTGTATTAATTAATGAATGTGCATATTTTTTTAAATAATCTTTTTGTTATGCAATTTTTTAAATCATCTTATCAAGCCAAAGATTCTCAAATTGCTCCGGCGATATAGCTCAATCTTTCTGTAGTTAAGAGGCCAAATGGAACATTCTTGAGGTGCACTCGGATTGGAATTACGTTCTTCTTCCCATATCCAGAAGCTAGAACTCGGGGCGGGACAGACGCTTTGCATCCCTGTTTCATCGATCGAATAACCCAAGTTAGGTTCTTACCGCAAAGATGGTTCAATACCGTGCATTTATTCGCTCTACTCGGTATTTTTCCTATAGAATGCACACACTACATAAACTCTATGTTACTTTGCTCCAGCCTCAATAACCATATTTGGAATGGCAGATTTTCAACCTATACCAGTTTCCAAAACCTTTGGTTCGCCCATGCGACTCAATGATCTGATATCTATCCTCAGTCGGCTAGCTCAAGAAGGCATAGGAGCGGCCTGCCGGGACTTGATGGATTCAGTGAGGGGAGAAATCGTCGAGCACAATGATCAGTTCCTTCGATTTCAGTTGTTGGTGGAAGCTAAGATATATTCGGAATATTAACCCCTTTAAAATATGCCTTTTAGTTCAAAATACTCTCCATTTGTACGCAACCGATTTCTGATAATTAAGAAAAATCGGGCAAAATATATTGAGATGATAATAATAAGGTGAAAACTTTGGTAATGGATTTTTGTATGGTCAATAGTCAATGTACAAATTTATTATGGCACCGGTTCAATTGGATAACGGATGCCAACTTGGGTTTCAAATAGAGAAAGATACAAAAATGGTTGAATAGAAAACATTAGAAAATCAGGAGACGATGTCGATGGACATGCAGAAGTTTGTTAGGATAAGCTTACAAGTCGTCCGCAGATTCCAAAGGGTGATACAAATTAGGTGTGGGGGTTTCAGTATTCGGTTTGGAAATGGTTCGGTTCAGTTTTTTCGATTCTACAAAAATATGTATCAATCGGTTATTATATCATAATTGATTCACTTCGGTTTCGCTTCTGATTTAATTCGGTTCCAGTTTTTATTAAAAAAATTAGATTTTATTAAGAGTTTTTCGGATTTTTTAAAATTTCGATTCGATTCAGATAAATTCATTTTTGTAAAAAAAATATTGTTAAAATTTTTTAGATAATTCGATTTGAAAACGATACCGTATTTTTCGATTTGATATAATTCAACTTCAAATAATAGTACGGAAATATCCACCCGAGTACAGTCCAACATGGGGTGTTCTCAAATTCTGCACATTTATTTTTGGGAAAATATAATATAATATAATATATTATTATTATTTATTTGCTTTGCATGCAAAGCTCATTAGCCGATATGTGAATTTAAGTCGATTTGTATTAATTTTGTAACGTCTACCTGCCTCATTAATCACTTGTTATCTACTTGTATTATATACATATATATATATATATATATATATATAGTAACAATAAATGAATTCAGTTGGATGGAAGAGTATCGATATTATTTTCCTTCGGAACCATGCGTCACTGCCTACGGGGGGAACAGTAGAACCGACCATTTATGATCAAAATCATTCTTTCCGCATTTATTTTGGTGGAATTAATTAAATAAAAAATTATATATTTTTGGGTTCTTATTGAGAATTTAAATGAAGTTTTATAAACCATCATTATTGGCATATCTATCTTCGATTTAATTCGGGTTTTATAATTTTGTTTTGATTTTTTTTTAATTGGAACATCAGAATTGATCGATTTAATCGGGTTTACTATTGTTTTCTTTTGTTTAAAAAACCATGTAGATTTAATTTAAACGAAATGATAAAAAATTTCGTTTCTCTCATATTTAAAATTTCAATAAAAATTTCACAATCTTACAGAAAAAATAAAGAAACAAAAACATTATACATTTTTGTTAAGAGAATAACATATATTACTATCGCCTGTTGGCTGTTGGTCACCATTTTTTGTTATTTCTTTATCTGATAAAAATATTTTATTTTTTGGAAAAATATTTCCAAATATATTGTTAGAATCCATAACATTTAATACGGTCGTATATCGTTTCGAATTTCATATAATATTTCTCTATATCTTTACACACAGAGAATAAAATATTGCACTATTGTAGTTAATGAATGACGAAGCATACGTATCTTTTTTTTCTTTGGCTAAATGGAGTTTAAATAGATAAAATCCACGTGGCAATTATTGAGGGATTTTTTTTTGGACCGCCAATGATGATGGATTCTCATTCCCCAATCCCTTGAAACTGTGGTCGCAATTAATATTTTTGTTAGTTTTGTTTTTATTTTGACTGTATATATATAGTTATATACAGAGACGTCCCTTGATAAAATATATTGCAATTTATGGAAAGGATCAGCAATAATGAGAATGTCCCCAAAAAATAATATATTGAACTTGCAAAAAAAAAAAAAGAATTACAAAAATATATTACTTCGTGGAAGATTAGTAGACTTGTTTTATAGAGCAATTTCATTAGGGGTGGCCATTTCGGTTATTAACTGAATAACCGAATCGAATAAGAGCTGTTCGGTTCGGTTCGGTTATTTGCTTAATAACCGAACGGTTGAGAAAGTTGAATAACTGTTTGGGTTCGGTTCGGTTCGGTTAATAACCGAATAATCGCGGTTAACCGAACGGTTATTCGAGTTTTTATAATATTTTAATTTTTACCCTTATTATTATTAGTGTTATTTTTTTGTAGTTCATTTGTACCTCATGTGTTTCACCTAATAAACCATAAAATTTAATATTTTTAACTTTTAATCTAATTATCGAAGTTTTTGTAGATTTTTTTGTAACTTTTTTTGAGGATTAATTATTTTATAGATTTATTTGGATAAATATTTTGAAGTTTGTATATGATTAATATTTTTTTTAAAATATATCATAACCGAACCGAACCGATTTAAAACCGAACCGAATAAACCGAAAAATTTAACCGTTTGGTTATAATTTTATTATGCAAAAACCGGATCGAACCGAACCGAAACCGAAACCGAACCGAAACCGAAACCAAACCGAACCGAACCGAATAAATCTATATAACCGTTTGGGTATGATTTTTTTATAACCGAAATAACCGAACCCGAAATAATCGAACCGAAAACCGAATCGAAACCCGAAATGGCCACCCCTAAATTTCATGATATCGTTTTCATCAAGCGGTAGAGATGATTGATGAACTTGTAAATTTTCTGGGAATGAATTCTAAGACTAAGACATATAAATATATAATCGAATTAAATCACATAATACATAATTATATATAGATTAAATTTTAAAATATATATCCACTATCAAAATCTGGACAAATCACAACGAATCCCTAAGCAACGTTAAATTGCCATTAACGAAATGTAACATCAGATTAAAATATTAACAAAAACTAAAATAAAAATAATACATATATTGATAATTGGAATTTGTTTTGAAATCCATGTATAATATGAGATTTAATTGTAAATTCATATTATTTCCTCTGAATTTTAATACCTGGTCTTATGTATGTTTTTTTTTGTAAAATTGAGTGTTTTTTATATGACATTTAACTAAAATATCAATTAACCAATTTATTTGTTAGCAACCCAACCAAACCCGACCGTTTATACAAGTTCATACTCGACCGGTTGGTATACTATAAACCGAACTGAAATAAAATATTATTATTTAATTTGGTTCGATTTTTGAATGTCTATCCGTTGTGTCCAATCCTATATAAAACTAACAAATTTCAATTTAAATGTAGGGGTGGGTGAATATTTAACATTTCGGTTTGATTTTTCTTTTAAGTTTTTTTAGGATTAGGCTTGGTTTTGAATTTCATTCAAATTTAAACTTTTTATTAATATGAATGGGTGGGCTTTTTATGGGTTCGAAACATTTATTATTGGCCCATTGGGCCTAAACTTTTCTTGTAACAGCTTATTCTATGCTTGCTTTCTTTTTTCCCCTCGTCTTCCTTTCCCCCAATTTCTGCCATTAAAATCCCAATTCCAACCCTAAATCAATCGATTTTCTCTGCCGGTGACGCCGATTCGGAGCTTTCCGGCTCCTCTGTCATATAATATCGTCGAGATTCACTGTTAAACTCCCAATTTCGTCTTATACTTAGGGTTTATGAAAAATTTGTAGCTCTAGTTGTTTGCTGTATTGTTTTCAGCGGTTTTGTTCCTTGTAACGAGTTTTTTTCCCCGCTTCTTTGGATGTAATGAGGGTTTTAATTGTTGTAGCAATTGATCCTGCGAGAATTAGGGTTGGATTTTAGGGCCCTTTCGTTGAGTTTTCTTGTTCCTTTGTATGGTTATTGAAATGGAGAATTCACGTAGATCGTTTGATAGATCCAGAGATCTCGGTCCGATCAAGAAACAGCGCTTGACCGAGGAAGCGATTCGGCCTCCGAACCCAAAGACTCGGCAGTTTCTGACGCAGAGACCGAACGGCTCAGTGTCCGTACCCCCGGCGCCGAGGCTTCGACCCGGAGGCAGAGAGGCGGGTACCAATAGCGTTGACCCGAGCCGAAGCATACGTATCTTT
>NW_010966881.1:1926037-1938280 GCF_000463585.1 Tarenaya hassleriana | reverse complement strand
AACTGTCGACCAGCCGCAGCCTGTGAACACGCACCACGAGCTGTTGAGCCAGTACAAGTCGGCACTGGCGGAGCTTACTGTCAATTCGAAGCCCATAATAACGAACCTGACGATAATCGCGGGAGAGAATCTTCATGCTGCGAAGGCCATCGTAGCCACGATTTGCAACAACATCCTCGAGGTGAACACCCAGTTTTTATGCACCACTGTTATAGTAGTATTACATGTTGCATGTTCTTTTCCTGGAGATTCTTGTTTGGTTAATTGTAAAGAAAAGGGTGATACAGTGAAATGGTGGTTGAAATTGTGTCTGTATTGCGAGGTTGAATGATAATTTTTTTAGTTTTGAAGTAAACCCTAGTGTTCTTTTTGTGGGATTTGTATGGTTTATCTGCTTTTACCAAAACTCAGATGATCTTTCAGAAGCAGGATATAGTCTTTGCCATCTTATGCATATATTATTATTAAATCTAAATTCTAAAACTCGACCAGTTACATATCCCTGACTCTATGTAACACATTACCCCGAGTTAGCCAGTGCTCATGCAATCATGATCTGGCACATGTTTATATTTCAAGAATGCTGAGTTGAGCTTCTCATATGCCATTTCCAAATTTTTCTTTGTCCCGAGTTTGCTCTTAAGAATGTGTGCAATCTCCGGAAGCGATGGAATTACGTCAATGTATCTGATGCTTTGCCCACTGGCAAGAGGTCTCGTGAATTTTTTTCTTTCCTATGTATCAAAATGTTACTTTTATGCAGAAGGTGTGTTTTGGGGAGTATACCCATCATGTCTGAAATCAATTTAGGCCTCTCTTCTTTTAGCGAATGCTTGTTTGTGATGATAACCACAATTTCCATCTCAAGATACTGTGTGAAAGAAAGGCAGCTTAAGTCTTGAGCTGTTGATGAGCTCTGTATATATGTTTTATCAGTTTGTATCACACTTCAGTTGCCTCTCTATGGTGATTTGGGTCACTTTTGAATCTATTATCTTCATCTTAGATATTTTTTTCTTTTCCTACATCTACTTTTGCACCTCAATTCTTACGAAAGTGTCTGCTTGTTAGTTGCCATTGGCCTTGGCCTACTAACAAATGTACATATAATTATTCTCATAGAAGGTGAACTTGAATTTGTTTCTTGTTTGGATAGCAAAGAAACTGCAAATAGATAGAGCTTGTTTGGTCCAATTGTCTGGAAATAATGGACTGCTCTTTCCATTTTTCTTTTATCTAATCTCTTATTTATTTGATAAAGTGATATGCGCACCTTTGCCTTGTAGATATCGTGTTAGCCAGCCTCACCTTTGTGGCTTTCCCTTTCTATTATGGAGTTAAGTAGTTGTTGGGGTATATGCTGGTAGTAGCTTCAGTATTCGGGTGAAGTGCTTTGAACTTTCTATCTTAACATAAGCTGTTGATCCCACTTACCATGGTGTCGCTATGTATGAGTAGAAATCGGCTTTTTTCTTTTGGTGAATCTGATTGTGAGAATGTCTTGCAGGTACCAGATGATCAGAAACTACCGTCATTGTACCTGTTAGACAGCATTGTGAAGAATATTGGAAGGGATTACATTAAGTACTTTGTTGCAAGGCTACCAGAGGTTTGGTTGCTGCGTGTGTGAGAGAGATAGAGAGCGAGAGAGAAACTATATCTCTGATGACCCTCTTGTATCTTCGTTTGCAGACATTCATCAAGGCATATAGACAAGTTGATCATCCTATGCATTCTAGTATGCGGCATCTTTTTGGAACCTGGAAAGGAGTCTTTCATCCACAGACACTTCAGATTATTGAGAAAGAACTTGGCTTTAATCCTAGAAGTGATAGCTCGCCGTCTGTTGTAGCCACAACCAGAGCTGACCCATCATCTCAGCGCCCAACTCATAGCATTCATGTGAATCCCAAGTATCTAGAACAACAGTGTCTACAACAATCGGGCAGGGTAAGTGAAATAGACTTGTGGCTACAGAAAGTACTGTTTGAAGACAAACCAGAGTCTTAGGAATGCTGGGGATTTATCTGCTCTGAGTTCTGATTATTGAAGTATCTATATTGGGAATTAGCTTGAGCTGTTTGGTTGATCTGGGATTGACAGTGTTAAATATTTTATAGAGTCTTAAAGATTTCTATGGATACTAGCTTCGTGAAGACTTCTTATCTGATTTTAGGCTGCTGAGTATTTCGTTCCTTTTGGTTTTATTTTTCAGCAGGCAAAACGAATGGTTACTGATGTTCCTGGTATCATATCCAACTCTGCTGGGGATTCAGATAGACTGGAGAGAATTTTGAGCTTAGCAGCTGGGGGTTCATGGGTTGATCCATCTGCTAAATCAAATGTAAGTTGAACATTGTCTTTTTATATATATTGTTACAGCCAGCTAGCTACCTGTTGTTTGCCAGTTTAATACGTGCATTGTGTTTTAATTCAGAACATTCGAAGACCTCCAAGGGAATCACTTAGTGAACCTCTTTATGAGAAAGATATCACATCAATTCCTGGTGAATATGATTATGCTTCTGAATTACCACAGCACTCTAGATTGGGAAACAAGAAAATCGGTTCAAGGACTACAGCTGAAGGGCATGATAGGCAATGGTATGGAACTATGGGCAGTGTTCCTGAGATGATTTCTGGCCAGAGGAATGGGTTAAACACCAAAGGCAGAATTTCCAGATTGTCAAATTCTGGTCCAAGTGGTCCTGGTAGAAGTAATATCAGCGTGTCTAATAGTTGGAAAAACTCCGAAGAAGAGGAATTTATGTGGGACGTGCAATCGAGATTTTCTGAAACTGATGTAACCAATATCAACCCGAGGAATGAACCTTGGGCACCAGATGACTCAGTGAGCTATAGTTTTTTACTTGTCCTGTATATTGTTAAGTATTTGTTATTTATTTAGCTAACTTCATGAATTTTCCTCACATGTAGGAGTCTGAAAATCCCCTTTTGAGATCAAATGAACTTCCAGACGCAGGGTCAAGGTTTGAGCTGGATAATTCAACCGGATCATTTTCAAGTGAGCAAAAAGATCGAAATGCATATGGGTGCGGGGTACCTTCTCCAAGGTCGTTGCAAGATAGTCTTATCCAGCATAATTCTGAAGATTATTCTTCCATCGTTGGGCTGACCTCTACTGTTACGAGAAAAGGGATTCAGCCTCGACCTGTTCCAGCTCCTGTTAGGGCCTCAGGTTCCGGAATTTTGCCACACTCAGGATCTGGATCAGATAGACAGTCACTATTACACGATTCAGATTCAGTACAGACTTTGGCCAAGCAAGATTTTAGGAGAACTACTTCCCTTCCTCAACGTGGTGATCCTAGGGCTTTGAGGTTTCCAGTGAAGCATCAAAGTATCACCAGGGATGATCCTGTGCGATCCCTATCTTCAGGTAGTCAGTTTAGGAATCAAGATAGGCCTGAACTACCTGATGCTCCAGGTGTTTCACCACATCATGTTACTTCAGAAGCTTCAAGCCAGTTGAACATGAGCAATCTACTGGCTGCGGTCATGAAGAGCGGAATTCTTTCTAATAACTCTACTAGTGGTGCATCAAAGGAGGAGGAGAAGCTGAAATTGCAATACCTCTCCACAGTCTCTAGGCCTATGACGGTTGGTCCATCATTGCCAAACTCAGTGGCCAACGAGGATCCATCGGCTCGTTTAAAAGTTGGGAAGCCCTTGCCATCGCCTGGTTCATGTTCATCGTCTCCTGCTATTGCTACAGCAACTCAGACTTCGGATGAGAATATAAAGGCCTCAAATCCTATATCGAGCCTCTTGAGCTCCTTAGCTTCAAAGGGTTTGATATCAGCCTCGAAGACAGAGTTGCAATCCCTCTCTCGGTGCCAGGTTCCTTCTGAATCACGGGACCATAGCCCAGATCATTCTACCAATAGCTCTATATCTGCAACTGCTGTTCCATCAGATATTAAGCCAGAGGCTTCGATGAACAAGGGTCCATCCGCAGGACCTAAAGCGAAAGGGCCTGCTTCACCATCTGAAACAACAAGATTGGATTCGGAAGACCTCGTAGGACTGCAGTTTAGGCCAGACAAAATCCGGGAATTTCACCCCTCAGTGATCAATAGTCTCTTTGATGGCCTTCTGCATCACTGCACCTCATGTGGCATTCGCCTGAAACTCAAGGAACAGCTTGAAAGGCACGCAAAGGTGCATGATGAGAAGAACATGAACAAAAAATCACGAGTTTGGTATCCAAAGGCTGATGATTGGGTGGCAGGAAAACCTGGGAAGCTGGAACCTGATCTTGCAAAAGTTCAGAGAGAGCCTGAGGCAATGGAGGAGGATGGTCCAGCAGTCCCTGCTGATGAGAATCAATGTGCATGTATTTTGTGCGGAGAGATGTTTGAGGACTATTTTAGTCAAGAAATGGATCAATGGATGTTCAAGGCGGCGGTTCACCTGACCATTCCTTCAGCCAATATTGCGGCCAAGGGTCTCATAGTGCATGCCAATTGCTTGACCGATAATTCAATGCAGGAATTGGCCATTGTGAGTGCCATAAAAGAGGTAAATTGTTGGATATTTCTTTATGAAACCGATCTGCATCTGACACTGAAAAATGGTTGATTTGGGCCCACCAGTGCATCTCATTTTATGAATCCACCCTTATTGCTTCATTTTTTTTTCTTGCTGGGTTTGTCTCACTTCTCCGGTTATAATGGCCCCTCACTTTGTTCTGGTAGGAAAACGATGTCTAGCCCATTCGGAGGTGAAGAATCTACACCAAAGGGCATTTGCCATTGGTGGTGTGACTGCAGAAGATACAGGTTTGCCGTTCCTTTGAATCCTCGTGATCCCCATGATGCTAATTTTGTAAAAAAAAGAATGTCCCGAGCCTCGGTTTGGAAAGATGTGCTGTGTTCCCTGTAATTTTCAATCTGATAGAAATACACAAAAGGGTATTTTTTTTCCAAAACTCAGTCTCATTTCCTAGCATGTCTGAACTGAACCATCTCGTGAACCAGCTTCTGCCGTAATGAGTGTGAGGAAGTCAACTCCCTTTGAAAATTTTCCGCCTTTAGAACTGATGATGTTTCCCATGAAAGGAGGCTGTTTTGTTTTGCCAGCCTAATGTTTGCTTGAATCTTGGTTCTGTTTGCTCTATGTTTCTTGTGGTATTTGGCTGTTTCATGTTTCACTTTCCTCTGTTCCATAGCATTTGTCACTTGGAATGAATTATCCTTTTTGATCCACAGTGTCTATGTGGTGGTTTTATTTTTTGTGTGTGTATATCGAGAGATGGTTATCATTTTTTTTTTGTTTCCCTAAATCATATCATCACGAACCAAGCCAGAGCTTTTCTAGGCCAAGTTAGAGTTTTTCTATCTGTGGCAATTGAGTTGGGCCTAAAACGGGCTGACTTGGATCTATTGCTATTTGTGTCGAATGGGACCGAATCAACCCGTTTTGCATCCTTATCTGTATATATCAGCAAAGAATATATCATATTCTCGATATTAAGGTATTTTCATAAACAAAATACAAATTCATAATAGAAATTCTTAGATGGATTAAATTGAATTTTAGAATCCTACATAAATATCTAGACTTTTGAAAAAATCCCAAATAAACCTAAAATCCATTAATGATATCACATATTTTATTTCAAAAAATCTGAAATTTATATTTATTTGAATTTTTTTCTTTCAAAAGTCTAGGTATTTATATAGAATTTTTAAAAATTTAAGTATTTATATGGAAATTTTATAGTTTAATTTATCTGGAATTTTCATAAAAGTTTAGTATTTATATGTTATTATCCCTATTTAAAACAACTCAAAGAAAAATCAAAATTACAGAAACGAATACTCTGTATGTCACAAGAATCCAAGTCTAGAATTAACATACATCATAATGAATAGAAAATATTACATATTTCCCATAAATATCTGGTTGGTTTGTCAACGGCATATTTTTTTTCCATACTAATAATGTTTCTTGGTATATAATAAAGCTTGGTATTTCTCGATTGGACATTTTTACCCTCGAAACGGCTTCGGCTCTGAGCGGGCGTCGTCAACAGGTAATGCGGCCTGAGTCACGCCTCCTCTAACCAGAGTTACCAAATTACCCCTCAGATTCAGATACCCCGCCGGACAACCACGTGACCACTGACCATGGACATAATGGTAATTGAATAAGCCGAAAACCACCACCGAAACCATGTGAGATCCAACGGCTGAGAATTCGTTTCTTGGGGAGCAGGCCACAGATCTCGCCGTTGATTTATGCCTTTCACTTTTCCCAAACCATCAACCTACTACGCTGCTGCATCGGCATCTATAAATACCTTCTTTCTTCCACCAGGGTTTCCTCAGCCTTTTCACCTACTTTCTCTCTCCTTTCGCTCTGCTGTCTCTCTCTCTTCGTTTTCGATCCCTCAACCATGTCTGCCTTCACGAGCAAATACGCTGGTAAGATCTCTCTGTCTCTCTCTGCTTTTGTATTTTTTTGCTGGACTCTCCATTTCTCTTGGCTACATGGTTGTTAGATCTGCTCGTTGTCGTCGTGTCTGTGTATTCTGGATCGGATCTGGCTTAGCTCGGTTTGGATCTGCATTTTGAGAGATTTAATCACTGATTCCTGGAGAATCTCTTTTACTTTCCTCGCTCGATGTAGTGATTGTCTCGAAGTTGCTTAGATCTGTTTCAGTTTGATGCTAAGATGAACCTACGAGTTTGTGCCCGACTCGGTTCATCGGAAATGTGTTTGATAGTTTCGAATTTGGTTGAGGGTTCACGGGTTTAATCCTTCGTTATCAAGCACCCTTACAGGCAGTCATCCGATTGACCTGAATTTTTAAATTTGAATCTGATTATCTGGTGGTACTCGTGAATTGATTTGTGATCCTATTTCTCGAACTGAAGTTAACTGTGCTTGAAACTTGTGTATATGTGTATATATATGGGTGTTCATCGGTCTTTGTGGGAGTTCTTATTTAGTTTGTTGTGTTCTTTTGTTTTGAAACCGCGCAGATGAGCTGATTGCTAACGCTGCCTACATCGGTACCCCCGGAAAGGGTATCCTTGCCGCTGATGAGTCAACTGGTACCATTGGCAAGCGTCTTGCTAGCATCAACGTTGAGAATGTCGAATCCAACAGGCGTGCTCTCCGTGAACTCCTCTTCACCGCTCCTGGTGCTCTTCCATGCCTCAGCGGTGTTATCCTCTTCGAGGAAACCCTCTACCAGAAGGCTTCCAATGGTATGCATACACATTCAACGAATGCGTTTTTTGTGTATCGATTGTATCTTTTTTCTGATTGCTTACTCGGATCTTGGAACAATGGTGCAGGCAAGCCTTTCGTTGACATTTTGAAGGAAGGTGGAGTCCTCCCAGGTATCAAGGTCGACAAGGGCACTGTCGAGCTCCCTGGAACCAACGGCGAGACCACCACCCAGGGTCTCGATGGCCTTGGTGACCGATGCAAAAAGTACTATGAGGCTGGTGCCCGCTTCGCCAAGTGGCGTTCTGTTCTCAAGATTGGCCAGAATGAGCCATCCGAGTTAGCCATCCACGAGAACGCATATGGATTGGCTAGATATGCAGTCATCTGCCAGGAAAACGGTCTTGTCCCCATTGTTGAGCCTGAGATTCTCGTTGATGGCCCTCATGACATCAACAAATGCGCTGCTGTGACAGAACGTGTCCTGGCCGCATGCTACAAGGCCCTGAGCGACCACCATGTTTTGCTCGAAGGAACCCTCTTGAAACCCAACATGGTAACACCCGGATCTGAATCTGCCAAGGTGGCACCCGAGGTCATAGCTGAGCACACGGTCCGTGCCCTACAAAGGACTGTCCCTGCTGCTGTCCCGGCCATCGTGTTCTTATCCGGTGGGCAGAGCGAGGAAGAAGCAACCCTGAACCTCAACGCCATGAACCAGCTGAAGGGTAAGAAGCCGTGGTCACTGTCATTCTCGTTTGGACGTGCCCTTCAGCAGAGCACACTCAAGGCGTGGGCCGGGAAAGACGAGAACGTGGCTAAGGCGCAGGAAGCATTATTAGTGAGGTGTAAGGCCAACTCTGAGGCTACGCTCGGAACTTACAAGGGTGATGCGAAGCGCGGTGAAGGTGCTGACGAGAGCCTCCACGTTAAGGACTACAAGTATTGAGGATGATGTGGATGTTCATCATCATCATCATCATGGTTGTGTTGTGATATTAATATTATCCTGGATATGTATTTCTAGGGTTTGTTCTTCTTCCCTTTTGGGTTTCTGTTGCGACTTTTGGGGGATCTTTGAGTCCCAATAAGGCTTTTTGAGAGGATTTGTTCCTACTGAATATTTTTGCTTCAGCAAATGACATTTTGCCAAATTATTTTGATCTGAAGTTCTTTCAGCTTTAGGTATATGCCACTTGTCGAATTTTAGCTGTTCTGGGTATTTTGTCTTTAAATATATAAAGTCAGGTCGAATAATACTGTGTATCTATTGTTAACGGATCCATGGGATATAATTATAAAATAAAATTAAACTAATCTAGAATCAAATGAAAATAGTTTCTAAATAAAAAAATGAATCGCAAACAGAATTAAGAACAGAATCCAATGGAAAATCAATTTAAAATATTAAACCAAATCGAATTCAAATCCCAATGGTATAGTTTTTGTATAATTGAATCTGAAATAACAATTAACAAAAACCAAAATGTAATTGAAAAGCAAAACATAGATGGTTAGGTCCAGCTTTGGATTATAGTTCTATTCATATTTGTTGTTAAATTTAAATTGAATCGCAAACTTAGCAAAATACAAATAATCCGAACATTTGTCGTTTTCATACACGGAAAACCCGAAACCATAAAGGCGTTGTTGGGCACAAATGGGAGGAGGACATAATTTAAGGCTAATCATATACTTAATCTGGGCCAAATTCTTGATTCATAACGTTTAATTTCAGGCCCTCAAGCACAACTATTGTTCACCACTTGTAGCTAGTGTAGATCGTTTATTCGGTTCAGATTCGGTTCGGTTTTTTTAGTTTTAAAAATTATATATCAATCAGTTATTATTTTATATTCAATTTGATTTTGATTTTGATTCGGTTCGGTTCAATTTTTATTAAGAAAATTTTAGATTTTCAATACCAGTGCCACTGTGTTCATACATGAAAAAGAACCAAAATTGATTGAACGAGTTTTTACCGAAGATAACCAAAATTGATTGATAATGACTTGATTTAATATAAAAAAACCCTATTGATACATGAAATATTGAAAATAATCAACTAATGGATACTTAAATTACCCAATTTACAAATGAGAATCATTTTGTTAGAACTAAACATCTAATAAATATTCAAATTATTTTGGGATCTATAAGTGAAATCCACCATGGTGTAAATTTAAACCTTTTGATAACTAATTTATCAAAACATTTTTATATCTATTAAAATAAGATTTATCTTCGGTAAAAACGAAAAAAAATTATCAATCAATTTTGTGTTATTCGTTAAAATCTGACACAATTAACCCGTGGTAGATTCGACCGGATCGATTTATAACCGAATTAACCCTTAACCCGTACCGTAATAGATAAAAATGTGCATGATTGAGAGATTAAGAGAGAAAGAAATCTATAATAGAAACTTAACTAACCAAACCACTTGGTTTTTATTTGGTACTGTTTCAAACTAACCGGAATCTACCTGAATAGCATACTTCGATATTTGGGATTTCTTTCCCATGATTTCGGTTTTTTAAAAAAAAAATTGTATGCATTCGGTTTTTATATTATATTTGATTTGATTCATTTCTGTTTGAAAAATATTTATTTTCCAAAAAATTATTCTTTTTGGTTATTTTTATATTCAGTTCAGATTTGACTTGAGTTTAATTTTGGTTAAATTTGGTTTAGGTACACATGCGCTATCCGATTTAAATAGTTATTTAATAATGTTTACTTTGAGGATAATGATAATAGTATAATTAGATCACAAACCAAAGGTTTAAAGCGTAATTCAGAAGCTACTTTATCCGTAAAATAAAGCGATACAATACCAACCTTAACCCGGACAGAAAAACATATTTCTTATTAATCATCATTTAAAGCAAATTTATATGTTAATGGTATGCGTACATATGACAAAAAAAAAGGGAATAAATAAAATGATAGAAAATTAATAATTTAATTAGAGTAGCTGAGGAAATAAATCGATATATTAGATTGAAAGAAAGAAAAATAGAACATTTTAGATTAAGATCAAGCAAAAATAATTATATATACGGAGTTTGATATCCCGTACTAAAACAAATTGTAAAACAAATGTACGAAATATTAAAATTCTTCTGATGAGAATTGGGATATCACGAATAAAATAAATAAATAAATACTATAATTTTTAGATTAAGGATAATACTGATATTCTTTTAAATTAGAAGGGTACACATAAAATCAAATATAAACAAGAACACAGAATTTAATAACATCAACATCAACACATCAACTTAATCTCAAGTTTATTTGGGATCAGCCGCATAGATTCTCCGTTTTCATTCATTTCGATTTTACATTAGCTCTTTTCGGAATTTGCAACAATTCCAAATCATTCCTAATTATACCTTCCAAGAAAGTTTAGATCTACCCCTTCTATTTCTCTTCACTCCATTCCTATACTCCTCACTTTTCTAATCGGCGCATCAATCAACCTACGTTTTTCATGTTCAAACCATCTTAAACGTCTCTGTTAACTTCTCTTCTATTTCTATCTCTTATTTTCTCTCTAATAGCCTTATTCCTAATTCTATCTATATCCGTGTGTGTTTTAGAATTTAAAAACGTGTACATAGGAAACAAAATTTAATTTGGGAAATCACAAAGTTATTATTGTAATTATAACAAGACCAACAAAATATCCAACGGCGTTGCAGAATGTGATATGGATTTGCTACCATAACAGACTTGACAAGTTTTAATTAATGTAATAATAAAAAGGGATAAGTTTAATTGTAGTGGAGCGACAAAACCCTCAGCAAATTGACTCCCAAACGCATCACACTGAGTTGTAACATCCACTTAGGGCGTGTGATTATATATATATATATATATATATCCCTTATTACATGTTCTTTGTCCCCCCATCAAGTCAACATCTTACTCATTTCCCTCCCTAATATGTAAATTATTTACACTGTTATACTGCATGGCTAAACATAATTAAACAAATAAACAATTATATATGTGTATATATATACACACACGATAATACCAAACCATGCACGATGCACCCCCTTAGTTACAATTTGCTACTATATTGACATATCTAGAGATGGAATCCCGTAGGATCGATCTTTACAAGTCACTTATATTCATTCTATAATTTCACCCAATATATATGCATCTCTCTTAGAAAAATATATGATATATATATATATATATTAGAAAACAGAAATATATAATCCTAGTCGGACGATGATATGACATGGAATATTACATAGAATGTGTGTTTAAGGCCTTTAAGCGTAGTTTCTAAGTTGGTATTGACTTTTTTAATCCTAAGATATATTCTCCAAAGCAACAGTTCAAAGTGATGTCAAGATCATGAGAAAGATATATTCATGAACCTGTAGTGGTGAAGAAGACCACTAAGGTAAGGTTTATATAAATATATAACACGATGTATCCAACACATACTTGCAAGTAAAAAGCTGTCTTTACAGCTTTCACATTCTTCAAATGATCAAATATCCCTAGCGACGATTCGTTCATCCATAACTGGTTTGCACTTCATCTCTTCAATCTCTGCAACACGACACAGACACACTAAGTGTTCTTAGCTTGAAGCTCTCCATAAATGGATTCTCTGCATCTCCTTCCTCCAATCCACCAACCCCTCCCCAAAACCCTAATCTCCATAGCCATCAAACGTCCTAAACCATGCACAGAAACAACAATCTCAACGACGGGGAAGCAAGTGGATCTTCGAGGTGGGCCACTGGACGACATCCGGTGTACCGTGGAGTGAGGAGGCGGAGGAACAGTAGCAAGTGGGTGTCGGAAATTCGTGAGCCTAAAAAACCTAACCGGATTTGGCTTGGAACCTTCTCGACCCCTGAAATGGCGGCCATAGCCTATGACGTGGCCGCTTTAGCCATCAAGGGCCGAGACGCAGAGCTCAATTTCCCAAACTCGGCGGCCTCTTTGCCCGTCCCGGCTTCAACCTCCCCCGGAGACATCCAGGCCGCCGCTGCTTCGGCTGGCGGCCGC
>NW_010966881.1:1913684-1925781 GCF_000463585.1 Tarenaya hassleriana | reverse complement strand
GCAGCCGCTCTTGGAGCGGCTAATGACGCAATCAAGAACCGTGAGACGAGCTATCAAGATAATAATAATAATAATAATAATACCGGAGTGCATCATCAAGAGGGTAGTGCATCAATGATGACTAGTAGTAACAACAACAATGTGAGTGGTGGATTCATGGACGAGGATCTGATCTTCGACATGCCAAATGTGCTCATGAATATGGCTGAAGGAATGCTTCTCAGCCCACCTCGACTTCACGGTGGTGCCTTCGGTGGTGAAGATGGATTCGTTGGAGCTGATGATCATTTGTGGAAGTTTCCTTGATCAGAAAACGAGTTGACTATATTTATATATATATGTGTGTATGTACGTATGTGTATCTACTTATGTAGGTATATATATATATATATATATATATGTGCATATGGGTGTGGTTCCTTTTATATTGTGTTTTGTAATAAGATGCTGCCTAGTTATGTACATGCATGGTCATGAATATAACAACGTTTGTTGATTGATGAGAGCAGTGTATAATGTGGATTCCTTTGATGATATGATGAATTAATTTATGCGTATTAATTAGAGGGACTGAATATCCCACTCGCATGCATAAAATAAAACTCTAGAATGCGAGAAAAAAATGCGGAGTGTTGAAGAAATCAATAAAAAAAAATAGGAACGCAAAAAATAAAATTAAAAAAAGTTGGTACCTATAGTCTTATTCGTATACACAAGTCTCATACGAATCATATGTTTGTTGATTTTTTTTTCCCAAACCATAAGAAACCATTGCTTTAATCTACCGTTATAAGTTGTTTATTATTTGCATGTATAGGCGTAACATCTTATATAGGTACATATCTAGGTCAAGTTTGTGAAGTTGTAGAATAAAAAAATAGAATTTAGAAAGTAAAATTCTAGGATATATATATGTAATATATATATTATATTATTTTCAATGACTCATGTACAATCACATTCAACCAAAAAAAAAAACTAATAACTATTTGTTACCCAAAATATTTTCTTGCAGTTTCATTATAGAAAATATGTTTTTATTTTGTTATGTAACATTTTTCATATATGCTTGTAATAATTTTCTTGCACTTGCAGCCTCATACAAAAGAAACCTTACTATAATTAAGCCTATGAATTCCGCATTTGGTAAATAAAAAATATATAACTTATATGTCACACGACATTACATAGACTTGGTTGATAATGTGTTGCCGGGTCAGGATCAAACTGCTGCTGTCGTGCCACGTGGCCACTTTTAATTGGACTTGCATTCTTCTCGAAGTCAAGGAGTGTCGCCCTCCGATTTATTTTGAGGAATATGTGTCCGGTCGAAAGTCAAATATTCAAAAAAACTAATTAAGTGCTAATTACCTTGTATATTTTTTTTTTGGTAAAATGAATTACCTTGTATATGTTATATAGCTAATAATTATTACAATATTAAGGAGTTGAATTTATGCATGAAGATTACATACTTATTTACATGTACTTATATGAATATGATAATGTAATTCACTGGCTTATATATATCTGTGTAGTGTATAATTGGGATCAGTCAATGGAAGTGATAATTATCTTTTCATAAAGTAGTGATCGGAGCAGAAATTGGCTTCTAAGCACCACAATTAGAGGTCTAATCATCTATATTTCATGTGGTCCTCATGCTTAGTTTGCAATATTTCATTAGTGGTTCCTTTCTTATAACCCTACGATTAGGCCAAAGGGTTTTAAAATATATATAAATTAGGTATCCATTAACAAGATCCAAAGGAGAATTTTCTAGACACGCATTGAATTTCGAGTTTTTTTCTCCATATCTAAATATTATTCAGTTTTATTATTTATATCCAATTCGATATTTTTCGATATCTAGAATTTTGAATATCGGAAAATATAGATATTTATAAATACCAATTTACAACTGACTTGGAATATGAAAAGATGAAAAATAAAATATTAAAAACAACTTAAATACAGAACGAAATCGATGGTTTTGGAATACAAGAGATTCAAAATTCAAAGTTCATACAAACTCTTAAATTCATACATTCTGGAATATCAAGATGGTACTTATGTATTCGGTCATTTTCTTGTAATAGTTGCTACACATCGTATACAAATTTTTAGAACATTGATTGATTGTACCATATTCATACAAACTCTTACAATGTAGATATCTTTTATTATCAATATTTAATTAATGTGTGCTCTATACTGTCACACACGTAATTAACTCACGACCATCCCATTTCTAAGTCCAATCCATTACCAAAGTTATTAAATATCACGCTCTAATTTATGAACAAGGTTAACTTTTTATATCAAGATATAGTTGGAACGAAGATTTGACGAATTTTCGGATTATAAAAAAAATTATCGATTCAATAATACAAACATGCAACATATAAAACATTCTCGGTCCAAAATATTAACAATATTTAGATTTAGGGGTGGCCATTTCGGTTATTAACCGAATAACCAAGCTGAACCAATGGAATAAGACATAACTGTATCCGAACCGAATCCGATATCAAAACCGAACGGTTATGATTTCTTAAACAGAATAAAAAAATAACCGAAAACCCGATAATTTCTTTAAAAAATGAACTTTTTACCGAAACCGAACCAAACCGAACCAAAATTTATATAAAAACCGAATGGTTATAGTTTTTTTATAATCGAAATAATTGAATCCGAATATAACCGAAGCGAAACATGAATTGGCCACCCCTACTTAGAATATACCAAACATCACAAAACATCCAAAAAATTTAATAACAAGCAATCATGTCTCTACCATTAATCATCAAACAACCAACATCATTAAAAAAACCAAGAGTTTAAGGATTTAATCCAAATCACGGACCTCGACAAAATGTGTCTAACTTCTTGATGATGATTGATGTTATTCCAAACAACACTAGCATCCTATATATCATCACCATTCAATCAATATCCGAACATTCATAGACTGAGGTTTTTTTGGGTAACCGGGTATTCTGGCCGAGATAAGACTAATCCCGAGATCAAAAGCAAACCATGTGATTAGAATATACGTTTTCTCCCCAACTTGAGGCTCGAACTCAAGACAGAACAAACGATTTGCTCCCTAGCTATTTCACCGGTTGAGCTATCCAAAGTTGGGTAAATCCAAGAGTTTTATTGTGTTTGGGTGACTTAATTAGTCCTCTTTTCTAATGAGTTCAAGTCTGTTTATATTCTTTGTTTGAGTTAAGTATTAAAATTCACGAGGATGTAAAACAACATTGGGGTCATGAGAATGTAAAGAATAAATCTTATATCATTGTAACATAAGGAAAATCCAATCATTCAAGAATCTTATATCACTAGAACATAGAAAGAAACAGATTATATATGTCTCTCTATCAATATATAATTAATGGGTTACATATAAACTTGATAAACAGTGTAAAACGTTTGTAGAATGGACAAGACCAACAAGACAAGAGCTGCAAGGGCAGAAATAAAAGACCATGGAGAACTAAAGTACGTATACTTGAAGCTAGCCCATTGCACGTGCCAGCTACTCTTGTAATATTCATGCACTTGGTTAAATAAGTCGCTTAAATAACACTCATTTATGTCGAAAGCCACGTCTTTTCCCAATTTATTCACGAAGCTCGCAACTTCACCTTCCGTGCCGAAATAATTCTCGACGATGTTACGGTCGCACAGGTACTCCACGTCCACGTACGTGTTGATGAGGCAGTCCAAGAACGTGGCGTAAGTGGTGAAGTGTTTAGAGCACGCCACGTGGCACTGCTCGTAGGCCACGCAGTTTTGTAGGAAGCTGCTCATGAAATCGTCGATGGTTATCGTCGGCATCTCGATGACTCCGTGTCTGAATCTAACGACTAGGAAGCTTAAGCCTAAGGTTCTCTCCTCGTCGTCTCCGGAGAGTTCCCGGAGCTTGATCCCCGCGCGACGGAGCTTCGAGATGCTGTGGATGATGTGTGACGGCGTCGGCCTCCGTCGTGGCGGCGGCGCGTGGAGATCAGACGCGGGTAGGAGGCTTGTTCGGACAAGATCCAAGAGGTGTTTCCCTCCGAGTTCCTTGAATCTCGCGAGATCTGTCTCTGTCCTGTGCATTACGTTGTTGAAGAAATTGAAAGCCAAAGATGATAAAGAAACGTTGGATTCTTGATCTTTTGTGAGGTCGAACAGAATCTCGAGAACAAAGTACGGGATCTGATTCTCGAGACGGAGAAAATCTCTGTAGAAGAAGGGCAAGATCCACGACATGGCGACGATCGGATCATCGGGATCGAAAGGAACCAACTTTGCGACTTTTCGGAAACATTCAAGGATGAAACAACCGTCAAGGACCATCACTTCGTTGAATTCATCAGAATCCATGGGAATGGTCTCCGAATAACACTCTCTGGCTTCATCTTCGACCCTCTGGACAGAGGTTACGTAATCCTCAAGGCACAAGAAATCATTTGTTCTTGCGAGAAGTGCGTTTAGGTAGCGCCATTTATGCTCTTCGATCATTTTCACGTGCTTTTCTCCGCGGTGGAGCGGTCCGATGGAGACGACTCGAGGCTCGTAAGACTTTCCGTTGACTTCGATCATGCTCTGAGGGACTCTGAAGATGGAGCAAGTGGGTTTTCCAGCCGCCGAGCTGAGCAGCTGAGGCGGCTGCTTAAGCTTCTGATGCATTTGCTGTATTCGAACAGTGGCTGTCTCCTCCGCCATGGCTTTGTTTGGTCGCGTTGGGGCAGAGAAGGGTTGTTTCGGAATTATATGTGAATTGCGGTCAACGGGTCTTGGTGGTTTTAGGTACGTCCAATAATAATAATAATAATAATAATAATAAGTTAACAAACTTGGTTGCCACGACGTTTCATAATTAATAATATTAAATGATATACATGGTCATATTTTATCATAACATTTTTTTACATGAACAGAGTTTGATCTGATTTACATTTTCAATGAAAAGAGATAATAATGTTTTATCACAAAGATATTATGAAGTTTCCAATGCATGGTCGACGATGGATCCTAAGTTTGATTTTCTAATAATTAAGATCATACTCTTGTCTGAACGAGTCCAATGAACATCTTTATGATATGACATCGACCCTTAGTTGGATTTTCTGTTAATTAGATACTTTGATTATGAAAAAAAAAATTGTATTATAGTTATGTTAGTATTTTACGTATATGATTCATTTCATGAGGTACTTTTATATTTACGCGAACGTGTAATCTAGAATGATAAAATGAAATATTTGATCTATCTATTTTTATTAATTTAATTATATAAATAAATATTGAATTTCCTAACTAATTTGGAAAGCAGACTTAATGGAATCCAGACTTTGAAAACGTGACCATCTAAGACTAAAACTTAAATAAATTCCAATCCATTTTTTATGTTAATATTTTCCCCAAATTTAATAGTTTTCTAAAAATATTAATAGTTGTAATCCATTTCATTATATAATATGTAATACATTATTATACATTATTGAATAAAAATTAATTAAATATTATTTTTAAAATTAAATTGTTTGATTTTGAATTTAATATAAAAGGAAAAAGATGAAAATAATTTTTAAAATAATTCTTTTAATAGAATCATAATAATTATAGATTTGAAAATCAAACAAACAAATAACGACGAAATATAGACTATACTTATACCACACGATCTAATTTTCTCTTCAAAATTCCACATTTCGTATATTCGTATATTCAATAATCTAACTTAGGCATGTATGTTTATTGAAATGTTTCAAATTTCACCACTAAAAACGTTTCAGATTTCACAAATTTGTATAAAAAAATATCATGTTTTTACTTTTATACAGATCTATACTCGAAAAGTTTCGTACACTCTAATCATGTTTTTAAGAAATTATTACTTTATGGATGTTTATAAAAAAAATTGTTAAACTTATCCATGAGCTGTCTATATATAGATAATTTTTTTAAAAAAAAAGGCAAGGAAATTATGATTAATAGGTGTCTTTAAATAATGGAGTTAGATGGATTGTCCCATCATTAAGTTCATAATCCCCACGACAGCTCTACAAATAAAAATTATTAAATTCAAATTGACCCTCTTTTATCTAATTTATTCACATCAATTTCATTATCTGTAATGAAATATACATCCAAAAAGTATACCATACATCCTCGGAAATAAAAATATCACATGAATAACTTTTGTTATTTCGGATTGTATCACAAAATGTTTACTGACCTAATCATAAAATAATATCTAAAAGATCATCTGTACGGTTATAGCAAAAAACGCTCGGCCGATTTTATAAAAACGTTTTATCTCAAATTCGATTCTGTATTTAGACATCAAAATTTTCGTTATGGATGCGACTACGATTCAAACCATATTATATATATATATATACACATAGCAAAAGTATTTCATTTTATCATTCTAGAATATTATATATATATTTGAGATATTATATACATACCTTTGGTAGTTGATGGATTAATTGAGTTATGGACGAAAGACAAGCTCGAGAGAGAACTCCTCGACCAAGAAGGAGAAAATAGAAAGTTCTACATCGCAGGCAGCCTCTTGAACCTCCACTCGTTGCCTCATCCACTCTCTTGAACCTTCTCTCACATCTCTCTCCATGATTTCATCTATGCTTTCGAATCCGAACCCGAACTTGAATCCTTTCCACGCCTTTATCATTCTCCATCTCCGACATTCGCTTCCACCTCGATGATCATTCTTCTGGTCGTCATCCCGTGAGATCGATTCTTCCTCCGTTCCCCTGAAACCTCCGCCTAAATCTTCCTCGGAGTCGTATAATGTTAGGGTTTCATCTTCTTCTTGTTCCGAGAGCTTCCTTTCGAGCTCCATTGGGTCCAATTTCGCTAGTTTCTCGAATCTACGAAGCTTCTCGAGCAGTCTCTGCTTTGCTCCTAGTGGATAAAACGACCAAAATAACCGATTAACATAGCGGATATTACGGTTAAACAGTCGATATAACAATCAATTTTCCGAAACCATCATCAGATCAACAAGAAAATAGAAGCAACACTCTTAAGAATCGTGAAAGAAAAGAAAAAGACTAATACATAATAAAACCGGTTAAACCTCATATCGGGGAACGATCTACGAAAGCTATATAGAATAATCAAAATTCCGTGACAATTTATATCCGTCTTTGAAATTTCAATACTTCTCATTATCTGTCGATATATCCATTTGCAGATTTCAGGGTTTACATCGAACGAAAACATGATCAATGGTAGAGAAACATACTGTGTACTGCTTCAAAGCTGCATTCGAGATCGAGATCGAGGTCCTCGTCCTCGTCCTTATCGTTAGGAGGGTCAAGAACAGAGACAGGACTACATTGTTCATTGTCTTCTTCACGTTCTTGTTCTTTCAAACTCACTGTCTCGTCGACCTGTTACAACTCATCGTTACACAGTTCCTAGGTCATGGTCATGCACATTGATCATATATGTCTTACTATTTTCTGAAATATGCTTATAACTAATTAAGTGGATTATTATATATATATATATATATACTTAGTTAGTAGCTATAATCCACAATTAGTTGTGCCTAAACACGGAGAGACTAAACGTTCCAAAAGAAGAGAGAATACAGACGAAACTCGTATTGAAGAATATGTTCGGTTTATTTTCAATAATTATATAAACCAAAACGTATTAAATTGTATATATTATAACAATCTTTCTATCATATCCAATTCAGAATTATTGACCAAATTGACATCTCGCAAAGAGATAAGAACTAATATGATTATTTAGTAGATATAATCAGAAATATTGAACTCTATAAATTGAGGGTAATGTTCATAGTTCACAAGTCACATTTTACTATTGCAACCCCATAAATCATTTATTCGATTGCCATTTTTCTTTATATTATAGTATGCTAAAATTCAGGAATATTATGCATTCAATTTATATCATCCTTTAAAATAATAACAAAACAATCTTTTTTTTTTTTTTAAAACTGTTAGTTTATTGCTTCCGTTTTAATTTTGCTGGAAAGTTAGTTCGTGGGCTAGTGAGGTGCAACAATCAAAACAGGTGTGGTATCAGGTTCAGAATGTTGACCGCTGTTCATGAAAGGACATAAACACCCCTATAACATGATCTTACCCTCCTAAATCAGACAGGGGCATATGCGTAATTCAACGAGATGAAATTCCGACCATGAACACAGAAAAAAAAAAGTGGAAGATTTTTTTATACCGTACCACTGAACACCTTATGATACAGACACATCAACAAAACCAGAACACTTTAGCCCCATGTGTCTCTGATCTTCTCAGAGATCAGATGTCCCTTTTTTTTCTCCATAGAATGTTTTTTTTTTCTTCATTTTGTTAATTATTGGATTAGTGATAATATTTGGATTAATATTTGATTTGGGTCTAATCATAATATGAATAAAAATAGAGAATTTAGACAAACCTCTGTAATGCGGAGCGTCGGCGACGTGGCCGGAGACGTGAAATGGGGAGTTTGCTCGCCGGAGGAGGATGAAGGGCTATCGCAGACGCTGAAATATCCAGCGTCTGCGTTTCTAACCTCGAAACTCTCTCCGCGTTGGCTGCTGCTCGACGGTTCTGAATCGCTATCCCTCACGCGTTCTGAAAAAACCGCGTTTGTCCGCGTGGAGAACGAATCTCCCTCCACCTCCGCGTTCTGCAATCGCAGTTTCACCTCAGGAAACAGCGTTTCGGCTCTCCGGTCCGTGAGCCGCCTGAAGACGGACCCGAATAACCCGAACGCGTTTCCTCTGTTTCGTGTCTTCGATTTCGCGTTCTTCGATGACGACGGCTGCTTCTGAATCTTCGCCGCGGCTTCAAGGAGAATCGCTGCAGTTGTCGCCGGAACCTGTATGTAAAAGCGGTTCTGGCGATTTCCCGGCGATCTGAGCTCAGGAGATGAATTAAGACCAGAGGAAAAGCACGAGCTCTCGCAGAGATTCGAAGGGAATCCAGGGTTTCCGGAGATGGGCTTTCGTTTCTTGGCCTTCAAATCGGTTTTCCGACATGGTTGTCGGATCTGAAAACAACGGTCGGCGATGAAGTGCTTGAGCTGAAATGGTTCTTGTTCTTCTTGCAGAAGCTCTCTCAAGTGTTTCTGTGCCATTTACGAGTGAAATTTGCAAAACCCAGAAGAAAATGAAAATGACTTAAAGAGCAGAGGTTGAGAGATTTGGTAGAGAGAGAGAGAGAGAGAGAGAGAGAGAGAGAGAGAGATGATTCATGAACATCAGCAACAGTTATGGACAGAGAATAAGACGTTGAAGAAAGAGTCAATGCTCGGATTTGGCCACTTCCAATTCCAAGCAAAGCTAACGAGACATAAAGTTTCATTCAATAAAATTTAAATAAATTCATTTTTATATATTGAATAACAATACTTTTATATATTTTTCGGTTTATTTTAATTAGTTTTTTAGATATAAAACGTTTGATAATCCTACTTTCTCGAAATTACATATTCACAGATCTTTATTCAACACCAATTGTTTATATGTCACACTGCATGCCCCCTCACCTCACGCGAATAAGAAATAAACTAATGTGATTATTAATCCTAAGTTAAAGTTGACCAAGAAAATAATTAAACCCTAAACCCGTTCCCAATGTTGATGTATGACATGGAATTAACATCTGGTAATAAAATATACACACATGCGGAAGGAGCATATGGCTACGTGCCATATATATCTATCATTGGACGTACTTTTGTAATTTTGGAAATTTTCAAAGGAAAATAATATTCCAGTAGGATTTTTTATGAATTCTGTGTTAGAACAATAAGAAATGAAAAAGGTAACCGTATAACTCTTTAAATCGTGATACAACATTTTTTGAAAACGTTATTTCATTCCACACGAATAAAAGATTTTTGGTAATACGCCTGTAAGATAATACGTCTTTAATTTAAGATGCAATGAAAAGAAATGCTCTCTTGAATTGTTAATACATAGACATAAACTCGCAAGAACGATCGTCCCTGACGATAAATCGATCGTCGGATAATGTTCTTCATTTTCAAAGCCACGATCTATCTATCTATCGTCAAAAGACGATCGATCGATCATGTCGTATGGATAAATTTGTCCGAAGTCACGATCGACCTATCATCCGAGATGATAACTTGATCGTAATTCCGAACAATTTCATACGAGACCCCGATCGACCGATCGTCTCATATGATAGAGCGATCCTGTTCTCTGGACATTTTGGTCCGAAACCACAGTAGACCTATCATCCATTACGATAGAGCGGTCGTCATTAACGATAAATTTATCGTCTGGTAATGTTATTTTCTCGAACAAACGATCGATCGATCGTCAGTTCATGACATTGTTTTCACGTTCTAAAGCGAACATATCCTTTTTTCAATAATCTTCAATATTTTAATCAATTCACAACACGCGTATAAGAGAATGGGGTCCAATGTCCCACTATCAAATTAAAAAAAAAAAGGTATAATTTCATTACAAATTCTATAACATTTTGATTAATAACATTAAATGCCCCCATAATAAAATTAAATTTATTCTTACTATGCCCCCAATCATATCTATTTCTAGATCTGTCAATAAATACATGTGATTATAAATCCTCCATCTTAATAATGTGAATATAATATATATATATATATATATATAGTTATATTAGATCACAAATAATTTTGATACCAATTTGTCGTGAACCAAAATATGGAATGTAGTTCCGAATTTCATATACTATCTTTGCCCTAACAAAGTACTGATAAATCCTTAATTAAATAAAGAAAACAGTGTATGATTTGGCTTCAAATAATAATTAATTAACTAATGCCACTGTTGATAACTACTAACCAACGACTGATATTTTGTCCCGACATATACATACACGTATACTTCGATTTCTGACATATCGTCTGTATATGATACTGTGTTGCATATAAATATAATATATATATCCAAAACACGCTGATTATTTCATTATTCTTCTTGAAATTGTATATAAAAATGTAATTTATTGATTATTGAATTAAATAATTGTTTATATCCCCTGGGGCAGGACAAAAAGGTTTGCACCATAAATGAGAAGAAAAGGTATAGGCTTTACAGCTGGTGGTACATTTAAATTAAATTCAGGATCTGTGTATTCATATAGAATAGTTATTGCATTGCATGGTCCGACCTGTAATTCCATTATTTCACAGTAAATTTTATTTCGAAATTACCGTTTTTTTTTTTTGCCTGTTGAAACTTTCATTCAAAATGAGGTTCAAAATGAATCTTGTGGAACGAATCCAATGGTAGGATCGAATACTTCTGCACAAACTCCAAGTCGATATATATAGAATAATTTAGAAAATTAATTATTAAAGTATTGATAGTTTGAATTGATGAAGAAAGAGATTTTATTATTTTAGGTTTATTGAGAAAATTAATATTAAATTCCATTAATTTTATATAAATTAATTTAATGCAGATAAATTTTATAATATAAACATTTTGGTTCCTAACAATTTCTAGCGAGTTTTAGACCGTATCATTGTATTGTAATAATCATTTGTAAACCTAAAAAATTAGAGCAAGTAAAAATGCAATTTTCTCTCCTCATTTCAATAGTATTTTGTCATGAATTTAGAAAATTTAATTTATTTAAATTTTACACATAGAATTTAAGAAACTATTATATATATACATATCGAATTAAAATGAGATAGATATTTCGAGAGTCCAATACATCAAGGATAAGATAATAGCTAGTAAAATGATATAAAGAGTAAATTGGAAGAAAATTAATTTCATTAATAATTAGGTTTTTCAATTATTTTCAATCAATTGATATGTAACTTTTTAGGGTTTTACCGTAACATCCCAATTTTAAATATAGAATGGGGCCAAGCATTGGTCACGCTATATATTCTAAAATTATTTTGTATTACCGTAAAATTCAACAAAAAATGATACAAATGGTTTGTATAATAATAATAATTGGATGAATTCAAAACCCACCTACCCACTCCACTTCAAAACAACGGATCTAAATATAATTATAAAATTAGCACTAGTTATATTAAGAGCGGT
>NW_010966881.1:1906356-1913584 GCF_000463585.1 Tarenaya hassleriana | reverse complement strand
CGGTTATTTCTAATTTTGATTCGATTGTAAGTGGATATGATATTATATATTCGATTTAAAAAATTATAATTGAAACAAAAACTTTTTTTTTAGTAAAAAAATACTGAATTTTTTAAATTATCTAAAATAATATCAAAACTATTTGATAAATATTAAATTAAACAAATCAAACTGACGTGGTGTACGAAAATTCTAATGTGGTGAATGAAAATGCAAACCTGACGTAAAAATCTACAATTCTATATATCACGTCAAATCGATTGTTTAATTTGACAATTGTTGTATAGTTTAGATATTATTTGGGACAATTTAAAAAATTTAATATATTTTTTAAAATGTTCAGATATTTTTTTATCAAAATTAAAAGGTTGAATGTTTTTTTAGGATTTTTCTTTATATTAATATATAGTGAAATTTTTTTATTAAAAATAATAGTTTGAATTTTTTTTATAAATATAAAAACACTTATATTTGATATAACCTATTTTAAATTCAAGACTCAACTTTACTCCAAAATTGTTAGATGAACCACTTTATTTACTGTTAATAACCAATATAATGCAATGGGGTTCACAACGCTAGGAACGACGCCCAGGTCACCCAAAAACTTCCTGATCCAAATAGCTTCCTTCGCTGCATCTGATGCGGCAATGTCCTCAGCCTCTGTAGTAGAATCTGCTATGGTGGCCTGTTTGGAACGAATCCTGATGGATTTAAGCATCACGACGGGCGAGAAGGTTTCATCATAGTCCATACCATGAATTTTCCGAAACCCTTTCGCCACCAATCGTGCCTTATAGGTATGCACGTTGCCATCCATGTCGGTTTTCTTCTTGAAAACCCACTTACATCCGATGGGTTTTACCCCTTCGGATGCATCGACCAAAGTCCATACTTTGTCATAGGCAGCTTCCCCTAAGTCCTTCATAGAGAACTGTGTTCCTAGCCAAGACTTAACGTCTTGTAAGGTAGGAATATAATCACGTATAGTACCAGAAAAACAACTGTGCTCCCACTGGCCTTCTTGTAAACACATAGCTCATCCTCATTTTGAGAGTAACCAAACTATTTGATTGTCTCATCAAATCGAAGATTCCAGCTCCTTGAAGCCTGCTTCAGTCCATAAATGGACCTCTGAAGCTTGCACACCTTCCCCGGACTCTCTGGATCGATAAAAACAATGACACGTGGGATATTGTCCCTTTGCCCAAGGACAAGAAACCTGTCGGATGCCGTTGGATTTACAAGATCAAATACTTAAGTAATGGTGATATTGAAAGACATAAAGCCCGGCTAGTAGCGAAAGGCTACACACAAACCTATGGGGAAGACTACAGTGATACATTTGCACCCGTTGCGAAACTACCCACGGTAAGAGTAATTCTGTCAATCGCTACTAATCTCTCTTGGGAGCTTTGGCAGATGGATGTCAAAAATGCTTTCCTCCAAATTGATCTAGAGGAAGAAATTTATATGCGCTTACCTCCTGGTCTTCTTGATCCATCACAAGCAAACAAGGTGTGCAAACTTAAGAAATCGATATATGGACTCAAACAATCCCCTCGCCAATGGTATGCAAAGCTTCATGATTCCTTATCACATCATAAGTTCAAAAGGAGTGAAAGCGACCATTCTCTCTTCACTTCACATTCCCAAAGAGGTATTGTTGTAGTCTTAGTATATGTCGACGACATCATTATCACGGGTAATGATTCTACAGGTATTAAAGAAACCAAACAATTTTTACATCGCGCTTTTGATATTAAAGATTTGGGAGAGCTAAGGTACTTTCTTGGAATAGAAGCTTCCTGAACTCCAGAGGGATTATTTCTATCTCAAAGGAAGTACACACTTGATTTGTTGAAAAGTGCAGGCAAATTAGGGGCAAAGCCGGTGAAGACTCCAATTGAAGCAGGCTACAAGTATCTTCCAGAGGGGGGAGCATTTGAAGATCCAGAACGTTATCGACGACTTGTTGGTAAGCTTATATACTTAACAATTACGAGACCTGACTTGTCGTTTGCTGTTGGACAGGTCAGTCAATTCATGCATTCTCCATGCCAACGCCATTGGATAATGGTGGAACGTATTCTCAAGTACCTCAAAGGATCTCCCGGAAAAGGCATCTGGATGAACCGCAACAACCGAACGGACATCATTGGCTACTGTGATGCTGACTGGGCGGGCGACCAACAAGACCGAAAATCAACTTCGGGATACTGTATGTTTATCGGGGGTAACCTAGCTACGTGGAAAAGCAAGAAACAAAATGTGGTTGCTAGATCGAGTGCAGAGGCTGAGTATCGTTCGATGGCGACCGCCACCAGTGAGCTCGTGTGGCTTAAGGCCTTACTCGGTGATATTGGGCTCCCAATAACCACACCTATCCCGCTTCATTGTGACAATCAAGCTGCTATACACATTGCCGCTAATCCCGTATTTCACGAACGGACAAAGCACATAGAGATTGATTGTCACTTTGTGCGGGAGAAGGTTACTCAAGGCATCATTTCTACACCTTACACGAGAAGTGAGGACCAACTTGCGGATTTACTCACTAAACCTCCGAATGTTAAGAATCACGACGCTTTACTATCCAAACTTGGTCTTGTTGACATCCACAAGCCAAACTTGAGGGGGGATGTAGAAGATATTGGAGGATCAGATATTGATGAATCCCAAGACTTAAGCTGAAGACAATATATCAAGCTGGATTATATATATATATATATATATATATCTCACAACTACTGCTAACCATTGATTTTAATTTTTAACTTAAGATTATTTGATGGTAACGGAATTCTACCCAAATTATCCGAAGTTGTTATCACAAGACAACGAAGCCAGACTTTTTTTAAAACCAATTTTATGTACAACGTTCATGTGTTATAGTGTTGAAGTATCTAAATGTTAATCTCTAACTGATATTTATTCCTAGTTTAAAATATATTCTCTGGCGCTACAATATATTCGGTCAGTAAAAATAAAAATACTATAACCTACAATTATATAGTATGACTAAAGATATAAAATGATCTAGGTCATTCATATAAAACTACAAAAAGGTATATAAATATATGGCGATGTTATTTCTATTACAAAAATTATCTCTAAATTTTCAATGTAGAAATCAATAAATCTATGATCTAAATTCTAAACCATATATATAAAAACAATTACGTAAAATATTTTCAATAACCATTCAGTATTATCAAAGATAAATTTATTTGGCATAAAATAGTATAAAATATATAAAATTAGAGAAGATATGCCATTTGACGAAGCAGACAATATTTCATTAAATTAGAGGCAGACAAACCATAAGGTGATGGGAATTGTAAAGAATCCTAAGAGCCACTCTACAATTTTAACACTGACCTTTTGTCTTTTTTGTTGTTTTTTTACCTCACGAATGCATAATTATTGAGTTGACATAAAAAAATAATGTATAAATATTGGTAGTATAAGTTTATAAATTAAATAATTTAAAAAAATCTTTTTTTTCACATTTTGTATCGACTTTCTTTATATTTTATTTTTGAAATAAGCCAGGATCGGTGTCAGTCCTTCTCGGACTAACGTTGTCGCAAAATTCACGTCGATGGTCCAGTCCAAAAGAGAAAAAAAAAAAATCATATTCCATATGACCTCATGTATTCATATAATTAAGATGTTTTTTTTGGTAATTATATAATTAAGATGTTTCTATATATATTCCATAGAAAAATACAATATAAGATTGATGTTATTAGGTGAAAAATACAATTTTATTTTTTAAAAAAAGGGAAGTTAGTATTTATATACAAATAAAAGATTCCATATCCACGGAAATAAATTTATTTTAATTTTTCTATGGAAAAGTTTTCAGATCATTTAGGGTGAAATCGAATCGGGTCGCAGCCATAACGATGTCGTTTGGGTAAAGCCCAAACACGTGTCTTTCTAACCTATTTGTCCACGTGTTCTCCTCATTCCGTTGCGGACTCTCTCTGCCTCTCGTGTCTGAGATGGATAATTATATATATTTTTTGTAAATGGATAATTATTTCTATAATCATGCGAATAAATATTTAAAAAAGAAAAGAAATTATAAATGTTTTTTAAAAAATTATGCAAAGAAAAATGTTGTAATTTTTTTTGCACAAAATTTTAATATAATTATATATTTTTAAAAATGTTTATAGATTTCTATATCGAAATAATAATATAGATATATAATTTTGAAAATATTAATATTTTGATAAGGTTATGGAAAATTTTTAATAGAAATTTTATCATTTTTTGGATGTTAATATAATGAAAAAATTATTTTGACGATGTATTTATATAGAAAACAATTCTAATTAATTTATTAATTAGAACGGTTCAAATGGGCCTAGCCCATGTGTCACACGTACTTATTGGGCCCAAAGTTCAATGTATGGGCCTACACACCGTGTAAATCGTACATGCATCCATACATTTGACGACCAAAACAAAACTTATTGCATACAGTTAATAGGTCGGACCATACATACATGGTGATACGTACTTTTGAAATGAAACAGCTTTGTTTCGAGGAGATTTATTCTCTCGATTATTTGATAACCCTATTTTTTAAAAATTATCGGATTTCTTATCGTGACAGCATAAATTGACTAAAAGATCACATTTTGATTAATTACGTTTTTATTTTCCATGCTAGATATTAATGAGTTTGTTTTTTTTTTAAATATACCTACAAAACACCTTTAAAGTGTATCAGTATATGATCGTACGTATGAGATAAACTTTGGAAATGAAAAACAACTTTGTTATTATGAGATTTATTCTCTTGTTTATTTGAGAATCTATTTTGGAACTTATGAATTTATATCTGTGATATTCACCTGACTCATTAAATATTATCGACATTTTTGCGATACAGATATTTCTTATCAAGTTCTTAGTAGAGGTTTAGGTCTAGAATCTAGATTTCTATCTGTAGTTGGTAGGGGTTAGAATGTTTCATTGCGAATTTGGGCTTAGGTTTATATCATAAATTGATTAGGGTTTTTGGTTGTTTTCATTGTCTAATTAGAGAATTTCGATCTTGGATTTCATGTATTGTTGTATATCTCATCGGTTTGGTATAGTTTTGGTTTGATTTGTTCAGACAAGAATTTATGTTTTTCATTCGAATTTATAAAACTAGAAAAAACAATTCCAATTCCATTTGATTTTGTCTAGGAAATTTCATCAAATCCGATCTAATAAACTTTTATAAGCATTTCCATTTAAAAACTAATCCTATTTTATCTTATCAAAATTAGATAAAATTTGGTTTTTGGTTCGATTCACCGATCAAAGAATAAACAATAAACCCTTTTTTCAACATTTGATATTTTAAATTCGATCATTACAGGCGAATTTATTTATTTTTTAATTTGGTTTTTCTTTACGTTTTGAAAACGTTCAAACACGGACTCTGATGCGTCGATTCGAAGTAAATGGACTTGATATGAAAGATTCTGCAAAATTCCGACACCCATAAGAAAAAGATACAAACATTTCCCAACCAAAAGCGCACGCGTAGTCCCAACTTTGCCAAAAGCTAAAAAAAAAATAAAATTTAAAATAAAGCCAAAATTGAAATTAGTTGCAAAAAAGCCCAAAAATCAAATAAAAAAACAATTTGGAAGCAACAAATACAAATTAAAATAGAGAAGAAAGAAAAACGTGTGTTTTACACAAACCTTACGCTTCAACACCCTAACAAATTTTCCCAAATTACCCTAATTGGTTAATCAAAATACAAACCAGAAATTTTACAAACCAAATGCCCAAAATAAGAAAAAATAACAAAAACACCCACAAATAAATACATCACACAAACAAAACCCTAAACCAGATTAGTTCTTGTCTTTCACACTGTCTCTATGCTCTTGCTGAGTTCCTCCAGTTTCTTCAACCTCAGCTTCTCGCTTTCTCCCACCAACTGCTCCATCTCCCCAGGGGAAAAATTTACACAAAAACACAAAGGTTTTGCGTATAATTAGCGAAAGCTTCAACCCGATTTTTCGTTTTCCAGTTTGAAATTATACAGATTACGAAACCAGAGTTCGAAACTAACCTCCATTAGTTTGGTGATCAGCTGAACTTTCTCTCGATTTTTCTCGTTGAATGAATCGAGTGATTCTTTGTATTCCCTCTCCTGTTTCAATTCAGAAGATTGCCAAAACTTGGGGTAATGCTAAAGCAAAGTTATATATATTTCATATTGTAGCCCTTGGAGTGGATTTCAGAAAACAGAACTGAAACCATCTTCGGCAAAATTTTCACATTCACCATACACTAAACCAGATTTAAATGGCATGAAAATGATGTAAAGTAGATGTTTTATTTACCTTCTTTTGAACAGTTGCGCCTAATGGTTTGAGCTCTTTGTTCACAGTATCGATCTTCTTGCGGACCATAGAAACTTCCTTTCTCATGGGATCTGCTAGAGATTCAAGCTCCTGGAAAAACACAACGATTTCTCATATAAACCCTAGCAAGAAGAAACTTCTAAACCCATTTGGGCATCATCGCTTGCAGAACAGGGAATTCAACAATTTAACATGGGCCTTGGTGATTTTGTTTCATGTAATATGCTCAGATCCATGGATTTTCTAGAGAAAACGCTTAGGAGGAGGAAAATGGTTGTCTGTTTTGCTTATTTCATGAAAATTTTTCCAAACCCAAAAAATTTCAATGGCAAAAGTTTGTATCCTTCACTCTAATTCTGCAAAAGAAATAGAAAATCACAGTTTTTTTCTCTTTGAATCTCCACGTAAGTCCATACGCAGAGAGCTTATATGATGTGTACTTGTGTTTGGTTTCAAAATTCTTTGTCTTGGAACCCTAAATCATCCAAACCCAGTACGAAATTCCAGAACTTTGACGCAAAAACACAATTTTTTCCGAAAAAAAAAAACAAAGTTGAGAAATTTTAACACGGACCTCACGGATTAAAGCGAGACGACGGGTCTCTTCCTCGACACGGCCCAACTGGGCCTGGACCCTCTCACGAACCTCCATCTTCTTCTTCTCGATCTCATCCTCTTTTGCCCTAAACGCAGAGAGAGCAGAACGAGCCATCTCCTCGTCCTCCCTCGACATCTGGCTGCTGAAGCTCAGACTCCCCGAGGTGTGAAGCACCATCTCCCTATGGTTCTGCGGCTGCGGCGGAGGATGCTCCGCCTTCGCCGTCGCCGTCGCTGTCGTA
>NW_010966881.1:1893190-1906133 GCF_000463585.1 Tarenaya hassleriana | reverse complement strand
TACCCGCCGCCGTCGCTGTCGCCGTCGCCATGGCCGTCGCTTTGTGGTGGGTGTTGCTGCTTCTCTTCCTCAGACCGCAACAGGAACGCGACTGGTGCTGTTCCTCGGTGGAATCGAGGTGGGCTTCTTGATTAAACCCTATTTTTGCTGATTTTAAGCGAAGCTAAAGCTTCTTCAAAGGTATTTTAATGGCGGAGAACGGCGTGTGTGCGTCTGTGACGAGGTTTTGGTGGGTTTGAGAGTGTAAAGGTGTCTTATCTCTCTGTCCCTCTGTCTAGTTTCTCTTGCCCTTTATATTTTGGTGGTTTCTGCTTTGTTTCATGTTTTCCTTAAATCAATTTATTTAATTATTGTTTACGTATCCGTTAAGTTTATCTGTAAATCTGGATATATTAACGCATATATAATATAGAAAAATCACATATTAATTAAAAAATCTCAAATAAATTTAAGAATTTTAAAATTTCAAAATAAATATATATATTTTTTCCAATTTTTATATTAAACCCTAAACTTTTTAAAAACAACAAAAATAAATCATGAACTTTTAAATTATTTTCAAAAACTATCATAAAATTAAATCTTAAATTTTTAAATAATTTCCAAAGACCACCATGATATGAGGTTTTTTTAGAATTTTATAAGAGTTTAGGTTTTAATTTAAAAATTAAGAAGAGTTATTGTATTTTATTTGAAAATTTTAAATTTATTTATTTGAGATTTTTTTATAAATTCGTGTATTAATATGTGGTTTTTTTTCCAATGTATCTTCGGCTCACCCTTTTGCAACACTAAGATTTTGATATTTTAAATGGGGTATTTATAGTTTTCTAAAATATCAGGAGTAATTTTAATGGTGTTTTATAAATTTTGTTTAATATTAAGAATATTATCGTCTGTAGCAATTATTCAGCGAAGACAAAGGTACCATTTGAGTAACATCATATGGTCGGTCCATTTTCATGAAAATTTATAGATTTCCAATCCTTTTAGTATCATAGATTTAAAAATTTTATCTCTACGTATTTGTAATTTCCATATATATTATAGAACTAAAATAATTTTTCTACAGTTTTATTTCTTTTGATGTTAGACCGAAAAAATCCCATCTTTCGGAAAGATGACGACAAGTTTCAACAAAGCAAAAGCCGAAAAATGTATGAAATAAATGCAGCATATATATATATATATATATGTATGTACATATACATATATGTGAGAAGATGGCAAATAAGTACGTTAAGGAATTCATTAAAAGAATAAGAGAAATAAACAAAAGACCGAAGAAAATGACCTAACTGCCAAATGCCAACCACACACACCCAATCGTAATCTGATATATAATAAATGAATATTTAATAGTTTTCTAGAAAAAATACAAACAGCGAAGCAGATTCAAATAAATGAAACGTCCGAATCATAACTGAATATTTCGAATATTTTTATATTCTTTGTGGACGAGAATACCCATTGGAGCAAAGTCTGTCCAAAGATCGCATAAATTGAATTGTTGTAACGTTTTTTTTATAATTAAAATTAGTAATAATTTGAAATTTAATTTATAGAAGGATTAGAATGGAATAAAATAGGTTTACAATACAAAAAAAAAACAAGACAGAGTAGAGGGGCAGCTCATCTAAACCCTTTAGACAAATTTATCAAAACTACTTTCCAACTTGGCCCATCTTTTTTTTTTTAAAATCCTTCAACAAATCCATTGGTTCGATAATTCAAACCTCGAGATTTATGTTATATAAGTTTTACAAATTGTAACGTTATAATTTATAACATTCCTCAAGATATATAAAAAAATCATTAATATTATGATTAAGGGATGGTAAATCAATTAATTCAGTTTAATATAATGTGAATTGTGTAAATAACCCAATTCTTCATTTGATAATAAGACAAACAAGAGAAATTTTCTTCCAAAAAATATCTTTGAATTCTTTAGACTTCGATATATATGGGGTGATTAAATTTGAAAGTTTTGTCTTGGAAAAAGCGTGCAATTTGATTCTTGTTTGTTCAACTTTTACTAATAAAAATTGAACAATTAGTATAACAAAATGTGTATTTTAACATGGATAGTTGAATATTTATATAAAAATATTAAAATCAATGAACTACAAACTGCTCATGGGTTTAGAAAAGGATGTGATTTCGTTCTCCACGTAGAATAAAGAGGCATACTGTTGAATCTTAATTAAGGCTTAATTAGGAATTATGAGTTAACTCGTCTCCAAATATATATATATATATATATATAAGTAATGTTGTGTCTATTATTCTAACCATCAATTTTTTTTTTGTAACCGGATATTATGGATTGAATTTCAGACTAATCATGGGATTGAGAATAAACTATATGATTAAAATTACGCTTTCCTTCTCAACTTAAAACTCGAATTCCATTAGATCAACTATTATTAAAAAAAAAATATTGTGTGTATTAGTATTAATTATCAGTATAACTAACATTATTTAAACTAGTTCAGATAAAATTAATATACATTATTATTATTAATTTTATACGTATCCTCTATAAAACAAAACTAATTTCTTTTATTTTTATCATATTATTAGTAGTTGATAATATATATATTCTTGCATGGAATTAAAGTATAGTAGTTATTAAAATACTGTGTCTATTCAAGCTTTATTGAAATTTAAATGTCAAATATAATCATTTTCGATTTGAATCAGAATCATCCGGTCGTCTCGCGGAAGATTTCCGGTCAAAACCCAAATGCTTAATCTTTTTTTTTTAAGCCATTGCGTAATTACATCATTAATTATGCTAACAGTAACATTTTTCAAATAAAAGCAAGTATGATTAGAAATCAATATGCACATAAAATATACTAAAAGGCTTAAAAATTAATACTTATATAACGACCGGTGGGCCGTGGGGGACCAAACAAAACTTTGAAACATTCATAGATGGAGAAACAAGAATCAACGGCCAGGATTGAAGATATCTTCGAAGGAATCTCGTGGTAGGGACCATCCAACGGTGGAGGTCGAAAAGCATTACCACAGTGGTAATTACCTGGATTGCTGATTGTTTAATATCCTTAATCAATGATTAAATCTTTAATTAGGCTAAACTAAAAAAAAAAGGTTCAACCTTTAACCTAATACTAATGAGCAGAGGCAGTGTTTTGCCATACTCATCATCATCTGTGGTGATCCGATTTTATTTTTCTATTGTTTAACAAAATAATTGATATAAGATTTTAATAAGAATACAATTTTTTTTTTGATAAGTGTATGGGTGAATAATATTTTGTTCGTAGATTATTATATTATTATGGTATAATTACAGCGACAGAATCAATAGAAAAAGTATGGTTATTATATTGCATGGATGAGTTGTCCGTTGCGTTTTTAAAATACAGATATTTTATGAGTTTTATTTTCTACGATTTAAATGTTTAATACATACATACACACACACGCAAGAGACAGATATGCCGTATGAATCGATGTTATCGAAAGGTGCTGTGATATTTGAAACTAGAGGGCAAGGTCTTGGACTCATTCTTAACACATAAAATTAAAATAGTTTTTTGTTCATATTATAACTAATAAATACCTCATAAGACTATGAACGACAAAGACAACAACATATGGGTGGGTCGGCTCGGGTCAGCCCGAACCCGCTTTCAACTTGAGAGTTTCGGGTTTGGATTTGGGTCGATCCGATCTTTTTTTTGTGTGTTTGAATAACTAAATCTGAATTAGACTAGTCCGAAGTCCAATCTGAACCGGATCCAAAAAATTTCGGACCCAAAAATTCGGACTCTTGCCCTTCGGGACCAGGTCAGCTGGTTGGGTGCAGGAGCAACTCCTTGAGGTGGGGGGATCGAATCCTGCCGTCTCCCTTCCTCTGACCTGCTCGCCTGTCAGCCTATCATAATGGGCTGATTTACCTCCTACGCTTGTGTTGCAGGCTCGTGCGCGTGGGCTTGGGGTTTGACCTGCAGGCGCCTAAACCCAACTACGGCCCGAACGTTAGGCGTGCCTGGTGGCCAGGTCCGGTCGGGGGACTGTTAGGCGCGGGTGATGGCCAGTTCGTCTCCGTTTGTAAGGGTAGGTAGTCACGGGGTTCCCCAATCTATCAAAAAAAAATAATTCAAACTCTTATTATTCGGATTAGACTGGACCAGGCTCCGACCATCTGACTCTGCCCAAAATTGATAACACACCAAAATGTCACATTGTGTTTATCTTTGTCGCTATCACTAATTAAATAATATATCCCTACGTGCGTACTCGAATTTCTTTACGGCAAAAATTAAAAGGAAAGAATGATTGAATGAATGACAAAAATGTAAATTCTTTCATAAACGTCTTTAAACTCATGACGTTTTTATTGTTTTTTATATATATAATAATGAGGTTTTTATTGTTTCATCAACGACAATTATCTTAATTGTTTTTCAAAAATAATCCTCAAAACTCTATAAACTCGATCATAAAAACTAAATAAGCTTAGACACGTATATGAATATATGATTCTAAATCTCTAAATTAGAGAAAATATATAAAGTTATTAGAAACTTCCAAATAGGCATACAAGGTTTTGTATTTAAAGGAAACTAATCGTTGGGCCGGGATGATGGCCCATAAAAATAATGGGCCTATATAGTTCACTGTCTTTCAGGGTAGCCCACTTGTAAAATGCTCAAATATTTTTTTAGAATCCTTCAAAAGACACCATGGATAGTTAAAAAAAAAAAAGAAGGTATTTTGGCATTTTGAACAAATTTTAATCTTTGGTTTCATCGGGCATTTTAATGAATAGTAAAATAACATTGGAATAAAATCTATATATACGACCAAATTAAATGAGTTAATTATAACAAAACACAAACTGTTGAATTTTATAGTTTATGTCCGGGCATATAAAATCCCATTTATTTGGACCATATATTTTCATTTTTTTGCGTGTAATTCGTTTATAGATCCAAAGGTCAAAATATATGGTTCCAATATTAAACGTTAATGTTACTACTACTACCGCTTAGGGATTAAGATTTCGAATTTACATGATGTTTTTGTTATTAGTTTTAGTTGGGTTCTATTCGATGTAATATATATTTGTTTTTTTTATAAATCGATATTGTTATTTAAATTTAAATTTTCGAAAAGTTTCTATGTAATTTTGATTCGTTCAATACTAAAAAATGTCGACGCTACTAATGATGATCACATATAACAGAAAAACATTGAAAATAATGACAATTCATTTGACAAACAAAGCTAGCAGAGAGAAACCATCAACTAGAGTTATATTCTTGTTAAATTAAACTATATACAAAGATTTGTCAGACAGATCGAATTTGATGGTTGATGTTTATTATTATTATTATTATTATTATTAAAGCAAATTGGTGGTATTAATCCATAATAATGTTAACGTATATATTATTAAATTTGAATAAAACAGAAGTTAGGCGCAGGGAAAGTAGGCTTTTGCATAGGATTCTTGTATTTTTTATATTATTATTATTATTTAAAATTTAAGAAGAATCGTATTTTTTAGCTTTGCATGTCGACACGTGCAGACATGCACCTAGATGCCTTGTGTGTGAAAGATCTATTCTTTCTTTTTATTCTTTATCTTCTAATATATATTACAATTTGTTTGCTTTTAGGTTACTTAAAAGACATCAACAACTGTTAGGCTATGGTCCAAGTTTGGTCATATCTCCCTTTGTATATATTCACGAATTTATATTTCATTGGTATATATTATAGATATATTCATTATTTAATTTTCTAATATATATAAAATATCAAAGATTTGTATATATATTTTATAAATTCAACGATCAAATGGGAATTTTCGAATTTATACATATGTTATTACATTTTATAGTTGTTTGTATTTTTTTTATTTTAAGCAAATATGGTTAATATTATGAAGGATATTATTAAATTCGTTTACCAATAAAAATTCAAAGAAAACCATATTTGACTAAAAATGTATTATGATCGTTAAATACAAAAATTAATATTTTCATTTAAATTCGATTATAAGTAACAAAAATTGAACAAAATAAATAATTTTCTTACGAAAAACTAAACTAAAATAAAAATTAAATACATAACATTTGATTCAAAAATTACACACGCGAAGATAAATAAAATACAGCGTGAAATTTTAACCCATAGTGATAGTCATATTATGCCCATATATTTGTGCATGTATATACGATACGGATGCGCGAGCTCGAGAGAGAGAAGGTGGTCTCTGGAGAATAATGAAGCACGTGACGGCACGTGAGGCCTCGCGTGCCGGCGTGACTTGCCTTTTACTACAAAAAAAATTGTCCCAACAGAAAGAAAAAAAGGAAAAGGATGGGTCCCACCTCCACGTGGAATCAACCCAGAGAGCCTCTTTTGTCTTGTAATAAACGCGTTAACGTTTTTTTCTTATTTTTTTAATCTTAATGTCTGACTCAAAAAAAAAAAAAAATAGTCATAAATGATCTGACACAATGTGTCAGAAAACGTATTTGTCTTCTCTTGGACATGTGAACTCTTCTTCGGGTGTTTAGTGTAATGCATATGGAAAGGTGAAATATTTCGGTATGATTATACAAAACCAAGTTATAAATATTTGGAATTAATTCTGAAATAAATTTTAGTATATATAATTCAAAATTGAAAAAATATATGCAGATTGATTTCGTTTTGAATATAAATAATTTAAAAATTGGAATTTTAAAATCAATATTTTTATTAATAAAAAAAAAGAATTTTGAAATTAACTAACAAGTTAAAGGAAAAAATCATACTATCCTAATAAACTAATATAAATCTGTTTCCATAATATACTGTTCCAAAATTGTAACAATTCACCCCCAAAAAAACATACATGTAACAAGTTTGTGTCTCGGTTTGATGGGGATTAAAAATTAGCAAAACATAGTTTGAGGGTAAGAATGAGAAGATGAGGGAAATGAGAGGGTAGATTTGAAAAAAGGGGAAAAGGGTACGAAGAGTGGTCACATCAGAAGAGGGGAAGGTGAGTCACAGACAATCCCCCACCACACAGTTGTTACTCACTTCTATGCTTTTTTCCCCCTCTGACAACCCCCCCCCACTCTCCTTTTTTACCTTTTTACCCCTTACTGTATATATTATATTATATTTATATATATATCAAAATTATTTTAGAAATCGTTCCCATTTTTCTAATTTAGACTTGGCCAAAATTTGGAGACATTCAGCCGTGCATCCGATTTTATTTTATTTTTTGGTATTTTGATATTTGAAATCTATGGTCGGATTTATTTGTCTTCAGCGTTTACAAATATTTTAAATATTTGGATATCTACGTTATTTAATCGACAAATACAAAATGTCAAATCATAAAAAATAAAGTAAGTCAAACAATGCAAAAAAAAAAAAAATATAGGGATGAGGGATTGATAAGTCATGTGATATATTATATTAGTTGGTATGGATTCTCGTCGATTAATACTAGAATTCGAATCTAAAACTCTTATAGATATTCGATTTTCCTTATAAAATCATTGATTTTTATTATATATATATATATATTAAATCATTGTTATATTTACAATAAACTATCTAATGGTAATAATCTAAAAAACATAACAAGATTGTTTAAAATATTTTATTGAATTTATAATATAAATTTTATTAAGTTCTTCTATGGTTTTTGTTATAGACATATAATCAATCAAATACTTAGTTATATATTGTGTTTGGACTCCCACGCAGATAAAAAATGGTATTTCTAATCTTTATCTATTTTCTTTTTGATATTATAACATAACAGATATGTTTTTTTAATCTATTTCAACAATATTCAGTCATCGTAATTTTATAGAACTTCTTACAAAGCATATTTACATATATTAATCATAAGTATTCAATTTTGAATTTGATATTTGGATTAATATCAATACAAATATATTTTAAAATTTGAATCATCTAAATCATTTGTTCAAAATGAAAACAAAAAGATATTTTTTACAGTGACTGATTTAAAACTTAAAAATGTAGTTTACTATTTATTCCTCTTCTTTTGTTCGCTTTTAAAATCTAGTATTTGTTGATCACATGAGGAGTTTCGTTGATTTTTGGTGTTTAAAACGAAAACCCGTTTGTATTTACTAAAGGAGGCTGGAATTCGTTTAAACAGGTCTCGTATTTGAGACCCGTCGTATATTTTTTGTATTTAAACAATCACTATAGTAAAACAAAAAAAAAATGATATTAATTTAGACCTAAAATCTGATGTATGATTCGAGTCGATCCGAAAAATATCGAATTTAATTTTTGAGTAGTATTCAAATCAGATTTCAAATCTACGAAAGTCTAAATTAATTTTTTTTAAAACGATAATACAAAAAAAAATTGCAAAGAAGAAATGAAACGGTCCGAACAAAGTCAACCCGAACCCAAATCCAAGTTTTATAGGATCGGATTTGATTATATAAACTCGAAAAAAAATGAGGCAGACCTGAATTCAAATAAGAAAATTTCAAACCGAATTATGAGCTCGAATCGGATCGGACAGATCCATTTGACACTCTATTACAACACGAAAAACGTTAAATTATAAAATAATATAGAAAGAGAGAACAAAATTATTATGATACATTTTAAATCATTATCTAAAGTTGTGACAATTGTCTTTTGGAAAGTAGAAAAACATCACTAATTATCTAGATATGCGCATTTAACAACTATTATGTCTGTTCATATTTCATACGTGTACAGGTTCATTTTTTTTTCATTTTTTTGAAAATTAGATTATATAAGATTATTATTATTATTTTAAATTTTAATTTAATTTAAATTTTATTAGAATTTGATTCAAATTACAATTTTTAAAAAGTTTTATATTTTTAAAGTTGGTCTCAATTAAGTTGTTAGGTAAAAATTCTATTTGTTTATTTTAAAATTATATCTAATTCAAGTATAACTATATATTATCGCATTCAAGTCAATTTTAATTTATATCATAAAACCTGCGGGCTAAAGGATAACAAAAATAAATAAATTAAAGGATGCCTAAAATGGTATAAATGCAAATGGCGTGAAACGTAAATAAAGAGAAACAGAAGGGGCAGACACGTCAGAGATCTTACCCACCAATTGTTCGTGGGACCCACTTCCTGCGCCCTATTCGGAGGCTGATGCTTTTTATTTTTCTAATATAAAGAGCCGATATTATTTTGTTGTCGTCGCTTTTCATTGCTTCTAGCTCAGGTAGAAGGTTTCAGTAAGATCCATAATGGATCTTTCGGTTTTGGCGTTTAATTTTTAATTTAATTTTTTTAAATAAAATATACCAATTGGGATTAGATTTTCATAAAAATATTATTTTTAAAAATCTATTGAAAATTTTATATTATTTTTGTATTTAGTTGAATTTGATTCTGTTATTTTAAAATTCTATATAATTTGTTTTTATTTCAGATTTAATTTAAATACAATCATATATAATTCGGTATAGATTTCTTCGATTTTATATAATTAATTCTAACTAATTATCTTATCATTTTTTTGTAATACAAGTTCTTTTTTTTTCTGAATTGTATTGCAGTGCAATTTAATTGTTTTATATTAACCCGAATCAAAACGTCATGATAAGTTTGACATAAAACGATAAAATAATTGTAAAATTATACTCTATATCATTATTATAAATTTATAATATTAGATACATCATAATCAAATAAACGGTTAAGGTTTTGAATGAATTGGAAAAAAATATGGTCAAAGAACACACATACTTTTGTAAATCATAGCAAACGAACATGATGCGAACATTAAAAATACGAAGCTAAGCAGATGTAGAAATCATTATATTATATATCATATGATTTTAATTATCTATATTAAAGATTGGATTTTTACTTGTATTTTGATGTATTAATTCGGATAATATCTAATTATATTCTAACAAAATTTATTTTAAAACTGAATAATATAATTATATATAAAATAGTATAATATAGTTAAAATTTAAAAATTCAATCCAGTTAATAAAAAAGATATGTTGTTCAAAGAACAATATTTGTATTAATAAAAATTGAATGCAAATAAAAATATAATCGAATCAAATCTAGGAGTGTCAAAGTAAGTTATACATATATAATTAATATAAAATTAAATGAAGTGTTAATTTTTTTTAATAATATATATAAAAATAAAAATAAAAATATGAAATATATAATTTTTTATACAAAATATCTCAACTTACAAACCAGTTCTAGACTCGTTTATAAACGAGTTTTATAAATATCAGTTCATTTTATCTAAAAAAACGAATCGTTAACCAATCTACTAACGAGTTGAGTTCATTTTGACATTCTAATCAAATCTAAAAAATATGTTTTTTAAAAAATTTAATAATAAATTGAAAATATGGAACCAAATCGTACCAAAAACCTAATATATCCACACCTATTTGAAACTAGAAACTAACGGTGTAAGAAAACCACACACAAGCATAATTATTAAAGATATAAAACACGTTGGTCATAAATTAAGAGAGGACGAGACATGTAACGTAACTGAAATAGCTAACCTTTTAGAATCTGATTTATTTATTTAAAAAACTATCATAATTGAAATAAATTATTTTCCTATCAAATAATCTCAAATACATTTTGTTATCTTGTCACAGAAATCGCATTACAACACACAAAGATACATATGTGGTGTTCTTTTCAGATCATGGAATACTATTATTGGTTTTATTCATTAATAATTTTGAGGTTTTTAAATTTAGATTTGTGTGTATTATAAATAAAGAGATATATGCGAAGTGGTATTTCCAAGGCAGTGTGAGACAGAAAAACTGCAGGTTATTATCTCTCCATCTGCATCCTGCAGTGGTTCTTTCTGGGTTTTCTGACTCACATAATTACACATTTATAATAAAAAATAAAAAAAAATCTGATTATCAGAATACTTATCAACATGTATATATATATATATATATAATAATCAATAATATAATAGAATTAGACATTATATACTTCCTCTCTACTGTCTTGTCTCACTGTCTTTTTCTCAAAGTCTCTAACCCCTCTCTCTCTCTCTCTCTCTCTCTCTCTCTCTCTCTCTCTCTCTCTCTCTCTCTCTGTTAAAGAAGCTCAGATACAACATCTGCCTACAGAGAACCAAGCTTTTCTTATAGGAAAAAAAGTCTTTTTTTGGCTCTTCAAAAATCAAACAGACAAGACTTTGTTGTTGCCTTCGCTTATTAGAATCTATCTCTCTCTCCCCCATGGACTTGCAACTGAAGCAATGGAGAAGCCAGCAGCAGCAGCAGCAGAATGAGTCAGAAACACAAGCTTCTGCAGCAAAGATACCAAAACTTGTCTTTGATCAATCCCAAACTGCGACTTCTGCTGCACTCCCTCTCTTTGCTCATGAACCTGAAGCTACCTCTTCTAAACTCGCCTCCTTGTCAGGTTTTGCTCTTGAATCTTCCTCCAGATCCCCAAGTAAGTATTTTTCTTCTTCTGAAAGCAATGTTCTTTTTCTGGGCACACTTTTCTTACATTTGTTTGGCTTACTCATCTGGGTTTTACTGATTTGGGTCTGGGTTGTGCTTGTCTGAAATTTGCAGAGATGGGGGGTTTCTTCAGCTGGAGTCAGTGGCAAGAGCTTGAACTACAAGCACTGATCTACAGATACATGTTGGCCGGCGCTGCTGTTCCTCACGAGCTCCTTCTGCCCATCAAGAAAAGCCTTCTTCATCACTCTCCTTCCTATTTCCTTCATCACCCTCTTCAACACTTGTCTCCTCACTATCAGCCTCCTTGTAAGTTTCTCTCTCTCTCTCGTCTTTTTCTATGTTTGATGAGGATATGTTTCCATCAATTCACTCTGGTGAAGGCAAAGTCTGTCTTCTATGGTGTTAGTTTTTTTTTTTATATGAGAAACCCATCTGATGAGCATGTCGTCTCTTATCTCGGTGGTGTTGGAGTTGTCTTTCCAAGATTGAGAATTTCGAGTTATGACATAATGCCATATTATGTTTATTATATTATAATATCATTTTTGTAAATTTATGGTCCGCATACCGCTGTTTTGTAGTCTTCTATCATGCGAAGGCCTATTCCTTCTATTTTTTTTATTTTAATATATTTATCTTGTTCTTTTCTTGCATCTTCCCAAGATTTGATCGTTGTATATAAACACAATAGCGACAGTGTTTTATGTCCCTTCAAGAGGATCTAACAGTTATTATATCAGATAGGATCAAGCTAATTAGGAAAGCCCGCATTCTTGATCTGTTTTGTGACATCAAGACTCCAAAATGGAAAATCATGGACTTGTTTCGATGTTCTTGATCTGTTTGAAGACCGTGTATGATAATTAGGGTATTGGGGAAGGGCAACGATGGATCCCGAGCCGGGGAGGTGCCGGAGAACGGACGGGAAGAAATGGAGATGTTCGAGGGACGTTGTGGTGGGCCACAAGTATTGCGAACGTCACATGCACCGTGGACGCAACCGTTCAAGAAAGCCTGTGGAAATCCCCACTCCTAGCGCCACCAACGCCGTCACAGCCACTGTCAATTTCGGCCGTGGTGGTCTGGTGGAGGGTAATACCAACAACAACAGCAATGGACAGAGTTTCTTCTTCTCTGCTTCTTCACAATCTTCTCAACTTCTCAACATCAGTCAGAGGTAAATATAAAAAAAAAAACAGTTCAACTCTTTTGCATTCTTGGTTATAAAGTTATGGACTTTGAAGCAAATAAGATTTTTTTTTTTTATATTTTAGATAAAGAATGGGTATTATTGATATTTAATTGTTATAGTTAACTAGGAATCTGATTTGACATGTGAAACAAAGTTTGAACATAGATTTCATTGGTGGGTCTTATGGGGTTATATTATTAAGTGAGATATGTTTGGGGGGGGGGGGGGGG
>NW_010966881.1:1878196-1892950 GCF_000463585.1 Tarenaya hassleriana | reverse complement strand
GTTGGGGGGGGGGGGGGAGTCCCTCCATTGTGATTTAATGTTATGAAGATGGGGTGATGTTGGCAATTGGGTGACAAAGGAATTTATCATTTCTGGAATGATTATTAATTAATTTATTTATTTCTTCTGTGTGTTTTTTTAAAGATAAAATTGGATTTGATGGAATCTACATTTCCTTTGTGTGAGACTTTTCAATCAAAGTGAGAGCGATATGATATTATGTCTGAATGGTAGGGTCCTTAGTGAAAGTTGATGTGTCCCATTCCATGTCTCATATCTTTGTTGCCGAAATAAAGTTTACATGATATTAGAATTTCCTTGTTTTTTTATATTTCCTTTTTAGTTTATTTTTCTTAATTTATATTATGCAATTAGGGTTTCTACCAAACCCTAAAACTTGAATAGTAACAAAAGTCTCCAATATTATTATACTAAAAAACATATTGTACAAAATATTTAAATGTGGTTATAGTTATATCATCTCTCTTTGTTATTGATCCTTATGTGACATTTCAAACTCTACTTCTCTTCTTCTTTGTTGTTTTTATTTTCTTCTTCTTCAATGGATCGTGTAACTCATTTTAGATATTTGTTTTGGACTTGCAGCTGTACGGACACTAAGACATTGAACAACAACAAGAGACCATATGAATATTCTCACAGTGGTTTCGGCGACAACACATCGGACAGTGGTCACATCCTTAGGAGCTTCTTCGACGACTGGCCACGTGGCAGTGGTGGCGGCGGCGGCGATGCCACATCATCGAGCACCATGAGCTCGGCCACGTGTCTGTCCATCTCGATGCCCGGGAACAACCCCTCTGACGTCTCCTTGAAACTCTCCACGGGCAACGGAGAAGAAACTAACGGTAACGGTAATAATGGTAGGGAGCATCAGAGCCGGTGGGACGGGACCCACCACCACCACCAGATGGGGGGCCCATTGGCGGAGGCGCTGAGATCATCGACGGTGGCCACGTCATCGCCGACGAGTGTACTACATCAACTTGGGATTGCAACAAAAACCTTCCATTGATATGTTTGTCTGTTTTTTTTTTCATCTTTTAACGTTTGTTTTTTTAGTTGTGTTCTGTTTCGCTCGTTTTGGATGTTTTGATCGTTTTGTATTTGTTTTCTCTCGATCGATTGATCGAAAACTGTAACATCGCTTGGTTTGATCTAGGGGTGGTCATTTCGGTTATTAACCGAATAATCAAGCCGAATCAAATCGAATAAGAAATATTCGTATCCAAACCAAATCCGATATCAAAATCGAACGGTTATGATTTTTTTAAATCCGAAAAACCGAAATCGAATCTAATAAAAAAAATAATCGAAAAACCCGACAATTTTTTTTTAAAAAATAAATTTTTTATCGAAATTGAATCACCGAAGTTTATATAAAAATCAAATGTTATAGTTTTTCTATAACCAAAATAACCGAACCGGAACCGATATCTCAAATTTCACATTAAGTTTTTTTAAGTACAATATGCAAACTAGCGAAAAGCCTAAAGGAAGATTATCAAGTGCTGCGATATGCTGCAAGTGAAGGCAGGACAGGACAGGACAGAGCCCATCGATCTGTTTGGTTTCCAATGTCAAACTCGGAGTCGAGGTTGGGGGAAGAACAGAAGATATATAGAGTGTGTCGCTGGTCGGTTTTTCGACGTTCGGGGAAGAAGAGCATTGATCATTTTCTACCGCAGTTCCGCAAGGCGAGTACGCCATGGACGGATCATCCTTCATGCAACAATTTTGGTTGCTTAATCTCTCGAGAATGGATCGGTTAGAATCAGAACACACGTTAAGGCCTTACAGAGGTGAAGAGCTAGGCCGCAGAATCAAACATGATCTGAAATGTATACATCCCATGGAAGATAGATCATTTACTTAGTCGTCAACACCATGAAGAAGAAACTCTCACAAAGATTACGACAAAATTCATGTTTGGATTGCTTGAGTTGTTTTAGAACATGTTAGGATTATGTTGGAGTTGCTTATAAAAAAATCCTATTATTCTAGGAAAGGTTCTATGTTTATAAATATTTCTGTTATAAAAATAAAATAAATAATTCATTAAAATCAATTCGGTTCGCCCACCCAGTCTCTTTTCACCGACTCACTGAAACTCGTACGAGTTGCGGCCGATTCACCCTCGAAAAATATCGAGTTTCACGGAGCTCACTCGAGTTGCGCCCTAGTCCAGGGTCCATTTCACCCTCAAACGGTTGGTTTGCTCCGTTCTGACGGAAATCAGAAGCAATTGTCCGGTTCTCGTTAAACCGAACCGAAACCCTTCGACCGAGCTGGAGACTACGCTTTTTGATCGGATTTCGTTGGCCACCTGAAACTGAGCCTTCAACTCGTGCACTACTAAAAACAAGACGGAAGAAATTAGACCTAAAACGACAACATATGCTTTGAGGTGACTCGGCCTTCGTCTTCTCCGACACACCCGTGCATGCATGCATGCACGCACGCACTACGTTCTAATTTCTTCACTGAATGTGCAGACCTCCGCCGCTCCGCGTCAATTAAATTTTATAATATACTTTTGCTTTTCTAATCTGAATTTGTCTGATTAAAATGCTGAAATTGTAGCCTACGTTGGTATTATTTGATTTTGAACAAACATTACAAAAGAAAAACCCACTAGTTAGTTGTCCACTGGTTGAAAAATCACTTCAAAGTCCTGATATCAGGAGGTAGGATGAGATACAATTAATTGCGTGACTAAAAACTGATTCTAGATTTAGAAGATTAAGTGGGTCGAAGTCGCGTGTTTTTAGTTACAAAATAAAAACATTAGATTTGGTTTTAGTTTCCTTTTTGTTCAAATTATTTTTTTTATGAATAAATTTTCGTTTAAAGTTCAGATTCCATACAATCGGTTTCGGAGAAATTGAAACCAATTGATTAAAAAAAACATTTTTAATTCGAATTAGATTCACTTTTATTTCACTTGGACTTGATCGGTTTGATTAAATGTCATGTCACCAAATAGTTACAAAAATCCAACAAATTTGTTTTTTAAGCAATTTGTCGAACAAATGGGCCCACAAAATTAATAAATTAGGCCAAGACGTACACATTGTTGGGTCCAGCCCAATTAAATAAAATTTCGTCTTCTAAGTTTAGGCCCAGTTCTTCAGGAGCGTGACCCACACGCTCCTTGTTATGCCACGTCATCTCTTTACGCGTACTCGAGTGTCGTACAATATGTATGTGTATGTACATTTTTTTTTTGTGAGAGTGTACGTACATGTTCTCGACAAATCATATGCATTTTTTTCTCTTTACCCTTGACAAGAAAATTAGAAATTGGTATTTAACGAATTATAAAAATTATCTAGGGCGTGAATTAAAAGGGTGAAACGATTCTTATAAATAAAAAAAAGTAAAAAATCAAGATAAAAGCGATATGAAATTATAAAACCAGTAATAATTGCTTCCCATGAAGAAGCATGGACCACAGAGTGTTAATGTTGCATGAGAGTATTCTATCAAAATCTCAATTAGATTTATTTTTTTCTTATAAAAACAGTTGTTTATTTATTGTGTCCATGAAAATAAAATACTTCTTTTTTAGCATAATATAATATAATATGTTATAAAACCAACGTTGACATTGGTCTTTTATGTATTATTTCCATATCAAATACAGTGGAAGAAAAAAACAAATTATAACCCAAAAGCTTTAATGATTTAATGTTTTTAGTACCCTCTTTACCATTGTATACATCATATGTCACTTTATATTTCAGATTTATATAGATACATGTAGGGCTGGACCTTTCGGTTCGGTTCTTCCGAACCCAACCGAACCAAACCAAAAAAACGGTATTTTTTTCGATCCGAAACCGTTTTTAATTCTCAAACGGTACCATTTTTAGAGAATTGAATTTTTCTGGAATCGAACCGAACTTAATCCCGAAAAACCAAATATTTTTAAAGATAATCTATCCTTTTTTTAATAAAATCCGGAACCGAACCGAACCGATACCAAAACTGAGCCGAACCGAATACAATATAAAAACCGATTAGTACCTATTTTTGTAAAACCGAAAGAACCGAATCGATTCATTCCCGTCCGGAATCCGAACCGTTTTCTGAATTGCCCACCCGGAAATCACAATATGAAGTTACCCGTTTGCCATTAACTTATAATAATTTATAGAATTTTTTATATTAAATTTGGATAAGAATATAATAAAAATTTTGAAAAAAAAAAGAAAAAAAGAAAGAAAGCCAGCTAAGAGCTGTGGAGGACACATGGGAAGGTCTAATCAAATCATTGAGCAATGACAACAAAATAGGATGTCGAACGAGTCAACTCCACTCGGCACGAGTTTAGTTCACAGATTGATTCGGTTTTGAACGAACTAAAAAAATCTCGTCTCGATTTGGATCGTATGTTTCACGAGTCGGTTCATAAAACAAAAAATATAATATTTTTATTTGTATAATGAAAATATATATAAAATAAATGATATTTTAATTAAATTTTAAATATTAAAATATCATAAGTTATAAAAGAGGTTATGCACGTATCCAATAAAAATGAATTAAATATTTTTTTTTATAAAAAATATAAAAAAAATTAATAAGAATATAAAAATATATAACTTTTATAAAAAAAAATTACTTCAACTAACGAATTAGTTCGTGACTCGTCCAGTTTATTGACTACTTACCGCGAGCTGATTCAATTCGTTTCCAAACGAGTTTAAAAATGATAACTCAACTCGTTTAAAAACGAGTCGACGACAAATGAACTCGGGAGGTAAACTCATAAATTCACACCGTATAATAGAGGTTGGACTTGTGGGCTTATCTTTTTTCAATTCGACGAAAAGTCAAATTTTGTTATATCCAAATAAATTTAATTATTGTCTTCATTAATATTTGATATTTATACGTTCTTTTATAATAATTAGATATTTTGTTTCGAAGTTATTTTAAAACGTCGCATCTAACTGAAACCAATTAATAGCATACCTCGTATTTCAATTTGAGTAAAAAATAATTGAGTTATTATTAAATCAAATGAATAAAATATTAGTTAAATAAAAAATATATCTGAAAAATATATAGGAAAACAATTTTTTAAAAATAAATATTATTTTAATAAAAGATAGATTTAATCAAACCAAATAAAATATGAATTAAAAACATAAAAATATACGAAAATAAATAAAAATCATTTTTAGAAAATAAAATATCAGTTTAATAAATACATATTCAAATAAATAGACATGAAAATAAAAGCAGATTAAAATTCAATATAAAATCGAATAGATGCAATTCTTTAAAATCTAAATGATCATCTCTAATTTTACTACAAATACAATGAAATTTTAGGAGGACCTTTTAACGTAGGTTAGATTAAGAAAGTTTGTCATTGGTTGTGACTTGTGACGTTTGATGTGGATCTAACCAAGGAAGATACGCCGTTACATAAACAAAGACTTGTGTTCAATGAAGGAAACAATATATATATATATATATATACACTCTTTATATGTACTCTACCATCAAACAGTAAAAAGTTAAAAAAAAATTCACAAAAAGGAGAGGGGAGGAAGGGAGACAGGTAACATCAGAAACTCCACATGGCCTCAATAAATAGAGGCAGAGAGATACAGCCTAATTCAGAATGGCAAAAATATCAGTCTTATCTGACAAAAGGAAGACATGACACAAAAGCTTCAAGCCTGGTGATGTGTGTGTGCGCGCTTGCTTTGTAAGAGAAAGAGACAGCAAATGTAAGAGAATGGTGCAATCTGCAAAGAAATATAAGCCGACTTGTGGTGATGATGTGTAACAATGAGCATCTCTCACTCGGTTTTTTTTTTCCCCCAACTTACATTGATGATGAAACACAGACATATACACATTTCTGTGTCCTTGGGGGATGAACCCTAATGATCCATTTATCTGTGTCCCCATCATATAACAATGACAGTTCATTTTTCAGTGAAACCCTCCCTCTGCTGCTGCAAGTGAAGAATGACAAATAACTACAAAAAGGGCTTCACCATCTCCCATCTGAATCTTGTGAACCATATTGTTTCTATACCCTAAATGTAACTCACTGTGGCCCACGACTCTAAATACACTACTCACCCTCAGAAGCAAGATCATCTCTTCTGTAATACTAACCCTATACCAAATCTCACAAGCCCACAGCAAAAAGACACACCTCTAAAAGGTAGCTTTTGAGGGCAGGTTGTAAAAATGGGTTAAACCCACTTCTAATATTCAACCATTGTGGAGTAATAGCCACGTCTTACAGCCGCGATTAATATGGTTAAGAAGCAATCAGATGCTTATTTGGCTCGCGATGGCCGTTGCTGCAGGATATTACATGCTTGCCCGTCCATGATTTGAGGTTGTAATAATCCACAGGACAATAAGAGGCATACGAGCACAGATCACAATGGTAAAAAGTCATAAAATCATAACTGGAACCGAGAAAGGATAAAGCTTTGGAGGGACAAGCTTTTCTACAGATCAAATCAAAAGCATATTTTAGAATATCCATACGTAAATCATAAACGGAGATCACACCTTAGACCGAAGAAGATTGAGACCCATGCCTCTGCTTCATATCTTATCTTTGCTCTTCATGTGGGGTCTTAACCTTCATGAACTTCACTGCTTCAACTGATAGAGAACCGATGACTTTGAGAACTTGTAGCAAAAAAAAAAAGTATTCTTTTTTATTGCACTTGTAATCATGCAGGTGCATGTTCGTACAGTTTCGTATCAAGATGCAACTCTATGTGGAAAATAACAGAACCGCACGGGTGAGCAAAAGAAACTTAATTTGTTCATATATATTCATTTAAAAATGCCCATCTCAGCCCCTTCGGCCATAACTCATCTCCAAACATTTAATGATCTCTACGGAACTTGAATATTCATGTATTTCCGAGCCTATATATACACTTGTCCTGCACTATTTGTACTTCCATCCACAGATATCTTATTCTTTCATTGCAAAACTATTCTTAACCTTCCTCCGACTCAAAAATGAAGACCAAGTTTATAAAAGCATGCGAAAACAAGTTGAAAATGATGAAGGGCAAAGTCGTGATACCTTGTACGTCCTGCGAGAGTTGCTGCGAGAGGATGTGTTGGCCATTCAAGAAGGAAACCGAGATGATACCGAAGGACGTGCCAAAGGGTCATTTGGTTGTGTATGTGGGCGAGAATTACAAGAGGTTCGTGATAAAGATCAGCTTGCTTAAACACCCGCTCTTTGTGGCATTGCTGGATCAAGCTCAGGATGTTTACAACTTCACTACCAACTCCAAACTATGGATTCCATGTGATGAAAACACATTCCTCGACGTTGTCCGTTGCGCTGGTGCTCCTCAGCATCAGAGGATCTGCATGTGCCTGTAGGAAAAAAGGTTTCTTAAACAGGGAATGTTAAGAAATTCTATTGATTCATCCATCTCTAAGTTCCCTAGAGGATGTTAATGCTTACATAATGCTGTAAACTAAAGTAAAAAAATTTTGTATCATAAGTATTGTTTAAATGTGATTAGATTCTACTCCATCACAGTTTCTCCTGCATACAAAGAGTAAGGTAAAAAAAGACTTCACAGCTAGCCACTGAATATGAGAGATTAAAGCTTGGAATGACTTAGATGGCAGGTAGTAAAATATCTAATTTTTCACACATTAGGACAACGAACAAACCGGAGATCTTGAAAGCGAAACTTCTGACAAGAGGTGCCTCAAATGCTAAGAGCAATGACTTGAAACCCATGTCTGACACAGCTGTTGTTAGAACTGCAACAAAATATCGCAACAACTTCCAGGGCTTTGTCTATAGAAACTTCTAAGGCTCTGTATTCAATGAGCATGGCTTCACCCTATCATCACCAGAATGAAAACAACAGGCCACAGATCATATGATTGTAAACGCCAACAGCTAAGACGCTACATCATCAAGAACTGGAATTGATATGTAAGGCAACTGGTTTTGTCAGTACTTCTGTTACTTGAATAATTGACAGTAATCACGATTGGCAAGCCAAAAGGAAATGGGAAATGGAACTAATGAAAGGTTATGAACATTAATATTGCTAAAGCTAAGGGCTTGAATATGAGGGTCTAAAAACCCATAATATAACCACTGAGTGACTAATACCCGGTTATGATCTATCACAGACTGCATAGCCAATTACTTCAAATGAGAACTTCACATAAAAGGATCAAAATGTTTGAACAAAAAGGGGCAAAGCTAAGTACATTTTGATGTGGAGAAGCACATCAAAAGGTCTGATCTGTTCGCAACATCAAAAGACAGGTTGCTCAATTGTCTTTTTTATGTCAATAACTGCAGCAACATATACACAATTGTTCTAGCAATGCATGAAAACCTAATCCTTTGAAGCCAAAAACTCATCCTACGACACGATGAATATCATCTCAAACCATTGATCAAGCCTTCCAATTCTCTTCTCCCAAATCTTCTACCTGCCATACGGGCATCTTTACTCCTAGCTGCTAAGTAGAACACTAACCAAGCCACCGTGAAGTAAACCTCCATGGCCGACTGGAAAAAAGCAGCAAAGCCTCTCCCAACAGCTCGAATCAGAACCCATCTGAAAAAAGACCCACAGAGTATGGCTTCTAGACACTTTAGCTGCACTGCTTGATTCAACAAGAGGGATATCAAATACAGACCTTCCTTCACTATCTCCCTTCCCCTTCTCCTCGAATCTACAATGGCAACATAAGCATCGACAGCTAATACCAAACCGATGATCGCATCAAGTAGGAACCAAGCGAACAGGAAACCAGATATCTCCTTCTCAAAACCTCGAATCCATGGGGGCATAACGGTGAAAGGCATCAACTTCAGTCTCACAACGAGCCTGAAAAACGAGTACTGATTCTCGATTTCTCCAAAATACCACAAGCCCAGAAGCTGTGTCAACGCATCTCTCACTGTCCATCTCATCAAAATGAACCCTGTAACTCTCTTAAACCCTAATCTTGAACCAGTCCAGACAACCCGGAAGAACGAAGAGAACCTCCCAATGAAGTCATTGATCACAGTGACAAAAACAATCGCTACGATCAACGAGTATACGGTCGTGAACCCTAGAATCACCCATCCATAAGCAGCAGAGAGGAAACTCACCAGGAAGAACAGAGCAACGGCGTCTCGGCGACCCAGCTCCAACCCTCTAATAAGCAGCCTCAGGTCAACAATACTCTCGAATTCCTTCTCGTTCTTCTCGCCGCGATACTCTTCGTTATTGTCGCGATCGCGCTCAGATTCATCGTACTTCATCTCCTTCTCGCCGCCATGATCGTCCACCGAAGACGACTGGCGGAAAACGACGCCCGGTCGGACGATCTGAGGGATGAAGAGGCCGTTGTCGGCAATGGGGTGAGAAAACCCAGAAATACCCTCGAACCCGGAGAGAAATACGGAGGTGCCATTGACCGGGAAGCCGTGGAGGTATCGGCGGTCGTCGTCGGTGGAGAAGAAGTCGTCTTCGAGGGTGCCGATACGAGTGAGGTGGAGAAAAGGGGGACGGCGGAGGCGCGTGGAGGACGCGTGGGGAGAATGGTGGAGAGAGAGGCGCGTGAGGAGGGAGTGGAGGGCAGGGTCGCGGTCGATGAAGGAGGTGAGGAGGAGGGAGCAATGGTCGACGAGGGAGCGGAAGGAGAAGAGGAGGAAGGTGAGGAAGAAGAAGGTGAGACGGTGGGAGGTGAAGGACGACGTAGTTTGGCGGAGGATCTCCGTCGTCGTGCGGAGGCGGGTCAGCCTTGCATCGTAACGGCTACGGTGGTCGTGATCGTTCATGGCGGATTCTTCGAGGATTGTGGTTTGACTGTCGTCGGTTGAAGAGCGATGGGAAAGGAGGCGATTAGCGATTGCACTGCACGCGCTCAAATTGAGAAACTTTAGTTCGTATGGACCTCTCTTCTGGGCTTTCAAAATTAGGCCTTTCATTTTTTCTCCCCTATTTTGCATTTACATTCTGCGTTTTTAATTTTTTTTTTCAGTCTGTTTAAAAATGGATCAAACGAGTGTTAGTTTATACGAGTTAGTGAACTCAGAAACCAATTTTGACGAGTCACGGGTTGAGTCAATTTATTTTAAACTTTGTATTGCTTTTTAGTTAATTTTCGTCTGATATTTGTTTTCAAAAATCTGATTTTTGTTATTAATGAATTCATAGACATTAATAATATTTGATATTAAATACTCGAAAATAGAATTTTCGTGTCTTACTAAACTAATACTCTCTCCGTTTTATTTTAGATGTTGTTTAATATTTAAACACATAAATTAAAAAATAATGATTTATCTAAAATATCTTTATTTATTAAATAAAAAATTGATATTTCTAAATATATAGAACATTTAAATATTATTAATTCATGATAAATTTGAAAAAAAAAACATTAAAAATTATATGAAAAATCTCAAAAATCACTTATTTTGAAACACAAATATTATTGTAAAAGTTTCAAATATTATTGTAAAACATAATCTAATCTCTTAAACACAGGAACACAATTTTTCTTAAGATTGAGTTATAGTATAAAGTGTCCAGATACAAATATAAAAAATCTTCAGATTTAACATGGGGAAAAGTTTCTTACTATAGAGACTTACAATATGTTACACATAAATTTAAATGATACATATCATAACCGTTATTCAATTTCATCACATACATATATATAAACAAAAAAAAACCCATAAAATTTTGTGTTCCTAACATATAGGAATAGGAGCTCCGTTCCACTGGTTGAGACACTCCAACATAGGATCAATGATCTTCCCTTGGCACATGGCCGTGAAAACCTTATCGAATTCCTCTCCCGGTGACCGGACTTTCTCTCCCGTGAGCAACTCCGTCCCTAACTCTTCCCTCACGAATCGGTACAAGGGATAAGATCTGCATTCCTTGATCCTGTTCGGTATTGTCATCGTCCCCTTCTCGTAGGCTGCTCTAACGGCGTCCACTTCTTTCGGTAACACCATCTTGATCTCCTCCTCGAAAGCTCCGATCTTGTGGAAGATCGATGTCAACACGTTCTTCTCGTTTTCACCGTTGGACAATGCGTGGTCCACCAGGGTTTGTCTCAGTTTCTGGATTAGAGGGTATGTCGCACTGCAAGGGTCGTCTGCATAGGTGAAGACGTGTTCTCGGTCCACGACCTTGAGTAAATCCTTCTCGCAGAAGCGAGATGGGTGGAGTTCCCCATTGATTCCGGTGGTTAGCACTTTCTTGGCTACTTGTGAAACCGTGTTCTTCACGGTTTGTTTCAGATTCTCTTCCAAGTGCCTTAAATCCACAGCTTGGCACAAGGCGACGAGGAATGTTGTTGACATGAGCTTTAGAATCTCCACAGATTCCGCGGTTTTGCGAGATGAGATCAATCCGAGGGAGTTCACGTCTTGGTTGTGTTGCTCTGCGGATTGAACATGGCTGGTGACGGGGTTCGCGAGGTATTGAAGCTCGGAGCAGTAGGAAGCCATGGCGATTTCAGCTCCTTTGAATCCGTAATCCAGGCTAGGGTTTCTTCCCGCTGTCAGATTGGAAGGGAGCCCGTTGTTGTAGAAATCATTGACGAGCTCGGAGAATTGAGCGAACATGAGTTTCCCGATTGCAGCGATGGCGAGACGAGTGTTGTCCATGGAAACTCCGATTGGTGTTCCCTGGAAGTTCCCTCCGTGAAGCGCCTTGTTCCTGGAGACGTCGATTAAGGGGTTGTCGTTGACAGAGTTGATCTCGCGCTCGATCGATTTCGTCGCATGACGAATCACTTCGATCTGAGGGCCGAGCCACTGTGGAGATGTACGGAGAGCGTAACGGTCTTGTTTCGGCTTCTGTAATGGATCCATCTCGTGAATCTTCTGAGCAAGTTTCATGTACGAGCTCCCATCGAGGATGTGTTCCATGATCGCCGCCGCTTCGATCTGGCCAGGGTGATGCTTCAGCTTGTGAGTCAGATGATCGGTGAATTCAGGTTTTCCGGTCATCACCTCAGCGAAGATCGCCGACAAAACCTCCGATAAAACGGCGAGAACATTCGCATCGAACAACACCATCGACGCCAAGCCAGATCCAACGGCGGTGCCATTGACGAGCGCCAGACCTTCCTTCGGTTGGAGATCAAAGAAACCAGAGGTGATTCCAGCGGATCTGAAGGCCTCCTCGGCGGTTAGGGTTTCACCGTTGGGACCGGTGGCCTTTGAATTTGGACGGCCGGTGAGGAGTCCGGCGATGTAGGAGAGAGGGACGAGATCGCCGGAGGCCGTGATGGTGCCGCGAAGAGGGAGACAAGGAGCGATGTTGTGGTTGAGGAGACTGGTTATGGCTTCGAGGATCTCGAATCGGATTCCGGAGTATCCTTGAAGGAGAGTGTTGATCCGTACGAGCATGGCGGCTCTCGTGGTGGACTGAGGGAGTGTGTGGCTTTTCTCCGTCGCGCTACCGAATATTCCGGCGTTCAAGAATCTGTACGGACACGTAGGATTCAGATTAATTAGTGATTAATTAAAATTAAATGAGGTTTTGTTTCCATGCAACGTATTGACAATGAACCTAATAAATTTCACGTCCCGGCGAGTTTATGAAGAATTATACTCAACAAAAACAATTTTTAATAAAATAACATATAAAATGTATAATTTGTATAAAATAAAATGTATATCATGTAATATTTTTTCATAAAATAAATGGTAAAGTGTGTTATCTCTTGGGTAAAAACAAAATTCATACCAAATTCAGATTCAAATCCATTTTCTACCAAAATAATTTCCCACGAATTTTTAATTTCCGTGATTAGTACTCAACTGAATCTACAGATTTTGTCGACGATACTTTCAGAAGAAGAAAAAAATCAATCAGTTGAGGTTAGAATTGTTGAATGTATACCTGATGAGCTCCTTCTGGAGTGCGACGCCATTTTTGGTCCTTCGGTGAGAAGTAGCCCCGAATCCAGTAGTGACACCATAACTGTCGGTACCTTTGTTCATGCTCTCCATCACCCAGTCGCTACTCGCCTTCACCCCGGCCCTCGCCGCCTCCGACAGCTCAACCTTCACGCCGTCCACGGCGGAAGCGATCGCCGCGACCTGACCGATCGTCAGTGTCTCGCCGCCGAGCCTCACAACCGGCCTCCGGTGCTCCTCCACCATCCTCTTCACCTCATCAAGATGGCTCCCCTTCATCTGCTCCGCCGCCACTCCCCAGTTCAACGGATCCGCCGTCGGAGATTCGCAAAGCTTCTCGAGCCCTCCACCGTTGATGGCGTAGACATTGTTCTCCTCGCGCCCGTTGATCTGCGATGCGATGACCTCCATTGATGCTAAATTCGAAGCTGATGAGAGAGAGCGAGAGATGTCGAGATCTAGCTAGGGTTTGGTGGAGAAGGAGATTTGGGAACAATTTGGTGAAGGGAATTGGAAATTTGTTCCTGGAGGAGGAGAGGAAGGAGAAGAGTGGTTTATATAAGCGTCGGGGGGCGCGTGAGTGCATGTTGGTAGGTAAGCACAAGAGAGTCTGAATTTCAACATAAACTCTAAGGAAAAAAATCATATTCATACCCAAAAAAAAAAAACTCTCAAGGAAAAAAATCGTATTCATACCCAAAAAAAACTCTCAAGAAAAAAACATTTATTTTTTATTTATTTATTTCCAAAAGAGAGGGTTGGTTGAGAGTTAAAGAGGACCGTTGGATGAAGGAGGAGATTGAGCGGTGGAGATTGAAAAGCGTGGATTTGGTTTGAGTCGCAAAAGAGAGAAAATCTCCCAAGCGGTGGCCATAACTCTTTCTAATATACATATAATTAAACATTAATCCTTTATTAGTGTTTTTTTCTAATCGGATGTTGTATGTCGAGGTTCAAACTAATCCCGAAAGCACTCGAACTAAATAGAAAATTTATATATATAATATCATATGAAATTTTCAATTTTATTTCATGGAGTTAGATCTTATGGTCATTGGGAGAGTGGTGGTGGCAGCTGGTGGCTGAGGACAATTTTAGTGGTTGGTGAGAATGGGAGTAGGTGTTTAATTCCAATTACGTAATCGTTACAGTCAACGTCCCCCCACCCAAACCCTCATTTTTTTCAAAACTCGTTTTTTATTATTATTATTACTATGAAGTTTTTTTAAGTAATGGGATGTTTTATACCGACATTCATATTTATTTCAGGTCGGGAACAGCTTTTATGAATGGAATTACGATTTCATCTCCAACTTAAGATTTGTTACGAAGTTGTTGCTATATTATTTGTGGATTCCTTTCATTATTATTAGGGGTAATCGCATAAAAATACCCGAACTTTTACAAAAATCCTAAATAAATATCCGAACTATAAAATTATCATATAAATACCTGAACTTTTCAAAACTCCCACATAAATATCCAAACTTTTAAATCTTTTCCAAATCAAACAAATGCGACTGCTGAGTCAGCAAAAAACTGCTGAGTCAGCCAAAAAAACTGCTGACTCAGCAAAAAACTGCTGACTCAGCATTCAAAAATATTATTAAATATCCAAATATTCATCTACATGTATTTAAATTAATATATGCATACAAATTCACATATATATATATACAAATATATATATATATATATATTAAAAATAAAATTATTTATAATTAATAAAACATATATACACATAACTACAATATATATATATATCATTACTAATGCATATATATTACAATAAAAATAATTATAATTAA
>NW_010966881.1:1832597-1877967 GCF_000463585.1 Tarenaya hassleriana | reverse complement strand
TATATATATATATATATATTGTAGTTATGTGTATATGTGTTTTATTAATTATAAATAATTTTATTTTTAATATATATATATATGTATATATATGTGAATTTATATGCATATATTAATTTAAATACATGTAGATGAATATTTGGACATTTAGTAATATTTTTGAATGATGAGTCAGCAATTTTTTGCTGAGTCAACAGTTTTTTTTGCTGAGTCAGCAGTTTTTTGCTGAGTCAGCAGTTGCGTTTCTTTGATTTGGAAAAAATTTAAAAGTCTGGGTATTTATGTGGGAGTTTTGGAAAGTTCAGGTATTTATATGTCAATTTTATAGTTCGAGTATTTATTTGGGATTTTTGTAAAAGTTCGGGTATTTTTATGTGATTACCCCATATTATTATTATTATTATTAGAGAAAATCCAAAAAAAATATTAAACTACAATTTCGACAGAGAAATACCGGACTTTTGTTTTTGTCAAATAAATATTAAACTTTTTAAATGAGTTTTAAAAAATACTAAACTTTTTTATTGATCTAAAAAATATATAAAAATTTTATGCGATTGTAAAAAATACTAAACTTTTTAAATGATTCAAAAAATACATGAACTATATATAATAGTAAAAAAACAACGACAATAATTTGACGTATTTGCATTTCTTTATATCACATAAACTCATTTATTTATTTTGGCAATGATAGAAGAGTTAAATATTTTTTTTGATAAATTATAAAAGTTAAATATTTATTTGACAAAATCAAAAGTTTAGTATTTTTTGGTTAAAATTGAAAAGTTTATTGTTTTTTTTTTTAATTTTCTCTCATCATCATCATCATTACTATTTTTTTTTGTTAACGGCGGGAATCCAATCATAGCCTTTCGGACGCGGTGATAAACTTCTCGATTTCACGTAATAACCTACAAACCACGTAGAACAGATAAACCATCCAAAGAGTGACAGACTCGTTGGAGAGTGGAATCGAACCCATGACCTTTTGGAGAATCATGAACCCTTTAACCACTACACCAGACCTCGAATGACATCATTATTATTATTATTATTATTACTACTACTACGATTTTCGCTTTGCTTTTTGTGGAAATTGGGGATTTTGTGACATATACATTGTTTGGTGGATCATTCTGCATTACTAAAAAAATTGTACGAATAAATATACGATTCTTTCTATAATTTTATTGTTGTTGTTGTTGTTTACACTCTTTTGTAGCCCATTATTGTAATATTTCACAAGTTTTGTACGGATAAATATACGATACTTTATTTCTTTTTTTGTTAGTGTTGAATACAAGCATAGGTTTTTTGTTTTTGTTAATATGGTGGAGTAGATCGACGAATTTGTTGGATAAAATAAGTATGTTACGTTATATATATATATATATGAAAAATAAGTATGAGATTAATTAATTAACTACTCTAAACTAACTAAAAATTACAAATATATATAAATTACGAGAGTAGTTTTTAATGGTTGGTTATTTAAAATAGCCCAAATGAAAAAAAAGTAAAGGCCAAAAAAATAATTTTATATTATTGATTCTTATAACAGGCATAGGACTAAAATTATTATCTAGCTTATCAATATTTTTTATTTGATAACCTATTTTTTTAGAATTTTATGAATATTCTATATTCATGACAATTTTAGAATAATATTATGATAACATAATATTAGAGATGGATATTTGAATATATATATATATATATAATTAAATCGAATTGAAATTATTTATATTTAAAAAAATAGTTAGTTATAATTATGTTAAAACTTTAAAATTTAACAGGAAAATAACAAAAAAAAAGTTCATTAAAAATTTAAATTAATATAATTATTTTTAATAAAAATCGGAAATACAAAACTTAAATATTATTGGTAAATTATTTATTCACATGATTGAATTTTTTTGTGGTAACTTTTAGATTAATTAATGCAGTTGGTTTAACATATAATAAGGTGGGAAAGGAATCAATTTACATGTTGGATTTCTATTAATAAAAAAAAAGGATAAAGCTATAACCTTATCCATCATTTATCAAAACCATGGGTATTGTAGGGTTTGTTAAAAAACACAAAAAAATTATCTTTTGAGAAATTTTATATATATCCTTATATCGAGCTGTCTTTTGTTTTCAACCCTTACACTGAGTATTCAAAATTAATATATATATATATATATCGAGCTGTCTTTTGTTTAAATCACGTTGACGGGCTTTTCTCAAAATTAATCTCAAACTTTTCTCAAATACAAAAAAACCCTTATACATACATACATACATACATACACGCGCACAGGCATACATACATATATATATATATATATATATCAGGATGTGGAATAATGTTATTGTTAATTATTATTTGAAAATCTTAAAGTTATTAGGATATATAGAAGAGATATAACGAGCTTAAGTCTATAAAAAGCAGTTTCAGGCTTTAGCATTTAATTAACAACCTTTTTTTGTTAAAATATTTAATTAACAACCTTCGTTATTAATAGTCCTTTGCCTTTGTCAACGCAAACCTACAATCATGAGTTCGACTCTCTCCATTCAAAATTTTAATTTACCTTAGTTTTAGTGCTTAATTATAAACCTCTTTTTTTTATTTAATGATTTTTTCTTAAATTTATAAATATGGCATATAACTTTTTTTGTACATACATATATATATATATATATATAAAGTTCATGCGATTATGAAATATGATGAATAAGGGCTAATTAATGCGAATTAAATATAGTTTTGAAAACATTTGTTAAAGATAACGAGTAATCAATGATGAATTAACGGGTCCAAATATTAAGAAGAGGAAGGTGGGTTGGTGAGCTGCCGTCATACGAACACTTGCATGCATGCGCATGACTTTACCCGTCGCGGTAGGCGAAGCCAACGTTCCATTTACTACGTATATACTTTAATATATACATATATACAGCGTCTATGAACATGTTCAAAAGGTGCGATAGAATAAGATTTCAAAATTTATGGGACCCCTTATTAATTATTAATAATAGAAAATAATTAAAATTAATTATAAACTGTAACAACTTTTGTTATTATTAATTATCTTTTATTTATTTGACAAAATCAAAAGTTTAGTATTTTTTGGTTAAAATTGAAAAGTTTATTGTTTTTTTTTTTAATTTTCTCTCATCATCATCATCATTACTATTTTTTTTTGTTAACGGCGGGAATCCAATCATAGCCTTTCGGACGCGGTGATAAACTTCTCGATTTCACGTAATAACCTACAAACCACGTAGAACAGATAAACCATCCAAAGAGTGACAGACTCGTTGGAGAGTGGAATCGAACCCATGACCTTTTGGAGAATCATGAACCCTTTAACCACTACACCAGACCTCGAATGACATCATTATTATTATTATTATTATTACTACTACTACGATTTTCGCTTTGCTTTTTGTGGAAATTGGGGATTTTGTGACATATACATTGTTTGGTGGATCATTCTGCATTACTAAAAAAATTGTACGAATAAATATACGATTCTTTCTATAATTTTATTGTTGTTGTTGTTGTTTACACTCTTTTGTAGCCCATTATTGTAATATTTCACAAGTTTTGTACGGATAAATATACGATACTTTATTTCTTTTTTTGTTAGTGTTGAATACAAGCATAGGTTTTTTGTTTTTGTTAATATGGTGGAGTAGATCGACGAATTTGTTGGATAAAATAAGTATGTTACGTTATATATATATATATATGAAAAATAAGTATGAGATTAATTAATTAACTACTCTAAACTAACTAAAAATTACAAATATATATAAATTACGAGAGTAGTTTTTAATGGTTGGTTATTTAAAATAGCCCAAATGAAAAAAAAGTAAAGGCCAAAAAAATAATTTTATATTATTGATTCTTATAACAGGCATAGGACTAAAATTATTATCTAGCTTATCAATATTTTTTATTTGATAACCTATTTTTTTAGAATTTTATGAATATTCTATATTCATGACAATTTTAGAATAATATTATGATAACATAATATTAGAGATGGATATTTGAATATATATATATATATATAATTAAATCGAATTGAAATTATTTATATTTAAAAAAATAGTTAGTTATAATTATGTTAAAACTTTAAAATTTAACAGGAAAATAACAAAAAAAAAGTTCATTAAAAATTTAAATTAATATAATTATTTTTAATAAAAATCGGAAATACAAAACTTAAATATTATTGGTAAATTATTTATTCACATGATTGAATTTTTTTGTGGTAACTTTTAGATTAATTAATGCAGTTGGTTTAACATATAATAAGGTGGGAAAGGAATCAATTTACATGTTGGATTTCTATTAATAAAAAAAAAGGATAAAGCTATAACCTTATCCATCATTTATCAAAACCATGGGTATTGTAGGGTTTGTTAAAAAACACAAAAAAATTATCTTTTGAGAAATTTTATATATATCCTTATATCGAGCTGTCTTTTGTTTTCAACCCTTACACTGAGTATTCAAAATTAATATATATATATATATATCGAGCTGTCTTTTGTTTAAATCACGTTGACGGGCTTTTCTCAAAATTAATCTCAAACTTTTCTCAAATACAAAAAAACCCTTATACATACATACATACATACATACACGCGCACAGGCATACATACATATATATATATATATATATATCAGGATGTGGAATAATGTTATTGTTAATTATTATTTGAAAATCTTAAAGTTATTAGGATATATAGAAGAGATATAACGAGCTTAAGTCTATAAAAAGCAGTTTCAGGCTTTAGCATTTAATTAACAACCTTTTTTTGTTAAAATATTTAATTAACAACCTTCGTTATTAATAGTCCTTTGCCTTTGTCAACGCAAACCTACAATCATGAGTTCGACTCTCTCCATTCAAAATTTTAATTTACCTTAGTTTTAGTGCTTAATTATAAACCTCTTTTTTTTATTTAATGATTTTTTCTTAAATTTATAAATATGGCATATAACTTTTTTTGTACATACATATATATATATATATATATAAAGTTCATGCGATTATGAAATATGATGAATAAGGGCTAATTAATGCGAATTAAATATAGTTTTGAAAACATTTGTTAAAGATAACGAGTAATCAATGATGAATTAACGGGTCCAAATATTAAGAAGAGGAAGGTGGGTTGGTGAGCTGCCGTCATACGAACACTTGCATGCATGCGCATGACTTTACCCGTCGCGGTAGGCGAAGCCAACGTTCCATTTACTACGTATATACTTTAATATATACATATATACAGCGTCTATGAACATGTTCAAAAGGTGCGATAGAATAAGATTTCAAAATTTATGGGACCCCTTATTAATTATTAATAATAGAAAATAATTAAAATTAATTATAAACTGTAACAACTTTTGTTATTATTAATTATCTTTATTATTATTAAATAAATTAAAATATTTATTTTTAACAGCTAAAACCAAAATATATTATAATTTTTATAAAAAATATTTATTAGAACTGATTTTTTCTATAAAAATATATTAAAAAATATTTATTAAAACTAATTAAAATATATTATAGCAGTTCATTGATATATTATGTTAAATTAAATATATTTATATTATTTTTAAATGTTTTTGGAAATAATACAATTTTTAATTTTTTAATTTTATTTAAAATTATTATTTTAAAATTTATTAATTTATATAAATTTAAAATATGTACAGGGCCCCAAAAATTGGTGAGACGACCCTGCATATATATATAGTGTATGATATGCACAATCTATATATATATATATGTATCCACAGTAGGTGTTTCTGAAAAAGTAATAAACTACCTAATAGTTGGTGGTCCGATGGTTAAAAAACGACAAAATCATCTCAAAATCATGGGTTCGATTCTTTTGATAGAAAGAGATGTAACTTCTGGATCAAAATAGCCTATATACAAAGGTTGGTCCCGGATCTAGGATAAATGTAGTTAGAGCAAAATCCCAAAAAACTATCATAGTTATCATAAAAATAATAAACTTCCATATTCAATCACCAATATAAAAAAAATATATTAAAAAAAAGTTAACAATATTTTAATTAGCTGGCGAAAACATTATATAAATATAGATTCTGTATTTTACAGAAATATCTTGTAATACTAGTAGAAATTATAATAATAGTAATTGGTATATATTTTAATATTTGAGGATTGAGGTCATATACCAAGACTGAATTTTCAAATATATGTGTGTGTGTGTATTTTGTAATATTCAAAAACAAGTGTTCGGTATATTTATATGCAATATTGTGTTTGAGATCCGAAATATTTAAGTTAAATTTGTGAAATGTAATAAAAATAAATAAACGTCACATGATATCAAACGATAATTATGGAGATTTATAATTCCTGATCATTTTACATTTTCTTGAAATTAACTAATAAAATAAATTGGGCATTTGACTAAGAAAATAAACATTACATTGAAAGTCAATGACTAAATGGTCAAACAACAAACGTGTATATATATATATATATTAACATAAAGCTACAATGGCAAAATTTGACGTGTCATTGAGAATGCGGAACGCGTGCATACATTATTATTATTATTATTATTATTATTATTATTATTATTATTATTATTATTATTATTATTATTATTATTATTATTATTATTATTATTATTATTATTACATGAAGGCCGTGTTAAGCCACACACTCGTGAGAGGCAAGTGGGATCCACAAGGAAAGCCACAATGGCACTGATCCAATCGTCACCACTCATCTCACCAACCACACGCCCCTTCCATTTCGAGGGTCCCATAATAAGTCACAATCACCAAACCCGGTTTACAATCACACTAACCTTGTAAACCGGACATGTTAATTTTACTCGGAAAAAACTACGATTTTTATGGAATTAAGTATATAATATATGTTTAAGTTTATATAGTTATCAAATTTAGTAAACATATTCTGTATAAAATCATCAACTTTTAACTTTTCAAAAACTTTTTCAAACTTTAGACAAAAATTTCTAAAAAAAATCGAAATCTTATCATTTTTTTTAAACAAAACAAAATTTATAAAGTAGGAAATTTTTAATCAAACAAATGGAGATATATACCCTTACTCATATCAAATTGGGTCCAACCATGTATATATATAATTTAGTTGTATGTATGTGTGTATATATATGTACGTATATACATTTGTATTTTTTTATTTTTTATTTTTTCAAAATTGTTGACATGGCAATTCGGTTAAAGCCACCTCAATATTCTGAATGTTGTGAAAGGTTTTACCAAATTGACGGATTTTTTTTTGGAAGAGTGCTAGTTGAAGATTTTATAAGAAATGTTTTTGAAGTTCATTTTGTTATGGGGATAACAAATATCACATTTAATTATTTATCAAATAATGGAATTAGTTGATTCAAAATATCATGTTTAATTAGTTATCAAATAATGAAATTAGTTTTGTAACTTCAAACTTGTACCAAAATTGATTCCTATAGGTTGAGTTCTCCATTCGGTTAATTAGAGCAAACATCTTCAGTTCTACAGATGGTTCGATGGATGAGAGATGATAAAATCATTCTCAACATTCTGGATTTGATTATTCTGATGGAGAGATATGCTTTTTGAACCAAAATGATTCATATACAAAGATTGATCCCGAGTATAGGATGAATGTAGTCGGAACCGATTATAAAAATAAAATAAAATCTTCAGTTCCACATCATAATTATCAAAGCTTATATGTATTAATTATAATATAAAGTTAGGGTAATATTTTTCTTTAACAATTTTTTAATGAAATTGTTACTTAAATGGTGCTATCAACATTATTCTGCTTGTGGATACACAGAAAATAATTTGTATTTTTCATGGACACGTAGACATAGATTTAGCGTAGATCTTAATATTAATGATTCTACCAAACTTTCTCGACACAAATCTATCAATAATTAGTGTTGTCAATATATATATATATATATTTAATCACAATTTAAATTGATTATCTTTATATTCAATGAATATCTCGGATTATGGTTGGTTTTAGATTTAAGTATTTTTTATTTAATAGAAAATTGAAAATTCTATATGTCGAGTTCCATTTCAATTTAAGTTTTCTTCAAAACAAGTAAAATATTTTTCTTTCATTTAATTGTTCAATTATTTTTATATTCAATATTAATTTAATTTTAGGAAAATAATATCCAAAATCAAATCTATTTACATATATTATTAAGTTTATTTATTTATTTGGTGTTATATAAACACAAACCAGATATTATTATTTAAAAGGAGTCTAAATAGAATATAAAAACAGTAAAAGATAGAAACATAATAAACTTTTTTCGATATTTTTTAATTGTATTTTTTTAATGAACTAAAAATTTAAATTGAATCCAAATAGAATTCCAACAAATTCGATCTACCTTATACTTTTTACAAAAAAATCTAAAAAATAAATAATCTTAAATATAATAAAAAAAATCACCCTTAAAATTTAGGATATTAATAAATATTTATATTTATGAGTTTATTTTGTACTTTTACATTATAAATAAAATAAATTAAACTTATATGCGCGGTTGTCACTTGTCACTATGAGACTTCAATCATAAATAAAAAGAAAAGAAAAAAAAAAGAAAAAGAGATTTCCACATAAGCTTAAAAGACGACGTTTCATGAAAATATGGACACGTGTCATGACATGATTTAGTCTTATAGTAAGAACCAGACGAAACGACTTGAAAGAGAGAGGGAAAAAACCAACGGTGGTGATAAACCTAAGCTCTCATCGCAGCCTTTCTCCTCTCTCCTTTCTTCTCCAGCGTCCGATCTCTCTCTCTCTCTCCCTTTCTCTTCTCCACCAATCAAGCCACTTCTCTCTCTAGCTCCCGCCCTTTTTCAAATTCATCAGGTAAAACACCCTCTCTCCTTCTTGATCGGACTCTTGATTTCATGTTTCATCTCGCGGTTTCATGTTTGATCCATTGATGTTTGATCCAATGATTCCCAATTCCAGATGGCGTGTGTTATGTCTCTAGTTAAACGTTGTTTTTGTTGCGATGTTTCTGTGTTTCGATTTGGGGACTAGATTTTTCGATGGCGGAGATGCAGGGCGAGGGAGCGAGTCCCGGGGACGGCGGAGGCCATGAGAGCGGCGAAGACCAGAGCCCAAGGTTTGCCAAAGTTCGCGGTCAGGACAGGTTGCTACCCGTCGCTAACGTCAGCCGTATCATGAAGAGAGCGCTTCCTCCCAATGCCAAGATTGCCAAGGACGTTAGGGACATTGTTCAGGAATGCGTCTCCGAGTTCGTCAGCTTAATCACCAGTGAGTATGTCTTTGATCCTTTTATCCATTTCTCCGAGTTCGTCAGCTTAATCACAGGGCATGAACAAACGGAGAATCGACAAGAAGTTTTTTCTTAAGCTTAATCACCAGAGACTGATTCAGTCTCTTCATTTGCATCCCAGTTAGTGTTAGGATATTTTTATCGCTGGTTCAAAGTTTTTTCTTAATCACTGGTTATTGCCTCTGTTTTTCGATACCCCGCTCAACAGGGACGTTTTTGTTATCTGCTTGCTTATTTATGACCTAATCTGTTGAAAGTTCGGTATTATGAGACAATGAAGTTAGATGAAGCGTGCCCATTTTGGTGAACAGGGCCAGTCACAAGTGCCTAGCAGAGAAAAGGAAGACCCTTAATGGAGATGATGTACTTGGGGCTATGGCCACTTTTGGGTTTGAAGCTTACATTGAACCCTTGAGGATTTATCTGATGAGATATAGGGATGTAAGTTTTTGGTTTCAGCTCGTGTGCTTCCTGCATATTACAATAAGAGAATTTCGACGTTTTGAATCACTGACGTTCTGTTTTTCTTCTCCTTCTCCTTTTCTTTTCTACCGTATGGCTTGGACTGAAGCAGATGGAAGTAAGCGATTCTCCTTTCCATTGTGCTATACTCTACCATCTGGACACTGGATGTAATCCATTTTCTTCTTTGGTTGGGTGACATTAAGGGTCCAGCAAAGGGAGGGGACCCGAATGCAACGAAAGAAGCCCAACCTATCCAAAGCACTGAGGTGAATGCAAAGAAAGATGCATCATTGTTTTACTCTAGATGCTGAGTTAATCTGACATCTGTGCCTTTGCTACCTCCTACCAGCTTCCTCACCAAGCCTCCTCCTCCTCACAAGATCTTGCTTATGGAGACTCTCTAGTAATGTCCTATCTTCTCCGTCTCTACCACACAAACACACATCTTTTCTCCTTTCAAATGATCTTTTACATACACATCCGTTCCCCTCACGTGTACTCACATCCATGATCCATCCACATACCCAACTGAATGCACCCACTTTGCCCTTGCACCGTATTTCGCAATTGCATTCATACACATGTACTCTTCCTCCATATCCACTTTCTGAAATGGATATAAATAGATTCTCATCCTTACCGCAATGCACTCTCATTCCTAACTTGACTTTAGCTTCGAAATCACCTTGTCACGCATTATTGGATACGACAGCTTATTAGACACATTCATTTTCTATTATATCTAATTTTCATTTATCTCAACATCTTTCCAGTCAGATGATTTTGGACCAATACCAGAATTGGAAGATCTGTGGGAATCACCCTAGACAGATTCACTAACAATAATACCCACCGGCATTGTAAGTAAATGCTGGCATTGTAAGTCCATTCTGTTCTTCCTCCAGTGTTTTCGGCTTAAACGCGAACTCAAGATATCAGTTTCAAAAGTCCGTGTAACATTGGTTGTAGACACAAGTCTTCAGTTCGTCTTTTGTTTTTGGGTTTACAGTTTTTTTTTTTTTGTAAAATTTTTAGGCTTACAGTTCTGAGCTAATGCGACTTTATATGGCATTTGCAGGGTCGGACTCAGAGTAGGTCATATTGGTTAACAAATTCACATTTTGCAGATCCAAAGGTAGCCCTTTTTTTTTTCACTATAAAAAGCTTCGTTAGTAAATATACCATCTTCTCATATATCTTCATATCTTCACGTGTGAAAAACCGGTTCAATAATAACAAATTTAGGTTCTGTTTGCTTGTTCCCCCCCTCGAATTAGGGCATATTCTTGCACAAGAAAACAGCAAAAAAGGACAGCACAAATAAAAGAGAAACCCTAATCTTGGAATTAACAAAAGTGATAATTACTGACCCTAAACTTATATAGATAATAACACCACCTGTATCGAACAAAAAACCTTTTACATAAGGGCACAAATGGGTTATACAGTTTGTGATCAAGCATATCCTGTTATGAATGTGTGATTTTTTTTATTTGGTAATCTTTTAATTTAGATATTTTTTTTTTCATTAGCTAAGTAACAGATATAGAGTTTCTTTATATGTTCTTCCAAAAAACATAAGGGCCGCGTAAGATCTAACGGTCAGGATTCGTTCCCTAACTCAAACACGCGGGACCCACTTATCGCGCTGCAATATTTTTTTTATAAATAAAAATAAAATTAAATAAGAAACCGCCGGTTCTCTTCAATTCAAACAGGAGCTTTTAGCCCTTTCGTCTTCTTCGTCTTTCCTTCTTCGCCAAAACCGTGGAGATCTCCAGCCTTTGCATTTTGGGCACTGCGATTTCGCATTCGATCTTCTTCGTTCGATCTCTGTTCATGGAAGATAACGGTGTCAGGAGAACTGAGATCGAGATCCTTGGGCTCAGTCTTATCGACGTCTCCTCCGAAGACGATAGCCTCCTCTTTTCGTCGATCCTCGATCCCGGCAGCAACGAATTTTTGGGTATTTTTTTATTTTCTCTCTCCGATTCCTTAAATTATATGTTGTATTTGGATTTGATTTTCGCTTAGATGGGTTCAGGGTTCTGTTGATTCGCCTTGAATCCAACTGCTGGATCGCAGAAGCTGATGGGAATGTAGAATTTCAGGGCTAGGGATTTTATTGTTAGTTGATATAATTGATTATCTGGAAAGTGGAAATCTTTCTTGGGAACTGGATTGTTTCTTTCTTCATACTCGGAGATTGCTTCATGTTCAGTTTGGGGATTGCAGATTTCTTGTGGTTGTAGTGATTGTTAATGGAGGTGATAGTCTATGGTTATGTTAACCTTGCGATAAGCTTTTGGATTTCGATTTGGTGTGGGATATGAGGATATGACTTAGACCGTAGAACTAGAACCCATTACTCTTCAAGAACTTTGATGAACTTTTGAGACAAGTTCAGAAAGCCACTGTTATCAAGAGCTGACAGCATTTGAACTGGAAATTGTCGTAAATTTCTGCTTTTAGCTCATAATTGGTATCCTGTCTGATGAAATGTCATTGTTCAGAGACTGATAAGGATGACAAAGTTCTTGGTTTCCTGAGAGATGAACCTGATTATGATGAAGAGATTCCAGTCTCTACCTTAGAAGAGAAAGAACAGGTGCTTCAACCTCATGAATCACCCGAACCTGAGAAGTTGTTGAAAAGTGGAAAATGTAACTTGCGCAAAAGTCTTGCCTGGGACAATGCCTTCTTCACGAGTGCAGGTAAGTTTTTTTGTTACTATTCTCTTTGGAGCTCAACTAGGTAGCCGGCAGATTCATATTTTTAGTTGTTTGTCAAATCAGGTGTCCTTGAGCCTGAGGAACTGTCCAGCATGATAGAAAGCAATCACAAGGGTGAAAGGCAAAATTTGTCAACCATCCAAGAGGATCTGCAAAGGTCAACAGAATCCATATCTACATTTCAAAGTGATTGCACTGTGGAGAACAGTCAGGAGTTTGTTTTCTTTGAAGATTTAAGAGAATCGATCCAACGTTCGGCTAAAGCATCTGGTGCTTCCACACCAGACAAAAGCAAAGAACTAGTGGCAATTGAAGCAGCAACTGGCCGAAGTAAGTGTACTTTACATTGTGCACGGAGAAAAAGAACTTGCTTTGCTCGTTTACTGGATGGACAAGTTTTCTGGGTTGGGTCTGTCTATGTATTATTTTCTGTGAGCTTATAAGATCTCAAATCTTATAGAATGGTGCCTTACTGAACAAAAGGATTTATCTTCAGTGTTTTGTTGTGTTTTTTCTTCATTGGTATGACCTTTGCAATACTAAAGCTTTTCTTCATTGTAATCGAGCCTTATGTCAAATATTCCATCATATTTTGTAATGACTGCTGTGTTTTAGTTTGTTACTGTTGCTGTGTAATTGTGTATATTTGCAAGTATGCAGTTGCGTGAAACATATTTAGTTAATATTGTTCCTCATTTGACCATATTTTGCTTTTGTCATCTTAAATCTCCAGCTTCATGTATGGCGAAGGGCCCTCTCTCTCAGGAAAAGGTGAGTCCCCTAATCACTCCAGGCTGTGGATTGCTTTAGATTGCTTCCTTGCTAAGCCTATCTTGATTAGTTCCTTTTTCTTTTCTTAGATGAAACCCAAAGGAAGTCATAAGAAGCAAAGTGTTCGGGCACAAGGTTTGGCGAAGACAACAACAAAGCAGGTATATCTTCTTCTGCCAGTTTCTCAGGCACAAAAAAAAGAAAAAAGAAAAAAGACTACAACCTTCTATTTTTTTATGTCTTACTATACCATCCAACAGCAGGTAAGTGATGGGTTTCTCTTGGTTTTCCCAATAGTGGAAAAGTTTGAGAGGCATTATATAATTCATTACATCTCATTCCATAATGAACCACATGATTAATGCAAATCAAGAACGGGATCTTATCTTATTAGTGTTACGCTTTCTACAGCCTGTTGTTGCCGCGAGAGGATTGAATACATCGGTCCCCAAGGTATTCGATAAAGTCAGGCCCATGCCAACAACATCAATGAAGAGAGCCTCCTTAGATGTTAACAAAACCAAACACGAAAAGGATTCAAAGTTAGCTGGGGGTTAGTAATAACCTTTTTATCCTCTATTTTTGTATGTGGTCTTTGTAATTTTCTGATTCTTTAGCTTCACATGTTACTAAGAACTTCAATTTTACAGGTAAACATCACCTAGGTTCCAGAATATCCATTTCTGCAAGTGCTAGACCCGTAGTAGTGTCTTCTAAATCTTCTTTACGTTCTTCGGTTGCCTCTACAAATGAATTGGCATCTTCTTGCTCTTCATTAGAGAGCTGTGCTGGTGCTAGTGCTTCATCTAGCTTTTCTCAAAAATCTTCCATAAATTTGGTACGGAAGAAGAATGATTTGAGTTCTTTAGCAAATAGAACCAGACCTAAAGCTGCACCTAGAAATGTGACGCAGCCTAGAGTTCCACCCCTCTCAACTAAGGGAACGTCCAAGTCCAAGCTTTCGCCTAATGTATCACCTGCTAGCTCTTTTAGTGACCGGTCATCGGAATCATCACGAGCTTCTACACCAAATAAAATGCCTAAAGGCATCCAGAGAACCGTCTCTGGTGCAAAGGGCTCTGCAAGCAGCGATAGACCGCAAAGTTTGAAGCGTCATGACAATTCTAAGGATGAATCTTTTGCCCGATGTGACTGTAAGGTGGATGAAATCATCCATGAAGGTACAGAACGAGTTTCAGAAGGTAATGGTGGTTTGCTTCATCCAGCTTCAATGAAGCCGTCGGGCCTCCGTGTGCCATCACCAAAAATCGGCTTCTTTGATGGAGTAAGTACCCAAAATTCATGAAAAATTCGTTGAGAAAGGATGGATACTAGTCCTTCTTGAAGCTTTCCCTTGGGAAAGTGTCGAGTTCATTTCTTGCTATAGTGTTAATATACATTTGGATATGTTTCTGTTAAACAGGTGAGAAGTGTTGCAAGGACTCACACGGGAAACATTCAACCCCGTTCAAGTGTGTTAAGCAGATTGTCCAAGCATGGAGTTAATACTCCGAATGGATCAGAGGCCAAAACAAAGTATGAAAAGCTTCAGCCTGCAAGTGCAAGGTCTCCTTTACAAGAATCTTCAAACCCTAAAACAAAGACCAGTGGCGTTTCCAGGAGTCTCAGGGTCGTGTCTGTCTCATCACCAAAGGCACAGAAGAAAATGTATTCGAAAATTAGTGCAGAAGAGCAATTGAAAGGTGAGGCCGATAATGAAGAAAAAAGTGCAGGAGAGAATAGTTCATCATGGGTAATGCATAAAGAAGGCCGCAGAAAGCAGAGCAGCACTGGTCTTGCGGAAGAAACAGTGAAAGCAAGTCCTGTTAATGGAAAACCCAATTCCTCTTTTGATCAGAATTCTGCTTCCGGCGATGAGAACACAATCTCATCATGTATTGAGTTACCTGAAGAGGGAGAAATTTCAGACAAGCAGAGTGACAAATCAGCAAAACCGGCCAGAGACATGGGGTCGGTCTGGACATTAGAGATGGAAAATGAGTTTACTGGAACGCTTCTGAACTGAAAGCAGCAACCGGAGAAGATGGGTCAGATGATATAACAGCATCTCTTAAAGGTCTGAAAAAAGCAGAAATATCTGCCAAAGCTACCTTCTCCCCCTCGAGGGGAAAGCTTCTTCTGTTCAAGTTAACAACTCGTTTCGTTTTCCTTTCGTGCAGGAAGAAGAAAAACAATCTTTGTTCTATATATATATATATATATATCCGAAAACCAAAAAATGAAAAAATGTCAAAGCTCTATGGAACTTGACCGGACAAGGGACAACTATGGATCTCATGGAGAGTTAGATCCTTGTGTGTAGAGTTTCGTTCTCTGGTATGAATCTTGCTGTAGGGTAATAGTTCATAACTTCCGTACATTGGAATATAACTGTGCTATATACATATATGTATGTATATATGTATGTATGTATGTATAGGGCAGGGACTAGAAGATCACAGGCCAACAACTTGTCCAGGTTTTTGTGATTTGCCATTTGAGTTCATGTCTCTGTCTGGAAACGTAATCTCTCCTTTGCATTTGTGTAGTTCAGCCTCTGCGTATCTCAGTGTTTTATCTTTTCCGTGTTGGCCTCGTCTTCGTCATCAGTTACTTAGACGGACATTATCATAGGGTTTGACCAATTTGGTTAATATCTAAACATATAAAAATTAAATAACATGAACATTTTAAATTTGGTAAATAAATACATTAACTTCTAATATCGTATAAAAACACAAATTTTGAAAATTAAAATATAAATCCACATAAATTTGAATAAAGTTACACAAACTTTAAAATTTTTAACATACAACCACACAAGAAAACCAATTGAGTTTAGTGTTTTAATGGGTTTACACAAAAAAATTCAAAATTTGTGTATTTTTATACAAAATTAAAAGTTTATATATTTACTAGGAGAGACCCGCGCGATGCGCGGGGTATTTTTGTTATTAGTAATATAAAATATTTATCTTTTTGTTATGAAACTTATTGATATGAATATAGCAAAAATTATATTATGAAATCATTATATATATATATATATGAAGGAACGAAGAAATGAAAGAATTTAAATATCAATAAATTATTATATTATAAAATCATTTTTATATTAAATAAATTTGCCAATGTAAATTTATATATTTTTTATGATGAAGCGCATGTTTAATCAATATAATTGTACGTTTTACGCTAGGTGTGGGAACGAGTCGGGTATCCGCGATTTTATGGTTACCAGAACCTGAATCCGAACCCAAAAATCATATAAATTAAAAACCCAAACTCGCACCCGTTTTGATCGGGTATCCAAAAATCGGGTACTCAAAATAATGTTTAAGTATCCGTGGATACCCCAACACGGAATTTAAATATAAAATTTTAACCCAAAAAATATTTATCAGATATAATATTAAGGAAAATATCATAAAATTTTCAATTTTAACCAAGTTATAAAAAATATAAATGATATTCATAAAAAAACATTACAAAATCATCATATTTTAATTATTTATGAAAGATGTCATAGATAATCAAAAAACAAAGAAAGTTATTAGCCAAAAAATATCTAAAAGTAATTCTTTCACAAACTCACACTGACTCGAAAACCATATGAAAGTAAAGTAGATTAGAGATGAAGGAGAAATGAGAAGTACGTGCACATGAAAACGATCAGAAGGAAGGAGAGATAAAGAAGTGGAGAGAGAGAGAGAGAGAGGAGAGAAATGGAGCGAGATGGAATGGAGAAGTGGGAGACGGCTTCTGGAAAAAAAGTAGGAGAGAGCAATGTAAAATTAATCTTAGGTTTTAGTGTTATTCTTTCAAAATATAAGGATGAAATTGTAAATCTATGATTTTTGGGTACCCGCAGGTAATACCCGAATCCGAATCTAACTACCCTAATCTCAGACTTTTTTAAGACTTAAACCCGATTTCATCTTATACATTAGTCGGATACCCGAAATTAGGATACCCGACTCGACCATATATCTCTTTGCATCTTTTTCATTAATGCATTTAGAAATAATAATTTATGAATTTTTTAGTATAAAATTTTATAAATTTAGATGTAATGGATATTTTTTTACATTTATCGAATGCTATCATTTTATTTTTAAATTTATATTTGTTAATTGATACTACCAACACCATATTTAGTAAATTATTGGCATTATTATTAGATAAGATAGATGTTGTATTGAATGAATAATGTTTGTCAAGATCTTGGAATGTAACATATGAACATAGGGTGTCAAAATGGTCGGGTCGGACCGGCCCAGCCCGAGTCCGACACAAGTCCGGAGAATTGTGGGTCGGCCCGAAACATGTGTAGACTTAAAATCATAGGCCCGAAATCCAGCCCTGTGGACTTTTTTCGGGTTTGGTCCGGGCTTCAGGCTTGAACTTTAAAAAAAAAATTAACAAACAAAAAATAAACAATAAAAATATATTAAAAAATCATATAAATAAAAAAAATTAATATATATATTGATAAAAACATTTATTAATATATATATTTTGATTTCAGAAAATTTAAACGCTAAATTTTAAAATTTTATATAATAAAAAATTTTATTTAAATATTAAATTGTTATATTTTTAATCCTAATAAATATGCCATACTAATGATATTATAATTTTATATACATTATGTTATTTATTAGACTCCAATTCAGGCCCAAACCCATTGATTTTCGGGCCGGATTCGGACCGGACAACGGATCTCGGGTTTTTTTTACATCTCTATATGAACACGTCATTCCCTAGTGACTTTTTCACTGAAAAATGTTGTAATATGAGATGTACGACTTCAATAGTTTAGGAAATAAAGACTGATGATGAAGAGTTTTCTGATACGAAGTTTTAAGAAAAAAGATGATTGTCTCCACTGAGTCTTCACATAGTCTTGTCCTTGAGAGGTAGGAAATTGGATGACGATAAATTATCTAAGTAGCAAATTCGACATTTTTAATAACTATATTTCTTAAACAGGAAAAAAATTTCGTTTCCTTAGGAATAAATTATTCGATTCTTATTCTATTTCGGAGCTATTTTTGTATGTCTCTTTCATATTTGAATCCATATTTGAATTGGTATAAATTGCACATATCTTAACTTGATTTGTTCCTCTGTTTACAAATTCACGAAAATTTAGTTTTTTATTTTAGTTTTATCATTAGATTTTGATTGGGTTTTTCAAAACCGAGAGGATTTGTATAAGGGCTCTTGGGTTTTGATCAATCTGTTGGTTTTATGAGGAAAAAGAGGAAAACAAAGTCGAATTTTCTATAAAATAGTTAAATTTCTAAAAAAATTAACAGATTTTCAAAGGAATTGTTTATTGAGTATAAATTCTTTTTTTTTTCAGATATCTTGATCTGTGGCTTCCAATTTCACTATTTGAAATCTAAACCTAAGAATTTTGAGCTAGAATCCGCGAACTCCAATGGTCGTGATGACGACAATAACCTTCTTTGCGAATTGGTCGAGCAATATTTTTTAATTATCATTTATCATTTAAAATCACGTTAGCTATATATAATTTTATTAGATTATTATTAATTTTTATGCATAAAAATATCAATAAATTATTATAACCAAAAAACGAAAAAACGCATCTATATTATATAAAAAACTATTGTTATCTTAATTATGTATTATTGATTTTTATTTGATTATATTATATTTTAAAATGTATTTTAATATCATTGCCACATTTTTTTCCACGCATTGCCACATTTCTTAATATTTGATTAAAAAAAATATTAGACAATAACATAATGAGTCATTATAATTTTATAATTTAATTTTATTAAAATATTTTTCTCTATTAAACAAAAAATTGATATCATTTTTATAACATTGCTTTAATAAATGAAACAACCAATTTACTTGAAAATAGAACAAAATAATTTTTCTTTCTTTTTTCATACTATATAAAAAGATTCGTTATATACATACATATATACGTTGGAATAAAATAAAATATCCAACTATTTTATTCATAAAATGTGGTCACTTATATAAATTTAATATTGTAGGAATTACAATAATAAAATTTGAAAATATGAAATCTTTATATTGTATTAGAAATTTATATATTATTAAAATTTATTTAGTGTGGATTCTTCTTAATATATATATATATATAATGACTTATGAACTCATATGATTGATTACGGATGAATCAATTAATCAATATATATTTGCTACTATTAGAAAGCATAAATATAATCAAAATTAAATTGATATTTAAAAAATTAGTAATGGAGAACTTACTGTTGCCTTAATATATTAATTGACAAAGAAGCAATCATAAAATAAAATTGCCGAAAAAAAAACTAAAATAAAAATAACCTCCCTCCAATGTTTCTGTCTCTGTTCCCCTTCTTTCATCCGGGATCTATCGCTGTGGCGGGTTACCGAAAGTGTAAATGTACCCTTGTGAATCTTCGTCTTCATCGTTTTTCCTCTTCTTCTGAAACTTCTCCTTATTTAAAAAAAATATTCTATGATGAATCATCAAAGTTGAATCAACCACTAAAAAAATAGAATCAAACCTTGAAACATGAGTAACTCTAAATAGAAAAGAAATCAAACGATATATACAACCTTGAAACACTTTAACAAAAAAACCTTGAAACACGACGACTCTGCTCCACCGACACCGTGCTCCCGCTGTCGTCGATATGGTTCACGGATTCGTTTCCACCGCGTTGATAATGCCTTCGTAATGGCACCACCCACTAAAACCAGATGAGTTTCCCTTAATCTAGCAACTGCTAATCAACATCTACATAATAAATATAATGATTAGTGGGATAATAAATTATCTTGAAATGTTTTAATTTTTTACTCCGGTAATATGATTCGAAATTAAAATAATGAATGTATGAAAAATATAATTGAATTTTTCCATTTACTCATACACAACCGTTTATTTTTTATAATTAGATGAGAATTAAGAAAATCACAATAATCCTTCAAACATTATAAACTATAATCAATTATTTTAGTTATATAATTAGTATTTTAGTTTATTATAAATTATATTTTTTCATTTAAATGTAATTTAGGAATATATAAATATTCGTAAATCATATATTCATTTACATTATATATATATATATATATATTTTAGAAATATTTAAATATTTTATTAATTTTATTAAATCACATCTTTGATATATTAAATATCCTTTTTTATATATAAAAGAAATAGTTAATGAATATTTTTTAATGAGCATTTTAATATATAAATGAGAATTAAAAAAGTGACACATAGATAATGATATTATATCACAATGTAATTTTTAAAAGAAATAAATTACATTTAAAGCATATTTTATCACAAAATCTGTATTACTATATTTATATTTAAAATCATATATTTTAAATTTATTAAAAATTCATAATAATTATATCTACATAAAAATTCACCAACTTTCCAAAAACTTCTATATAAATAAATGAATTTTGAATTTTATTAAAAAAATACATGAACTTTCTAATGTATATAGATATAAGTGTGGGTGTATGCGTGTGTATGTATATAGTCACTTTTCTTATATTGTCAATGAACTTCAAACTTGAATTCCACTTGCAAATGCATTATCTCCTTTGTTCGTATTTGAATCTTGAAATTATCCATCACAACCGCATACAAATACAAAGATCAGACATTTTTTTTTTCAAAATCGAAGTCAGAAACAGAGATACAGTTGTAATATGTAACTCACATCCACTTGTAATTGAAGAGAAAAACATGAATTTACCCATTGAATTTGGAATGAGTTATGTAATCTTGAAGAAATCTCAAAGATAGAGAATTCACCTCTCGGTCTACTAACTCCCTACCTACAGAGTAACTCGTCAATCTCTCGATCTATTCAAGTAAACCCTAGGCGCATAAAGAACGCTATCATCAACCCTAGATCGATTAAACCATATCTCTATGTGAATAATACGATCTATCCTATTGATTGGAATGAGTTATGTAATCTTGAAGAAATCTCACCTCCTTACCAATTTCTCTCTTTACTTTATTGAGTGATACTTCTCATTCCGATCCTTGCAAAAAATTCACATTCATTGAATTTTAGTTAGCGGTTAATAATGAAAACAATTATCACCTTTTGGAAAGACAATTTGTGTTGATTAGCTTCAACAACAGCACTCTTCTTTACCAAAAACTGACATATTCGCTTTCAACTCGTGCATCCTTGCTTCTGCTAATTGGATATTTGCGGCATTTTCTGGGAATGGTGCTTCTCGCACACGTGCTTGTCTTTTGGCAACTTCAGCTGTCTGTTTTGTTTTTTCAATGTCATTTACATTAGAAAAATTTAACGAAGGCAATGTTGGTAAAATTAGTTTACCTAGCGTTCACGACGTAGACACCAGTGTATGTGAAGAATGCGATACGGTCACCGGCCGACGAAAACGACGGGAACCCACCTTCGATTCTGAAGAGAGAAAGGTCGAGCGATGATGATTTGATGTTCTCGAGGAGAAGCAAAGACCTTGTCTGTCCGTTGGCATGCCCTCTGCAACTGTGGTATCCGACCCGTGTCGAATTAGGGGAGAGAAACGGGTTGAAATGGTGACTCTTTGGCGACACCAGACGAGTCAACTCGATGAAATCGTTCCTTTTCAGGTCGAACAGTTCCACGTGGCGGATATCCGAGCCGAGTCACCGAGTGGCAACCGCGATGAAGTCGTGGTTGTTGGGCGACGTAGCGGGTGCGAAAGCGTGGATACGCGGTGGTGTGACTGTGAATCGTTTTTGATTGGGTGGTGTTATATAGGAATACAGACGTTTAAGTGTATATAAAAAAATAAATATTAAATGTGATGTAATAAAAATAATTAGTGGGATATTTGAATCAATAAGAAAGTGTAATGGGAGCGTTAAAAAGATGATTAGTGGGTTAATCAATATGGAATCAATTAGAAAGTGTAACGTCCACCGTTTTTTGTTTTTGTTTTAATTTTTTACATAATGAAGTTTTAAACACTAATTGAATTTATTGTGGTCTACTCCATGATCATGATCATGTTAAAATGACAGTTTTTTATATCTAATGAAGTTGGTATTTTTGTATTTTTTTAATTATAATAATAATTATTGACATTTTTTTATATGATTCATCTCAAAATTTTCATGTAATGTTTTATTTATTATTTTTATTAACATAAAAGAATCAATATAAAAAATAAATATAAAAATTTAAAAAGTGATAGGTATTTTATATAATAAATATAGTTTTAAATATAGTTTTTTATAATTATAATAATTTATTAATATTTTAAAATTATTGATGTGTAACAATTAATAATAGTCTATTATAATACCAAAATTATATTGATAATCAATATCCAATCAAAATTAAACAAAATGACACATAGATGCGCTTCACCACAATCCTTTAAACTCTTTTATTAATATATATAGATTTACTAAATTTAGAAAATTCATGTTTTTTTTGGCATATTCCCATTATTCTTGTGATGGTCAAAATGGTAGAAGCAAATGAATGAGTAACAGTTTTTTTTTTTTAAAACCGAGATAACTAAGGACATGTAATGGCCACCCTTATATGAATCTACGAAATAAAAGGCATTGAAATCATGAATATCTACATGAATTTAGATTTTCATTTTCTTAAACCAAAAGCAGAATCACTTCACAAAGTAGTTCCGACATGTCTGGACACGAGACTGAAATCGACAAAGAGCTGAGAAAATAAAAAGAATTACAGACAGACATCAATGGCGTTTGTTCTTGTTTCATCATCTCACTACTTCTGGCTTTTCTTCAGTAACACACCTATCTTCTTCAGCATATTCCCGTTCTTCTTCTTCGGCGACAGTTCATCATCCGTATCGTCCAAAAATGGCGATACGTTCAAGTTCCGAGCCAATGGGCTCTCCATAGAACCCGTTCTCTCCACGAATTTCCCGTTCTCGTTCCCTCCCGTGATCATAGAAGCCGCTGCCTCGGCTGCTTTCCTCCATTGATCACACTGTACCTTCAGTCTCCTCAACTCTGTTTCCAGTTCGGCGTTCGTTGCTTGCGCTGCTCCGAGCTGTTCTGTCGCGTTTTCAGCCTTCTTCCTGCTCTTGCCGGCTTCATCTGTCACATTCCCGAGCTTCGTTAATGCCTCCTCGATGATCTTGTCTTTCTCACACTCAATCTCTTCCAGTTCTGCCCTAAGAGCTTCGTTCTGCGACGTTACGCTCTGCAGTTCCATCTCCTTGTCCATTAAGTTCGCTTTCAGATCCGAGATTTCGCTCTCTAGCGTCTTGATCTCGTTCACAAACTCTGGTTTCTCCTCGTTTTCCTTCATTCTTGCGTTCAATGCCTCGTTTTCATCAGCAACGATCCTCAGCTTCGCTTCTTTATCCATCAATCTCCCTCTCAAGGCTTCGATCTCGGCTTTCGCGATCTTCATTTCTTCTTCCAGTTTCGCCTCTCTCTGCAAATATTCCAACTTCACCACCTCGACTTGCTCGTAAGCACTCCGTATCTGCAACGTGCTCTGTATATACTCTTCATGGTACCGTGTCTCGGCTACTTCCAGTGCAGATTTCAACTGGTTAATCTCATTCCTAGCAAGATTCAGCTCTTGTTCAACTTCCTCGTTCCTCCCTGGAATCTCTTCCGAGGAATCTTTACCTGTTTCCCCAGACTCGAGCTTTTTCACGAGTTCTTCCAGTGACCTGATCTCAGATTTAGACAGCTCTAACTCAGTTTCCATGGAGTTACAAACCTCGGACATCTTCATCGCATCCGAACGCAACATCTCGAGTGTCAAATTCGCTATCTCCAGCTGTTTCTCAGTCCCCGACACGAATTCTTGGGCCCGAGCTTCCGCCTCTTTCGCGTCGAACAGCTCGCCCCTGAGTGTCTCGACAAGGGGAAGAGTCTCCCCGAGCTCTATCCTCAGATCCTCGACGAGGGTTTGAGGAGCAACCTCGGGTTCAGACAGCTGTTGAGCTTTCAGTTTCTGGATCTCGTTCATGGCGGAAGACAGAGCAGCGGTATCCATCGAATGCTGTCTCTGCATGGCTTCGAGTTCCGACTGCCAGACCTTGTCTCGTTCTTGCGAGAGCTTACGAAGCTCGTCGATTCTTGAATCTTCCGAGGCAGTTATCTCCATCAACTGCCGCTTCCTCTCCTCGGCTTCTTCCTCTGCTTTCCTCTTTGAGGCTTCCACCATGTTTAGCTGTTCCTTCGCCTTCTTAAGCTCCTCTTGAAGCTGAGCAATCCGAGATTCCATTTCCGGTATCTTTCCTATCCGCTTCTTCGGAATCTTGCAGCAAAAAAAACAATCACATAGTAACTCCAAAAGAATCTGATGTTTCAGAAAATACGAGAGCCAAACTCTACGTTAATACAAGAAAGCTATCGATATAAACGAAAAGGGCGGGTCCAAAATCCACCAAATTTTTCGAGGTATGTATCGGTATAACGAAATTACAAAGACAAATATTGAACTTCCGAGACAAGTCACCCGATGTAACTGGCTCTAATCTACGAACAAAATGTGTATATATAGGAAAGTACCTCGCTGACAGGAGTTCGGGGAGAACGTCGATCAGACAGAACTTTCGGGCTCTGGCTTTTAGGTGTTCTGCTTTTCGGGTTCGGGGAAGAAACCGAGTCAGACTCGGTCTTGAGTCTCCGAGCCGTCGCAGGGCTCTTCTTCTGAGGTACCTCCAACGAGCCCGGCCTGACATTATCACACACTCAGAACCGAATCATTATCATTACAGAACATATGACATCGGAAAAAGAAAAAAGGTTCATCCTTTAAAAACATTCAAGAAACAGAGTACCCCTGAAGCAGGACAGAACTCTTCAGAACACAGACACTGGAAGGTCGAGTTCCTTACAGAACACATCCATGGATTCTCTAACTAAAGCGGCAGAAGAAGAAGGTACTGAAACATGAGTTCAAGATCATCACCTGGCTTTTGGGGTTGTCTGCATTGTCTTTAGAGTGCTGAAGCAAACAATGTTATGAAGAAACACCTGACAGGAAAAAGGGTAATTATAAGACAAATCATTCTGCATAGACAACAAACTCAGGAAGATGGAAAGCTTAAACAAGAGATCAAGAATCCCTAACAAACAAAAACTGCAGAATACAGTAGCTTCAAAGAGACTCCAACATAAACTACTGCCACTACCACCAAACGAGAGCACAAAGACAAAGAAAAGATATTGATTTTATTTGGAAAAAGAAGAAGGAGTTGCCATCAATATGATCAAATCGCAAAGATAATCCCCATTACAAGCAAGGAGAGCACCATATATTCCATGGAATCTTTTGTTTCTTTTTTAAAATTCACAAAATTTTCTTTTTTTCCCCTTCTGAAATTGAAGATGGAGCCATTCTTGCCATTTTGCTAACGTGGGTTTCGATTCATTAGGTGGATTTTCCCGGAAAAGGAAACACAGATCCAAAACAAAAATCACCAAACAAAAAGAAACCAAGAAATGCATAAAAGCTATAATCTCATGACATTATTCTGAAACCCTTCCCTTGAAAACAACAAAAAACGCTTACTTTTCACAGAAATAAAGGTTAGAACTTTGGCTGAATCTTCAAGCTACCAACAAAAAAAAGATGGCATTTTTTAGAATAAATAAACGAAAATTACCCACACCCATTAAAGATTTACATCTTCTGCAGGAAAAAAAAAGGAAATAGAAAAAAACTGGCAAAACCCAGAAACTTAAGGGAGTTTTTGCATTTTGTTGTCGAATATAACAAACCCATGATTGATCTTCACTGTTCTTGTCACAAAAAGAAAAAGAACCCATGAAAAACACAACATCCAGTAAAAGGAAACCAGGGAGAAGACACGAGCAAGAGCCGACAACGTCGTCGACATGTTTTTGGTTCTTCACCTGAACATAAAAAGTTCCTCCTCTGCCCAGAAAAGGGGAAAAAAAACTGTTCTACAGATTTCCTTCAGTGAGTGAACAGGGAGATCGAAAGGAGAAACAATTAGGAGAGCAAAAGGGAAGACTGCGGAGACAAATAAGGCATTTGATCAAGCAAATCGATCTTTGGACATCATCTTCTTCTTCTTCGTCTCTCTTTGTTTCTGTCTTCTGTTCTCTCACTTGCTCCGCTCGCTTCCCGAGTTTTTCTTTTTCCAGTGAACTGTCTATTGTTAATATTAAATGCAGAGAGAGGGGGAAAACCCAAAAAAAAAAAGAGAGGGAAAAATAACAACTCGTCCCAATATTTTTCGATAATATTACAATAGCCCCTATACTAGCGTATTTACAATTGGCCCCTCATACTCGTCAATAATTTTACTATACCAATTACCGAGGTTATTTTAAAAAAATCAACATAATTCACGTAATTACTCCCTTTTTATGTTTAAATATTTGTCATTTTGAAATTTTTTTCAAAAACAAGGAAAACTCTTAAAATACCCAACAATATTTTTTTCTCCTTGGAAAATGTGTTATTTTTAATTTGAATGAGTAAACGTAAAATTTATTGTAAATAATTGCATTGGAATTGTAAAATGGCATCCTTTTGCAACAAAGTAAAATTTTAAAACGAAATCTATTTAAAACTGAAATTAGTTGTTGTTATATATGGGAAATGGTCAAATTATCGAATTAACTAGTTCGGGGCTAATTTGTAAATAAGCATATAAACGGGGGAGAAGGTTTGGAGGAAAGTGGGGTTTGGGAGATTTGAGCTACGCGCTAAAGTCGACGCGCCAGAGTCACGTGCCTTTGTTTGGCCTCAATTCTTTGCTACTAACGGTAACACCGCAAGTCACAAGACCCAATATTTTTCCTTTTGTTTTATTTGTTTATTAATTTTATTATTGTTTTCAAAATTTTGCATGTAATTATTTTTGTAATATATTTTCTTAGTCCCACCATATAACCTAATCCTTAAAGTCAATAAACTCGATCTTCTATTTCATTTCTATTAAAATTTCCCCTTTTTATTGTATCTACAGTGTTTTATATTCTATCTATTTTCTCTGAGTGGTGGAGCTTTTTTGGGGTTTTTTTTTTTTTTTTTTTTTTTTTTGCTATTGTTGTTCCAAAACTCAATACGTTTTATTTCATCATCTTTTCATATTTTAAATTTCTATAGGTTGTAATGTTTCTTTATATTTTCTAGTTTCAATCTTTTGTGACTTTCCAATTTCATGCTTTGGTCGTATATGATTGCTAACATTTTCTTTCGGTATAACCGTATAAGGTATTGAAATTAGGTCCTTTTGAAAAGCTGATAAAATATTTTCTTCAAAAAAATAAACTTTACACCCAAAAAATCTTTTTTTTTATTTAAAGGAATAATTATTTTAAACATGTAAAGCTGGAGCAAAAATATTTGCAAAAATGGGTTCGGTAATATTAATAGACACATAATTTAGCTATTTTTTTGTAACCCGATATTCTGTTCCAAACTAATGGTGAGGTAGAAAAAAATATGTAATTGAAATTATGCTCGTTTTCCTAATTTGAAGTTCGAATTCGGACAGAATAAACGTTTTACATCCATATTTCACTTATTGAATTATCCAAATAAGATAACATAATTTGGCTATTTATTGACCTTTTAGTTATATTAGTTGGATTTTAAAGGGAACACTCATAAAATTTATAATCATAGAAAACTAAATATAATATTGCTTTTCATATATATATATATATATATATATATATATACACACTTGACGTCGAGTCTTGTGTCATGATAATGATGATATAATTCGTTTTTTTGGGGGGGCCTAGGAACTTTCAATTGCCTCCGGAATAGGTTACCGGGAGATAAATGCAACCTACATATCTAATATCATATGACATATTATTATTATTAATTATTATTATTATTATATTATTAGACATTGATATGCCAAATTTGTGGTCGATCTTTGTCTGTCACTCATTAATCACGGAACAATTTGTCATGTGCATTTTCTTCATTATTGACTTTGACGGACCAAATCTATTATGACCAAAAATTGCATAGATAGAAAGGTATTTTATTTATTATGAGTAAATATAGAGAAAATATCCTACATTGATAGATAGGATCTTATTCATGCTCGAGCCACACATGCCCATATCCTATTTTTATCATCCGACTTTATTACAAATTATTTGTATACCCTAAATTTTTAAACGGATTCGAATTAGATTTCGGTAATTGTTTCTCTAGCTTTTTATGTTTTTTTTTTCGTTTAATGATATACGTACTCATGACTATATATTATATAGTTGATGGAAGCCCCAGTCCACTCGGTAACATGACAATCCCTCTTTACACAAGTTCAGATATTCGATTCATCCTAGTGTTAAGCTTTGAGCCGATAAGATTTACCTGATTTACATGTTCGACGTGCTGTTGGGTTTATCTTTTGCGATACCGTGTCATTCGTTCCATTTTATGGGTTGTGAGACATTGCGGAGTTCGACCGAAGAGTCGAGGACGGTTCCCATCATTATCAAAAACAAAAATAGTTGATGGCTTTGATGATTAGATATTTATTGGGTACGATAAAAAATGTTATCTTCTTGAATATTTGTCTAATTTACCGAGTGGGGTTATTTTTTGTTTTTTTTATTTGAAGTTTCTTTTAGCTTTGTTTTGATGATTTGATCTACAATCATTTTTAAAAATAAATAAATTAAAATCAATTTACTACTATTTTTTACTATGAAATGTTTACTCTATTATATTTACTAATATATATATACACACACACACTATATGAACGATATAGTTTTATGGTTCTATGTATGCAATGCCAACACTAAGTCTATTACGATCTTCAATCTTTTCTACTAATGAAGATGTTAGATTTAAATTCGATTTCAATACTTCTAATCCTTCGACGATTTTTATAAGTCTAATCTTTTGATGATTTTTGTCTGTTGACATTAGTTAGAAGGAGGGGTGTGTAATTTTGGATCTGATATATAATATATACATATTAATAAATCCAATTTGAAATTAAAATTTTATCTAATTCGAATGTTTAAAACTAAATTAAGAGACCCAAATGGAAATAGATGAATTGTCGAATCCGAATAAAATTTGAACTGAATAGAAACCCGATGAAAATTTTAATGAACATATTATTTTTTTCAAAATCGAATAACCAACAAACGAACATATCCGAATAAAAACTGAAGTGTAAAAAATAAAAACTAATAGTAAAGAAACCAAACCAAAACTCAAAAGCCTAAAATGATGAACATATCAATTAATAGGAAAAATCCAAAAAAAAATATTTTAACTTATCAATTTTCACAAAATAAAACCTATACTTTATTTTTTCGTCAAATAAAATCTCAACTTAATTATTGAGTAATAAATAAACCTAAATGTTATAACAATTATTTTTTTTAAATTTATCGTTGATATATATATAAATAATGACGTGTCAAATATGGGTGTTGACTTGTCATAGGATATTGATACGTCACGTCAATATTCAGTTTTAAAAATGACAACGATTATAGAGTTCGGGTTTATTTTTGAATGAAAAATAAAATTGAAAATTTATTTAATAAAAAACAAAGTTTAGATTTTATTTTGTTAAAATTAACAAATTTAGATATTTTTTTTTTGAGATTTTCTCTAATTAATATAAAAAGAGAGAGTACTACTCATAAGTCATAATCCTAATCCTTTAGCTAATTAAAAATGATTTCATATCCATAGAAAAATATAACTAATGGAATCCATAACGATGTGATAAGTTACTAAGCTACCCATAATAAAATCTAATTTAGTTCTCTTTATTCGGTGGAATAGGAACCAACAATACTTATCCATAAATAAATAAATGAATGGACCAAACATTCATTCGTACGCAATTTATATAACTCAAAAAGATCATGATGATATTGAAAATCAAATTTTATTGATTGATGTTGGAGTAATGTTATTATCAAGAGATTATGATACTGAAAACCCTAATTAATGAAAACCTGTTTGGTGCCTCCAACAGAAGAAGGACGTCCCCATCTCTTAATAGAGCTGTTGCATGCGAAGCTTGCGACATGAGCTGGAGGCTTTCATCGTTTATTTTTATCATATTCCACCCTATAACTTTCAGAGATTCGCAGATCGGCCCCTATATTATCACTCGTTTGCCTATCCCGCTGATATCAACGCAATTCGTCACGTCCCAAACGCCTACGTACGTACGAACAAAAAATCTGGAGAATGAACGAACTTATGAGCTCGTTATGTGTAGTTTCTATTACTGAATCTGAATGACATATCGTCAAAAATTCACTTATTAATATCTTTATAAAAAAATCGAGATCATTGATATTGTATAATCTTGTAAATACATGATTCTATTGAGCTTATAATACTCAATGTATATTCAATATTTTTTTAGATAAAAAGTTTACACATTTGATATTAATCATTCTCACTAAATTCAATGCTTTCATATCGATGGAGTAGTCTATAGGTTCAAAGTATCAAGTCAATCTCTTCATGAGTATGTTTTTATAACGATAATTTTGTAACTGTCGAAATCATAAATATCATTGGTATATTCGATGTATTGGATAACGATTTCGGTACTATTCCAATCTTTTTAACAGGTGGTGATGAAAATTGAGATTTAATTAATAGTAGTATAGACCGTGTTAGAACTAGAAAATACATTAAGTGAAACATGTTTGAAGTGTATGTTATTTTGTATCTACGAAACATATGAATGTGGCATCGAACTGATGTTTGTTATAAGTATGGATCCAAATTCATACGATCTGGATATAGGATTTGTATGATCCTAGTTTTAAAAAATGTATGATTTGATATGAAATCATATTATACATGATATGGGTTCGAGTTTTGGTAGATTTAAACACGAGTTAAGATACTCGAGTGTGTACTCGACTTTAGTTGAATGTATTTGGAACTCGCGAAACGGAGATTGAGATAAATTTTCAAAAGAACCCACGCGATCGAGTCCGAGACAGTGTGTCCTAAAAGTCTCGGATACCCATCTGCCCCCCATCTCTAATGCGGAGTAGAAATAAATAATGTTTGATTGAATTCGAAGTTTGAGGATGAAATTGAAAGGTTAGAAGAAATAGAGGGAACTGAAATAAGAGTAGTGAGGAAAAAGGAAAACTTTTGCTTTTAAAATAAAAAATATATAAAAAAAAAACTAAGCTTGTTTTGGATGGAGGGTTTAACACGAAAGGTTTAACCGTCATCTCCAACTCGGTAGATATTCCTTGCGATTCGGATTCGGATTCCTTGACTATGCTTCATCGTCCTCGAGTGTGCTTGAAGGTCAGTCTCTCTCTGATTCGGATTCGATTAGCCTTCCCTGCGAATTGGGTGTTTTGGCTCGCATGCGATTGGGTTGCTTCGTGGATCGGTGTTTTAAGAATCGCGAAATATTCTGGATTTCTGGGTCAGTATCCGTGATTCGCCACTCAAATTCCCCGACCCAGTTGCCTGAACTCCCCTCCTTGCTCGGCTATTAGCCTGTGATGATTGGTTTAGCCCTAATCATTGGCATGTTTGAATGCTACTATGTGATAAAAATTAAAAAAAAAATCATAGAAATGGCACCAGTTTGATGATGAGGCCTGCTGTGTTGTGGATAGATCCTCATCACTCAGTTGGATGCCTTTGTATGACTGGTAGATTACTCATTACTTGAATTTGAAAGTCTTGCAAATTCATGATTTGATCTTGATGTCTCTGTCTCTTTTATTTTAACCTTTTTTTTTTGTGACAGTTGCTTGCCTTGAGATCGAGCTTGTTGGGGGAGGTTTCGTGTTCAAGAACATGTGGGGTTTTGAAATCAGCTTGGTCATGCCTCAAGGATATGAGACAGAAGAATTTGTTGTCTTTGCTTCGATTGAAGGTTATTAAAGATAATGTTAATCTCTGAATGCAAACCAGATCATGTAACTGTGGGCAATGTGTTGGGAGCCTGTGTGGAGATTTCATCTCTAGAATTGGGGAGCCAAGTCCATGCCTATAATATAAAAATCGGACTGTTGTTTGATCGGTTCATAACTAATGGATTCATCGATATGTATGCCAAGTGTGGATCGCTCGGGCAAACAAGAGGGCTTTCTGGTGCAATGGAAAGCCCCCGATGTTGTTTCATGGCGAGGAAGCACTCGAGTTGTTATGGGAAATGAGAGGTGGAGGCCCTAACCAAGCAACATTTCTCGGTGTTTTTACTGCTTGTAGTCATGTCGGGTTGGTAGAGGAAGGCGTGCAAATCGAGTACGGAATTGAACCCACGATAGAGCATTGCTCTTGCATGGTTGATTACGAAGCCGAAGCTTTCATCAATCAAATGGAGTTGGAACCCGATGCCGTCGTGTGGAGGACTCTCGTAGCTGCGTCTAAAACCCGAGGAGACATCGATCTAGCCAAACGGGGTTGCCGAAAGTATTCTCAAGATGGATCCTCCAAACTCTGCTGCTCATGTGTCACTCCGCAACTCACATGCTTCTTCTGGAAATTGGATTAGAAAGATTCCAGGACAGAGCTGGATTGAAGTTAAGGATGAAATAGATTCATTCTTTGCTGAAAATGTTCTTCATACGAAGAGGGGCAATTAGAACTAAAGTTAGTATTTTGGTTCCATTTTGAAAATTTTAAATTGAATTGATCCAAATGAATTATGAATTGGGCAAAGAAAGGCTAATGAACATTTTTTTTTTAAATCAAATATTTTTTTCTGTTTGATATAATGTTTTTAGATTTTTTTTGGTAAAATAAAAATCAAATCGAGCCCGAATTTAGTTTATTCCAGCCATTTAGAATTTATAAAAGAAGACGGCTGTCGTTGTCTAAAAATAACAGACGGTGACGAAGCCTCTTCTCCAATTGCTTCACCTGTACGTACGTACGTGAACGGCCATCTCTCTCTCTCTCTCTCTCCCTCGGTCTTTTTCCTCTTCATCGTTACTCTTCTTCGGATCGTGGATTTGATTTTTCTCCGAAACCAAAACGAAATCTTTCGGACAAACAATGGCGGCAGAAGATAACCACGATGTCCACAGGAGCGACGACCATGACGAATCGAGTCGGCTTTTGGAGGGAACTGACGTCAAGGTCAAGGCGGTGGAGTCTCCTTCGTCGGAGGGATACAGTTGGACGGTGGATGGTCTGCCGCTGAGCCATGGAAGCGTGATGGGCGAGCCCGTCGGGAGAAACCAGTGGGATTCGGGTCTCCTCTCTTGTCTAGGTCGCAATGACGAGTTCTGCAGCAGCGATCTCGAAGTTTGTAAGTCTTTTCGATCCTTTTATCTGTGATCGGGTTTTCGACATCAGGATTAAGGATAAGCTTCCGCCCTTGGTTGGACGATTGAATTAGGCCGTGATCCAACAACAGCTGATGGGTATTTCGATTTCTGGAATTAGGGTTCTTGCCATTACTCGTTTTAGATTGTGATGGATTGCTCTTTCCCTTGGATAAAGACCTAATGATGGAATTGATTCATGGATTCTGAGAACAGGTCTTCTTGGAAGCGTGGCTCCATGTGTGTTATATGGAAGTAATGTGGAGAGACTGGGATCTGTTCCAGGGTCCTTCACCACTCACTGCTTGCCCTACTTGGGGTTATACCTTATGGGCAATTCTTTCTTTGGTTGCAACTGCCTTGCTCCATGCTTCTCTTATCCAATCCGTTCTGCAATTCGCCGCAAGTTTAACCTCGAGGTATGAGCATGCATTGCTTTCTTTATAGTTCTTCTTTAAGGCTTGTGGCTTGAGGAATGGGGACTTTACTTTCTGTTTGTGTATGCATTTTGATCCAAAGGGCAGTTGAGAATTCAATCAAATTTTGAATCTTTTTTTTTGTGGTTTACTGAGCTCTTAGTTCTGAAAAGGGGCGGGGATAGAAGAAGTAACAGCCTCATGTCCACAATACCCACACACACACACACACACAATTGGATCATCGAAGAAGAGCCCAACAATTTAATCCGATTCAGCTCGAGCTCACCGAAAGAAACCAGTTACAAAAAGAATAATCCAATTAACGGAATCATACAGTTACCTTGCCGGAGAAATCGTCTCCGTCCATGTTTTGAAATCGAAAATCGGTGACTTTCCCTTGGATAAAGACCTAATGATGGAATTGATTCATGGATTCTGAGAACAGGTCTTCTTGGAAGCGTGGCTCCATGTGTGTTATATGGAAGTAATGTGGAGAGACTGGGATCTGTTCCAGGGTCCTTCACCACTCACTGCTTGCCCTACTTGGGGTTATACCTTATGGGCAATTCTTTCTTTGGTTGCAACTGCCTTGCTCCATGCTTCTCTTATCCAATCCGTTCTGCAATTCGCCGCAAGTTTAACCTCGAGGTATGAGCATGCATTGCTTTCTTTATAGTTCTTCTTTAAGGCTTGTGGCTTGAGGAATGGGGACTTTACTTTCTGTTTGTGTATGCATTTTGATCCAAAGGGCAGTTGAGAATTCAATCAAATTTTGAATCTTTTTTTTTGTGGTTTACTGAGCTCTTAGTTCTGAAAAGGGGCGGGGATAGAAGAAGTAACAGCCTCATGTCCACAATGTAGAATCAAATATTCAAATCTAAGCTCAAAACTTTAGGATTGTGACCCACGTTCTTGATTCTCTTTTGGTCTCCAGAACCCAAGAGTTCTTGAACATGCTGCATTATCTCACAGGGGTGGTCATTTCGGTTTTCGATTCGGTTATGTATACCGAACAGAAAGCCCAGCCCTTCCTTCCCTCTTATCTTTTTTCGTTTTTGGTTGTATACGAGCAGGGAAGCTTTGAGGCGATGAACAGGTCATGCGGGATCAGCTGCATAGAGGACGGAACAAAACGGGAACACTGCGAGACAACCTGCGACTTTATGACACACGTGATGTGCCACACGTGTGCCCTTTGCCAGGAAGGTCGGGAACTTCGCCGGAGATTGACTCACCCTGCTTTCAATTCCCAGCCAGTGGTAGTTGTGGTCCCTCCTTCCCAGCAAACTATGGGCCGTCGTCATTGACGACTATCTACTACTGAGTTTTGGTAGCTGCAAACTCACTGAGTTGCTTTTCGTAATACATCGTGTCTCCTCTATTTGAATTGAAACCCTTGGAGTGTATGAATACAATATTTTCAAACCGAAATTGAATAAAACAAAACAAATGAAAATTTTAAATACATATTTTAATTAATCAGAATCAAATCAGATTTAATATAAATATAAAATAAATACAGTTCCTTTCAGATTAATAAATGGAATGGGAACCCAAAAATCTACGGTTTTCATATACATCATACTAATTTTAAATTTCCGATGATCTTCTTGTGAATCAGATCCAAACACAAAACTATGTACAAAACGTTAATGGTTTCAAAGGATCAGGGCGAAAGATTCTTAAGGCTGCAAACAAGAAAGTGAGATGACAAAGCAGAGGCAATAAATTTTAAAGTCTTAAAAAAACACCTAACCAAAAGGGTCTGTGTTAATACATAATAACATTACAAAGACTGGAACCATTCTCATGACAAGAACATGAAAAAAGGGGAATAAACCCCCGTAAAAAGGTTGAATTTTTCCGTACCTAACGGATCTACTCTCCGGGGACGGGAACTCCCTGCTTCAGCTTCTCTCGCTTCAGCTTCTTCTTGGAGACGGGCTTCTTCTTCTTGGGCGGAAGGTTCTTCTGCGCGTAAACGTAGAGGGCGTAGTTTCCGATTAGGAACGTCAAGAGCAGACTTCCGACAACGAGCAGAACGATCAGCCCCGGGTTGAATCCTTTGGCTTCAGCATTCGCCTGCAGAGACAGTCACACACACACAACAATGTATGTATAATCATCAAATGCCGCTTTTGGATCAAGAATATCTCAAAGCACACAACCTTAGTTCTTAGTCAAGAAATGTGAAAAACGGCATGAGTAATAGATATATATTGGTCACTCACGTACAAGGGCAGATCAAGATATTAATAATTTCGCTCGTTGCAACAAAAAAAATCTAGAAAACGAATACATGGAACAGTACTGAAACCACCATTGCCTACAGAGGGCATCATCTTCATATTGAGCCATGCAATAGTTTTGGTGCTTCATTCACTTATTGATACACACTGGTAATCAACGAGAGAAGCCAACCAAAAACTGGTTTTGTTTCAATTCACTGACAGATCTGATATTAGCTTTGTCACCGATCCAACAACTCAAATCGAATCACTGCAAGCAATGCATGCGTAGAAAATCACCATCACGATCACAAGAGTACGATCGTAACTTCAAAATTCCCAGTTCGATTCCATTAAACCAGAGGCAATTTTTTCCCAAACTTTCCATAGATCCAACAGCGAGAAACCAGAAATTCCGGAAAAAAAAACACACACACACACACACACACACAATTGGATCATCGAAGAAGAGCCCAACAATTTAATCCGATTCAGCTCGAGCTCACCGAAAGAAACCAGTTACAAAAAGAATAATCCAATTAACGGAATCATACAGTTACCTTGCCGGAGAAATCGTCTCCGTCCATGTTTTGAAATCGAAAATCGGTGAGATCAGCTCCGACGACGAACGAATTGAGAGGAGGAGGAGAAGATTCGAGGAATCGAAGTTCTAATTGCGAACGCTTGATTACAAGACAACGAGGAAAAAAACAATTTATATTTACATATTAAAAAACACGTGTTCTCATCCACTAATAACAAGCCACGTGGAATAGTTAGAAACTTTATGTTTGGATCCCTAATGTTACGAATATTTCTGTTTTTGACCAATATCGTTTTATTTCTTTCAGTCTGACCCATTATTTCGATCGTGTTGATTAGGCTTTCATTACAGAATATCGACCCAATAAGTTCAGCAAATATTGGACCAAATCCAACACTAGGAACCCATTTTGTATTATAATAATTTTTGTCAATTATTAATTATGGTATATTATATAATAAATAATATCATTTTTATCATTTGAACCGGGTTGAATGGTTTTTAGGTATATACTATTTGATATATCTTGCCGAGTACGAATTTCGTCTATTAAAAAGTATTTTCACAATTAATTTTTTTTCCAATGGGATTGTGACAAAAAAAAACTTGAATGGAATATGTATCTTATGAGGATATGAATGATTCTATGGGATAAAAAAAAAGACAGATAGTATAAGATAGATGCAAATATTATGAGCTATTAAATTGTTTAGAACTTATAAACTCTTTATATGTATAATCATATGTAGTGTGAATATTTAGGGTTTATGCCACATTTAGATTTGTCGTTTTTATAGTTGTTTCTCGATATAATTTATACCCATTTAATTATATATGGGTTATGTTCCGTGTAAGTTTTTTCATTCAATTTTTCGATTATTTTCATATTTCTTTTATTTTGCATTATTCAATTCGATTGGTTAATATAAATAAAGTGAATGCCCAAAAAACCGACCGGCTGAATATATGATCTCTAGCCGTTGAAGGTTTTTTTTTAAATCTAATCTCTACCGTTGATTGTTATGACTTTTATTCCCATCGGAGTCAACTCTTTAGTAAATAGAGCCAAAAAAAAATGGAGACAAAAAAGAAAATATAGAACTAGAGATCAGTCAGTGTATGTATGTATATATGACGAGCAACTTCCCTTGATCCGGTAGCCATTGGAGACCCGAAAAGGACCCAAAGAAAAAAAGTTGCGATTTTTTTTTTATTTTCTCTTGGCGGAAAATTTGCAACTGAAATGATGAACAGCGTCGGAGGAGAAGAGAGGCAATATTAGGGGAAATTTCTGGGTTTTCTGATTGGGGGCAGGGAAAAAAACCCTAGGGTGATGATCAGATGCTATTGGGTCGTCGAGGAATAGAGAAGCATCGACCATCATGATGAACACTTCGAATGGCATGATCTCGGCGCCGTCTTCGTCGGCGGCGGCGAACCCTCAGGCGCCGGGAATCAAGACGTACTTCAAGACGCCGGAGGGGAAGTACAAACTCCACTACGAGAAGACTCACCCTTCTGGGCTCCTTCACTACGCCCATGGCAAAACCGTCACTCAGGTTAGACTTCTAATGATTCAGGATTTCTGCGCTCTGGGATTCTTCTTTGGGTGTTATGATCGAAATCTTAATCCTATTTCATGTTTCGGGGACCGTAGCTTGATTTGTGAGTATTTGAGAGAATTGTGAAGCATTGGGTGTCTATGAACAAATTGGTTTCACTGGCATTGTTCCCTATGATAGATTACACTGAATTCAGCGAGCTTTTGCACGAGGAGATGTCATTTTCATGTTCGTCAATTTTTCTTATGATGGAATTGGTATAACTTTACTGGTCAGGTCACTTTAGCTCATCTTAAGGAGAAACCTTCTCCTTCTACCCCAACTGGTACTTCTTCAAGTTTTAGTTCTGGTAGTGGATTCCGCTCAGCAACAGCTCGATTGTTGGGTGGTGGAAATGGGAGTCGTGCACTTAGTTTTGTCGGGGTTAATGGAGGGAGCAAAAGTTTGAGTACAAGTACGAGAATCGGTGGTTCATTCACTGCCGCTAGTTCTAGCACATCGGTGAAAAATACTAATTTCGACGGGAAAGGAACTTACTTAGTTTTCAACGTGGGCGATGCCATTTTTATCTGTGACTTGAACTCTCAAGACAAGGTAGTTCTTGCTGTTTAACTTTTGAGATTTAGGCATAGTTTGGTAGTTTTGGTCAATGGCTAAGCAAATTTCCTTTGATGTAGGATCCTATAAAGTCTATCCATTTCAGTAATTCAAACCCTATATGCCACGCATTTGATCCAGATGCTAAGGATGGGCATGATTTGCTTATTGGACTGAATTCCGGCGATGGTAAATATAAGAACTTTGAGTTAAACACTGCTATCTACAGTTTGGAGATGCGATTGTTGTCTTGTGGGTTTATTGTTTTCACCGTATTATTGTAGTCTACACCGTATCACTTAGACAGCAGTTACAGGATGTCAGTAAGAAGCTAGTCGGTGCACTTCATTATAACAAGGATGGCTCTATTAATAACAGGCAAGAGTCACTTCTCCTCACATGTCGTTTATCTATTTATTTCTCTTTTCTCCCCTTTATCGTGCTATTATATGTTGGTGAAGATTGAAGATATTATGTCGAATATTGATTATTTTAGTTCATCGTTTGTTCTTCCCCAAGATTCGTTATTGATGTATGATTTAGGTAACTCAAGATATTCAGCCCGAGACCTGTATAATTGCAGAATAGCTTGTAGTCTTGAAGGGTCTTTTTTCTTTCATTTCCTGCAAGAAACTTCAAATATATATAATTTTTTGTCTCATGCCTTTGCTAAGAGTAAAGGTGAAGCTTTTTTTTTTCCTTTTTTGTAACAGCCGTTGCACTAGTATTGCTTGGGTGCCTGGAGGCGATGGAGCCTTTGTTGTCGCTCATGCCGATGGAAATTTGTACGTGTACGAGAAGGCAAGCCTCATTTAACAGAATTCAATTTTTTTTTCAATCTGATTTGACATAATTTTCTCGCATTTCTGATCCTCGATAGTTCTCTTAATTCTAGAACAAAGATGGCACCATTGATTCTTCATTCCCTGCTATACGAGATCCTACGCAATTTTCAGTGGATAAAGCAAAATACAACAAGGTATCCGAGTTTATATTTATTATTTTGATTTGTTTCACTGGCAATTTTTCCATTTGCTGATGGTCTTAAATAGCTTTCGATTATTTAACAGCCCTGTTTTAATTTCCGCACGTATTTTTCGTGCAGAGTAATCCCGTCGCTAGATGGCACATGTGTCAAGGTTCAATTAACAGCATTGCATTCTCAAATGATGGGACATACTTGGCAACTGTTGGAAGAGATGGTTGAGATATGCTGATTTTTTTTTTCAATTGCACTGTATGGTTTCTGCTTCGTCATTCTGATAATGTTTATCGATTAAGCAACTATTATTGTTGTGTTTTTACGATTTTCCAGGTTATCTTCGTGTTTTCGACTTCTCAAATCAAAAGCTAGTGTGGGGTGGAAAAAGTTATTATGGTGCTCTATTATGTTGTGCTTGGAGGTGAGTGTTTGTAATGCAATTCCTCGGCCAAAAGAGAAATGGGAAAAAAATATGTTTTTTTTTTACAAAGAATCAGGTTCTCCACAATGTGGCATTCTACTTTTGCTTGTACATTGAAACCGTGATGTTCTTGATGTTTTCTTTTGCATAGAATCGGGTTTTTTTTCACAATGCAATGCGAATCGGGTTTATCTACTTTGGTATGAACATTGAAAGAGTGATGATGTTGATGATGATGATGATGATAATAATAATAGTATGGATGGGAAGTACATTTTAAGCGGAGGTGAAGATGACTTGGTTCAAGTATGGAGTATGGATGAAAGGAAGGTTGTGGCTTGGGGGGAGGGACACAATTCATGGGTAAAGATCATTCCTTTTTTTTATTTTTACTGTGAAATGATCCGTCTGAATCTGAATCTGATTCACATGGAAATGTTTGGCAGGTGAGCGGCGTGGCTTTTGATTCTTATTGGACGTCGCCAAATTCAGATGGATCGGGAGAGAATATCATTTATCGATTTGGTTCAGTTGGTCAGGTATGTATTGCATGTGAGTAAATTCCAACCCCGAAATAGGATTACACGTTCACGGATCGACGGAACAAAGCTTGAGAGACGTTCGTTTGGAACTTCTTAGGGTTTTTCTATGCTCTCACATTTTGCTGAAACAGGACACTCAGTTACTTTTATGGGACCTGGAACTGGACGAGATTGTGGTTCCGCTCTGACGAGCTCCTGGAGGGTCCCCGACGGGAAGTCAGTCCTCATCTCATTGGGACAACCTCGTACCGGTCGGAACTCTTCATCCCGCCTCGTTCCCCCGCGACGTCCCGAAACTCTCCCCCGTCGTTGCTCAACGCCTCCACATAGAGCCCCTCTCGGGACTGATGTTCACCCGAGAATCCGTCATCACAGCCTGCAGAGAAGGCCATATAAAGATATGGACCCGACCCAGCGGCAACTGAACCGGAGGCAAATTCCAGGACGACCCTTTTGAGCAACCTCCTCGTCTCCAAAGACAGTAAGCTCGCTGGTGGTTCCAGTTACATACGGGCATTGACCCGACCATGAAGCTCTGTCTGAAATCGATTGTTTCAGGTTTGGTTTTCCTGACTCAGGCCTGTGGTAATATCTCCGGCCTTTTTTGTTCGCTAAACCCTAACAGAGTCAGCCGCTGTATATTTGGGGAGATTGAGACAGAGGCGAAAAGGATTTTTGGGGGATGTAATCATGAAATCGGCTCTTGCTTATTAGGGTTTTATGTCTTCGAGTAAAAACTAACAGGAGGGATAATGGGAAGTTTGGAGATTGAGACAGACAACACTCTGTCTTGTTTGTTTTCTTCGCCATAGATTTTTTCTTGTTACAGTTTCTTTTTGTTTTGATGGCAAAATAGGTATGTTAAGTTGTTCTATTCCTATATAATACACACTTTCACAGTTCTTGACCAAATGTATAAGATTTATTTTATTGGTATATTTTTGTTACAGATAAATCAAATCGGATAGAATCACAGTAAATTAAAAAAAATAAATATTATTTCAATAAAAATGGATTAAACGATAAAGAGTTTTTAAAATCCAAAAATTCAAACCTAAAAATAATCGAATTGAACTCAAATTTTAATATCAAATCTTTATATAGGTATTAAAGGATATGGATTTTGTTAAAACATCAGTTTGGGCTTATAACGGGCCCCGAAATCAGAAGCGAAATCTGTTTGGGCATTTAATGGGCCAAACCTCTTACAATTTTGTCTTACATAATAACAAAATTTAACAGAGATGAATAATAGGCCTTTCATAATGGTAGAAATATTATGGTTTCAACAAAGAAACTTCCAAAAGATAAAAATATCACAGACACGTGGCAAAACTCCAGCCAATGTAACTGTATGTACACTGTCTGATATGTGGGCGGATGCATGCATATGAGGAAACAAAAAATGGTAAGGAACCAAAATGATTGGTGGCGGCTGACCCCTCTCTACGTGGCATGATGTGAGTGGTTGATTGAACCGACTGCTGTAATGGACGGTGGTGATACGTTGGTCGGAAGAGCGATGGACGGTCACGCGCGGCCCCTCCACGTCACCCCAACAACAACCCACTGATTTGACTGGAAACAGCTTTGAAACGACGTCGTTTTCTTCCATCCTAATTATTTCTATTCGACCGACCTGATTTTAGTAATCGAGTTACTGCTTTGCTCGGATATTGTAATTAACGAGTAACGTTTTTATAAAAAAAAATTAATTAAAAAGTTTAACGCTTCGATATTTCTTAGAGCGATGGACGGTCACTCCTGGCCCTCCACGTCACCCCAACAACCCTCTGCTGCACACGTGTCTTTTAATATTCCTTTTTTCTGTGTTTTTTGCCTTTTTGCAGAAAAATACGACTTTTAAATTTTTAATGGTTTTTTTACTTGGCATAACATAATATAACATAGAATTTTTTTTAAAAAAAACCAACTCAACTGTAAAATTAACATAATTTAGTATACATGTGCTTTAAATTTTCAATTTTAAAAAATAAATTGTATCTCAATTTTATAATCCGTGTGATTATTACAGTTTTACAAGTAATTTAAAAGTTCAATTTCCAATTAATCAAAAATATTTTTCAATTACCCTTTTGATAAGTTAATTTTAAAATCTTTTATACAAATCATTTTACTTATAACATTTAAAAACCAACCGAACCGAACCCATCAATTTAATATATCTCATAGTTACCATCTATGTAGTAATTGGCTAGTAATTATTCTGAATTCGATAGTACCATGCTCTCTTTTTGTAAATTTTGTTGAAACAGTCACACAATTACGCTGAAAAATGTTAAAATTCATTGTTATTTTTAGAAACGTTAAATTCGAGAATTCTATGTCTACGATATTCTATGACAATTGCCAACAACAAAAAAAATGCGGAGGGATATGTATATGACATGCGACAAAAGCATAGAAACAATAGTGTATATATACCGAGTCGGTCCAATAGAAAACGACATAAATTTACAAATAAGGAAATGGGGCGGCGAGGCTAAGTTAAATTAACCATAAACCTCCATTATTTCCCAAAAACAACAATTTGTTTATATATAAAAACATTATAATATTCAAAACTAAAGTTGTGGTTAAAAATGGCCCTTCCATCACTTTATTTTTAAAAGTTTATGTTAATGCCATGGGGTAAAAGTGTATGTGTACCTGAGAATTTACGGGACACTGTTATTGAAAATGTTGTCTCATGCCCTTCAGGGTACACCTGGTGTAATGGTTAAAAGCTTATAATTCTTCGAGAGGTGCTGGATTCGATTGCACTCTCCAACAAACCTGTTATCCATTGGATGGTTTATCTGTTCCACATAGTTTGCAGACTATTACGTGGAATCGGAAGGTTTATCACCGCGTTCGAAGAACTATAGTTGGATTTCTGCCGTTACAAAAAAAAAAAATATTGTCTCATGTAACTCTAGCGACTGAAAATTACATATATAAAAATATGATATACCAATGTTTCTTTTTGGTAAACGATATACCAATGTTTAGATTGCGAAATTATGTTTTTGGTTTTTGTAACCAGATTTTTTAGAGAATTGAAAAACTTTATTCCTATACCAAAATTTCAATTATTGGAAATTGGTTTTAAATGGGTACACGTCGATTTTTTTTTCTTTTGTGAGACAAAACAAACATTATATAAATGATTACTAGAGGAAGAATAAATTTCACCGGGGGTTTTCCGGTTCATGTCTGTTAATTAGCCGTCTATGTCCGTTTTGTATCGTTAAGTTATTTGTTCGTTTTTATCCGAATCCATCTGTTAGTGTTGACGGAAGTTAACACTAAAAAATTTATGGAAAAAAACTGAAAGAAACCCTTCTTTTTGTTTTCAGAGATAACAAAATTAATCCACTAATTTATATTCGCTAAACATATTAAGTATATAGTTTTACACATTGCATTATAAAATCTAAATATATATAGCGTGCATGCAACATATTTACGCATATAAATCCTTACGAATTAACATATACGCATTTGTTATTGAATTTACACACATTCGTATTCAGTAAAAAAATATTTTAAATTTGATTTTAAAATTTTTAGAATCAATTATTTCAGTTCATAATCACGACATTTGAGTTGCTATGCTGTGGTAGAAACTTAATTAATGATTACGACGATATAATCATATATCTCAATACACACACATTATATATAATATATATTCGAATACAGACGAGGCTTGGACTTATATATTAAACATAATAATAATAATAATATGTATTTTTAAATTTTATAAAATTATATAGCCAGGTGACTCTATATAAATACCTGGGTTCCTCTATCTTCTCAGCACCACAAACACACACAGAGCATAAGCGACACGTATATTCACGATCGAGAACAGAAGAAAAAAAGATTCCCGCAAAAAAAATGGCGAAGGACGTAGAAGGAGGAGCCACCGGAGAAAGTTTCCCGGCGAAGGATTACAATGATCCGCCGCCGGAGCCGTTGGTGGACGCGGAGGAGCTGACGAAGTGGTCGTTCTACAGAGCAGTTATAGCAGAGTTCATAGCCACTCTTCTCTTCCTATACATAACGGTCTTAGACATCTCAGATACTTCTGGAGAAGAAGAAAAGAGATGAAGTATTTCTCAAGGACCGTATACCCTTCTGGTTCGCGATTTCTGGGTACGTCGGTCTTGCAGCCATCTCAACGGCAATGATCCCGATGATATTCCCACCATTGAAATGGTATCTGGTCCTCTGTTCTTACTTCATTGCCCCAGCCCTCGCCTTCTGCAACTCTTACGGAACTGGTCTCACTGACTGGAGCTTGGCTTCAACCTATGGAAAGATCGGCCTTTTCATCATCGCTTCGATAGTAGGAAGCAATGGCGGTGTCATTGCCGGTTTAGCTGCCTGTGGGGTCATGATGTCGATCGTCTCTACAGCCGCTGATCTCC
>NW_010966881.1:1830495-1830854 GCF_000463585.1 Tarenaya hassleriana | reverse complement strand
TCCCCCCGCCGGCGGCGATAATTGCGGCGGCGTCGGAATCTTGGGCATTGCTTGGGCCTTCGGCGGCATGATCTTCATCCTCGTCTACTGCACCGCCGGTATCTCAGGTAATTAAACCGATCCCAATAATTCCTCTCTAAACCGGTTCCGGTTAGTTGATTTTGTTGGTATGGTGATGAAAGAAAAGGTGGGCACATAAACCCGGCGGTGACGTTGGGGCTGTTGATAGCAAGGAAGGTGACGTTGGTGAGGGCGGTGCTGTATATGGTGGCTCAGTGTTTAGGAGCCATTTGCGGGGTTGGTCTTGTCAAGTCTTTCCAAAGCGGTCGCTACGACCGTTACGGCGGGGGGGGCCAATC
>NW_010966881.1:1814717-1830232 GCF_000463585.1 Tarenaya hassleriana | reverse complement strand
CAAGTCTTTCCAAAGCGTTCGCTCCGACCGTTACGGCGGCGGAGCCAATTCCCTGGCCGATGGCTACAGCGAAGGCACCGGCCTGGCCGCCGAGATCATCGGCACCTTCGTCCTCGTCTACACCGTCTTCTCTGCCACCGATCCCAAACGTAACGCCAGAGATTCCCACGTTCCGGTAACCTATCCCTTCTGTATAATCGGATTCGTCGTCATATTGAACGTATATATCGATATATTTTCTACCTTGTTTGATTTTTTTATTAACTTTGAAAATTATATTATTGATAAAATTATTTTTTTTATTAATTTTATTAAAAAGAAATTAAAATTTCAATTTATGCGATTCTCAATGTTTTTAATAATAATTGATTAATCATTAATAATAAGAAAAACAATGGTTTAATTTACAATTTAATATTACACCGTTTATAAAAATAAAATGGTAACGAGATGGTGAAAATGTGTATGAAAAAAGGTGTTGGCGCCACTTCCGATAGGGTTTGCGGTGTTCATGGTGCACTTGGCCACGATTCCGATCACCGGAACAGGTATCAACCCGGCCAGGAGTCTGGGAGCCGCCGTGATCTTCAACAAGGACAAGCCATGGGATGACCACGTAAGCTTTTTTTCTTTCAAAATAATAAAAAAAAACAGTGTAATAATATGATGATGATTTACATAAAATGCACAGTGGATATTCTGGGTGGGACCATTCATCGGAGCCGCGATCGCTGCATTCTACCACCAATACGTACTGAGAGCCTCAGGTTCCAAGTCGCTGGGATCCTTCAGGAGCTCTTCCAACTTCTAAAATCCCGATTTTGAAACACATGTAATTTAATGACGATAATCATAAAATTAATGGTTATGCATGGTCTCTAATCATATTCTCTCAATCTTCTTTGTGCCCTTTTGTCTTTTCGTTTGTGTATTGTGGTGAAAGAAATAAGCATTAAATGATTTTCGCTTTTAAATCTGATTATCGGAACCAAATAAGATAGAGTTTTATATTATCGCGATGAAATTCCAACTAAAAAGTGATTGGATGTGATTTTTTTAAAACAGAATTCGAATCCAATACGAAAATAAACTATTAAAAAAATCCATAATTCTTTTGAAAATAAACATAAATATTTTTATCAATAAAAAACAATCAAAATTAGATCCAATCTTTGATCCAATTAAAAAATGCGGTTTTGAATCCCATCTTGCAAAATTTCCAAATACTAATTTTTTTAGAAAACCAAATTTTTTGAAACCAAATCAATTTTTTTAAAAAACCCAAGAAAACTGAAAATTTATAAAAAAAATCTTAATAAAAGCCGAAACGAATATGAAATAAAAACCGATTGGTGCATATATTCGTAGAATTGAAATCCAATACAGAAACCCCCATCTAGTTTTTTGACTAGGAACATCCGTACATATTCAGTTCAGATTCTATTGTAAAAATTACCACAACGATCCATCTGTATTCGATTCGATTGTGGCTTCGTGTTAGTCAATTCAAATTCCAGGCACGCCCCCTTTCTGACCCAGTTCAATAACAGATTCCACATAGAACACGAAATCAAAAGAAACCATCCTCATGATCATTGATCAAGCGACAAAAACAAAAGCCCCGTTTAAACTGACGAGAACGATCTTCGGCCACAGCAGAAGATCGGATCGGGGACAGCTTCGAGAAAAAGTTGCCAACATTCAGGAAATGTTCATCACTATAACAGGTTCAGATTCCAATCCCACCGCCTAATACGATCCAAAAGAAGCAAACTTCGCATACCATTGTGTTCAAATAGAAAAGGGCAATACCAATCCGAAAACATAACAGCTAACATCTCATAGAAATTTAAAGAAAAAAAAGTAAAGGAAGAAACATAGAATCCGTTCCATCATTTTCCATTTCAGTTTTCAGGAATCTCGACCTCACCATCGGTGATTTCTTGCTGAAGATCCTTTGGGTCCTTCCCATCCACGGTGCACCCAACGGAGACACAGGTACCCAGAATCTCCTTCACGGTGCCGCTCAGTTCCTTCGCCATGGATCTCACCTTCATAACCCTAGCGATCTCAATCACGTCATCCAGCGATATGTTCCCGTTGTGCTTGATGTTCTTCGTCTTCTTCCTGTCCCTCTCCGGTTCCTTCAGCGCCTTGATTACCAGCGCTGCGGCGGACGGAACCACAGTCACCTTCGCCTGACGGTTCTGCACCGTCAGCTTCACGGTGACACGCAACCCTTTCCACTCCTTGGCTGTCTCCTTCGCGATGTCTTCTCCGATCTTCTTCGGAGATAGACCGAGCGGTCCGATCTTCGGAGCCAGAGAACTCGCCGCTCCGACTTCACCTCCGGTGACACGGACGAAGACCTCGACGACCTGTGACGGATCGAACTTTGGCGGCATTGTTGTCGGAGGTTAAGGATTCTTCAGGGGCTGTTTCGCGATCGAGTTCGAGGGCAGTGGAGAGACACGGCGAATTCGGCGTGAGGGTTTTTGTAGAGCGATGAATGTCGAAATTAGGGTTTCGTAGGAAATGACACATATGCCCTTTTACATACCAAGGCCCATTTGCATAATATATTGGGCTTGATGACCCAATAAGCCCTTTAAGGAGTATTGACAAGTTCGTTGACGTGAAAATAAACCGGTTTAATTCAGAAACTTCCGGTTTAACCTTACCGGGAAATTTGTACAAAATTGGATCTTGCTCGGTACGGACAGAGAGATTCAGGCAAGTCTCGCCGATGTTGCCTCTGATCACGGGGAGAAGAGAGAGGAGATCAATGGCGGGAGGATCACAGAGAAGGAAACTACTTTTCAGTCTGTTTCTTGCTCTGGTGTTCGGTATCGCTGTCTATTTCAGGCTTTGGACAATCGATTACACTCTGTCTTCTCATGACACTGAACGCTTAAGGTCCCTTCCTTGATTTCTCTGATAGCATTTGATGTCTTAGGCTAATACTACTGTTTCTGGGTTTTGCTTTCGATGTCAGATACATTTGGTTCAAGCGTTGTGTCTTCGGGATATAATTAGGGTTCGTCATTTGTGAGTATATGTATATTCCTAGTATCTGGTTTTAGATTGGGATGTTGCGATTTTGTCAGATTAAACTTGGAATGCTTAGGTAGACGAAACAGTTTTGAACAGAATCTGTTTGGGATTTAGGGTTTTGATTAATTCTTATCGTGAGCCGTTCATGTTGTCTTAGCTTTAAGATCAAGAATCAGAACTTTAGGATTTAGGGTTTGGGGTGTCTCCTACTAAGCAATTTGGATGTGATTCATCTGATCATTCATAGTAGATTTGGGATTGAATTTGTGTAGAAAACAGTTTGATTTAGCCAATAGAGAAGCAATGGACGAATCTGCAGAGTGGCGAAAGATGTACGATGAGGAAGCCGAAAAAGCGTCGAGGTGTAACAATGAACTAGAACAGGTACTTGTTCCACGTTCGAAATGAACGTTTTTATTGCTCTCTGTTATGGTTTTCGGATCAAAATTTGCTTCGATGTATTTGCTTGTTTGGTTTTGCAGCTTGATGATGAACTAGTTAGCTACCAGAATCGGATTTTTATCCACTTTACTCTGACATGACCATCCCGAGATTTACTTTGCTATCAGATCATCATCATCCTTAATTTCGCTCCCAGCTTCGGTCATTGATGTCTTAAGATATTACTGTTTCTGGGTTTCGCTTTCGATGTGAGATACATTTGGTTCAAGCGTTGGGTTTTCGGGATATGGCGAGGGTTCTTCATTGCGATCATCTGTATATTTCTAATGTGTGGTTTTAGAAACCAGACACTTTGTTTCTGGCCTTGTCTGGTTAGATCAATGCCGAAGTGCATTGTGTTGTGCTGGAAGGAGGTTTACGTATCGTTTTATGACTGTGGCCGGGTATGGTTATTGGTTATGTGAAAATAATTTATACGAAATAGTCTCGCTCTCGCTCTTGCTTTGGTTGACAGATTAAGGAGTCTATTGGGAGCGGAAACATCTCTAAATCTAACCAACATTTTCAGACACTGCAGAAGGTGATGTTCCCACACATTCTACAGCTTTTCTTTTTCCATGTTCGATCTGCATAACGCTTGTTCCTCGTTTAACCAGGAAAACATGGCATTGCTCGAAGAGGTGAAGACATTGAAACAAGAGCTTGAAGCTTCACGGTTGAAATGCCGCCCTTCATGAATGCTGAACCTGGTTTAATGCTGTTTCCAGATCAGAGACTAGCTTCTTGATCGTAGTTTCTGAAAGTGGTTACTAGAAGTCAGTCGCCTTTGTATCATTACTAGAACTCCGGATTAGTTTTTGTGTTACGACCCGATTCTTTTTATGTTCAGTTTTGATTCGGAAACGTGACTAGAAAGCTAAGGCAAATGGGTTACGTTACGGCCTAAAAGAAACACAAGCTATTGAATTGAATTGCTTTTGTATCATACCCCTACTCCAGTGGTAAACGTTGGGACCTAATGAAAATTCGGAAACTTTGCAATACTTCAAAACAGAAACCACCGAATTTCTCATTCCAATCAAATCCTGATTTGGGTGGGAGAGGGACTTGTTGTCACATTTAAAAATGAAGGGTTACAATGAGAATAAATAGAAAGTTTTGGGGTTGAAGATACATTGGAATTTTTTTTTGCTCTTCTTTCTTGAGTTCCTGATACTGCGGAGAAGTTTCAGTTCCCACACTTTGTCTAAGGCTAAAAGCTAACGTGGAACTAATGAACATACAAGTCTCTCTATCTCGCAAAATCAACAAAACTTTTTGTTCACACAAACAAATCAAAACTGAAACCGACCATTTCTCCCTCTCGTTTTCGGCTTTCTTTCTTCCATTTCATACATACGCAGAAACACTATGCTTTGAATACTCATCCAACTACTTAGTTTCTATTCTAATCCTTGAAGTTGACATCTTAACTATCTGTTAAAGCTTCATACCCATCTCCCGTAGAAATCCCTCCATTCTTTACGACATTGAAATCGGTATGTTATACTGATCCAAAGACATTCATTCTTGATCCTAAATTCAGCTAGCTGAGTTATGTTATACTGGCTTTGTTTTTCCTCCACCCTTATTCACATCAACATAAGAACCTTGGTTTCTGTGTTCTTAATGGGTGGCTAAACTCCAAAAGTTCAGAATAAAGGAAGGAGAGACAGCAAACCAGCTGATGAAGGCCATAGCCGTGGCCGTCTCAAACCTCGTGCAGTGATTCACATTGCATTGGTTTAGGTCGTTGATGAGCACCGTGATTCCGGCTGATGCAGAGGCGGCTGCAAATGTAAGTGTGGACGTGATCTGCAATATTCATCATATGTTATGTTCCGTTCAGACGGGTTAATGTTGTGTGCAAAGAGTTCAAAAAAGGGCCCTGAAGAGACAGAGATAATCATTATCAGATTTAAGCAATTCCTGCAATCATATATGCAAATGGAAAACAGTAACAGAGAAAGAAACATCGCAGGGCAAGAAAAATGTAACTCCTAGCAGATTTAGGAGGGGATTGAAGATGTTTTCCTTACCCCATCTCCGACGGTGAAACACTGAACGAGCAAGTGGTTCCTAAGGCTTCGTCTGACCAAAAGGGCATAAGCATCGATAAGCAAAAGAGACAAGCTCCACAAGCTTTGCAAGCCGACGGCAAGAACCAAGCAACTGTTTCAAGAAGAAAAAACACACATATTGCATGTCTGATCATATTCATACCATTACCATCAAAGCAAAGCAAAACACGGTTGTGAAAAAACACACATTTTTCCCCGAATAAATTCGGGTTTTCTGAAGAAAGAAATCTCATTTCACTTCTCAATCAGCTTTTAGAGATAAGAGAATAAGCCAAGAATCTTGAGTTCAACCCAACCCACCATCAGATTCAGACCAATCAAATCAAAACAAACCCTCACTTCCATGGAACCTAACTAAGAATCACATACCCCAGAAGTATCAAGTATTCAGCATGATTCACCGAGAAGAGATCGGAAACCCTAAATTTCCAGCATCCTAAACCCATTCGGGAACCTAACTCTAAAACCCAGGTCCAAATTTCACCCTATTTAAAATCCCAGAGGCCGCACAGAAGCACGAAGGATCATGATCGGAGGAATTAGATACCAGAAAGCAGTGGCGGAGCGGAAATCGGAGGTGGTGGCCATGACGGAGACAGAGATGATGGCGGAGACGAACTGAGAGAGGCGTAGGAAGAGGCCGCCGGTGGTTCCGGCCATGCCCTGGACCTCCTTCATCCTCACCGGAGGTCGGTCTCCGGCTCCGGCGGTTTGCGGCGGCGGAACCACCTCGACCGGGTGCACCGCCGGTCGGCTGATGCTCATCGTTCGCTCCGATGGATCTCAGCGAGAACAAGCGACACTGTCTGTCTGTCCCCCCCGGCCTCAGAGAGAGTGGCTTTTTCTTTTTTATTTCGGTTTTCGTGTTGGAGTTCATTTTAAAAAATATTCGATTGTAATAAGTAGAAATACTAGGTTAGATTAGATTAGATTTTATTTATATTAATTCAATTATATATTTTATGATTCTATTTGTAATATAAAATATTTCAATGTTTTATATTGAATAATGATAAATGTCATGGGTTTCTCTGAACCCGATTTTTAGCTCATTCAATCCGTTCATTGATGTGCACATTTGTGGCATTTTTTTTGGACCTAATCACTATCAAGATATAGAGAGAAGATTTGGAAAGATGGTGTAATATTTAGATTGATTTTTTAACCAAAAAATGTTTAGATTGATTTTTTTATATTTTTTAGATATTTATATTAATATCACTATATATTTTGAAATTTTATTTCTATCTATAACTATTATAATACTTTATGCTAAATAATAAAAAATCTAATTATTCTTCAGAGATACGCAATAAATCAAAAGTGTTAATTTGGAGTTACCAATGGTAAATTAAACATACAAAAAATACCTCTATAAGTGAAAATGTATATCAGTAAGAAAGAAATTGATTCATTCGTTGACATCACGTTTATGTAATATTTACGTAAGACGATTATATCATTATAATGTAATGTTTATGTAAAAAGTTATAGATATTTTAAATTTGGATGTGTATTAGGTCAATGTTTGGTGGTGGTGTGAGTCAACATAGACCGGCAAGACCCTGCCAGATGGAAGAATTGAGCAAACACTCGAAAAAGAATTGCAGGATTATTCAACTTGCCATGAAAGATTGCTGAGAGATGGAGTGGATTGGCTATACATGTATGATATCTATAACTAATATAATCTATATATAGATTACGAAACTTGTATTATATATATTATTACCATTCACAATCTTCTTATCTTTTTTTTTTGTGCATAGTGCAAAAAAAATGAATATTGAAAATTTGTTTATGCTTAGAACTTGTAAAGAAATATCAAAGAAAAAAAAAGAGTGAAATATTTAGACAAAAATATTTAAAAATATTTGATTTGAAAAATTTCATACATCATCTGTTTATATTACTCTCATCTTCACACCACCCCATCCATCGATCGCACCTGTGCACGAGCTGGATGGAGAGGCCTACCAACGACATATGACCGGACCTACTCTCGCGGTCCCGGCCGAACTTCATCCATAGTGGCTCCCCGCTTCAAGACTGGCTCTTGTTGTCCGAAAGTTTCTGATCGCAGCAACATTAGGAATTGAGGCATATTTCTTCATCAAAGTTTGAATCTTTTCGAGAATTTGATTTCTAGTTTTTTTTTTTTTTTACCGATTTCCCGTATATACTGAATTGAGTCCACGTTATGACCTCGATTTTCGCCCCAAGTTAACCTAACTTGTTGGAAAAGGAGCAAACTTTGGTTACCAACGAGGGTAAATAGTTTCAAGATGAGACTGTAGAGTTAAACATGGGACTATAGGTGATCTCTTTGAAAGTATTTCTCGAAAAGTGTTCAAGTGAATGCAAAGCGATCTCGCATAGATCGATGGATTTAAAACTTCGAACATGCGTGCACGTTTGGGTCGGGCTGCAATGCCATTGAAGTTGAGTTTGATAAGCTTTGAAGAAGAAAACCGGATTCATTAAAGCCTGTACACCCGGTTTGCAACCAAAAGGAACCGGTTACGTGTTATGCACTCAGTGAAATAAGATGGCGGTTTTCAGACCGGTTTAAATTCCCTGAACATGTACAAAAACCAAACAGTACTCTCAACAACAAACCAACTTTCACTTCCGGGTTTCATCAGTGTTCTCGACAATAAACCTGAGAAGACGTCGAGAACTGGTTCGTTTCGGATAAATAGTGCGGAGTTGAACGTCCGATGCAGCGGGTTTAACAAATTCATGCAAAAGGATCGAAACATAAACTAGAAATCAGACTACCAATCAATCACAATACCGAAGTCAAAAGGCAAGAACTTGAAAAGGAAAACCGAATCTAAACCAAAACGAAGCAGTCGATCTCGGGGCACATTCAGAGATACAGAACACGGTATTGGCTTAAACCTAGCGGTAATTTCTCAAAAAAGACCGTAACTTTACGACCTTCATGCATCCAAGCCACAAACCCATGAATCTGTTATGACATGTCCTGTATGAACGTTATCACAAAGTGAAGAAGGCTGAATGCAAGAAAAGGGTTGAAGTTAAGAGTCATTACCCTTCCAGAATCTGCATTTCGAGAATTGGTGGATGCTCAAAACTGGCGCCTTGGTGGCCTAGACTCGGCCATTGAGACTCGTATTTGTCTGCCATCCAGATCCTATATAGCACAGAAACATGTTGGGAGTTTGTTCATAAACAATGAAAAGATTCGAAAGAGGAATATGATACTTACAACACCATCCAAGGATCTGATGGCGTTTTTTACTTCTTGAGGAGAGCTGTATGTCACAAATCCAAAACCCTTGGATCTACCACTGTCCCTGTCATAGATAACCCTAGCCTCAACAACCTTGCCATGCTCACTGAACATGCTCTCAAGCGCCATGTCATCGACTGCCCAAGCAAGGTTGCCCACATAAACACGGCTCGATGGACCCGAGCTTGAACCCGAACCAGAACTTGGAAAGCTGGATCTGGGTCCTCTAGAGAAGGGTTCTTCCCTCCTAGGTGGAGGAGGACCTGAGTTCACTCGCAAGGGTCTGCCTTCAAATTCCTGTATTATTCTCATGTCAAAACGATCAGAACATACAGAAGCCAGAGATAAGCTTGCTGGATCTGAACAACAAGACCGTAGGAAAACGACAGAGAAAGGTTCACAAGAGGAAAACCACGGATCACCCAGAAGTTTGATGGGTTTCATCTAAGTAAAAACAACTTCAATTCTCAAGCAAAATAGACATGTCTTATAACTGGAATATAGAAAAAGCGCGATTCCAGTAACCTTCACATTCCAAACAGAAGATCACAGTTTCAAAATTTTCATCTTCAAGAAGCATATGAACATGAACTATAAGGTACAGTGGCAGTTTCTTACATAGCCATTGAACTGTTGGGCTGCAGCCTCGACTTCATCAACCGTCGACATTGTCACGAACCCAAAACCTCTGCTTCTGCCAGTCACTTTGTCGTAAATTACCTACAAGATCAAGTCACTGTAACGCATGAGAACAGTAAGCACTGTGCTCTCGGGCATACAGAGAACAAAAATCATAACCCTAACACATAATGCTCTCAACAAGGACTCGACCATCATCTTAATCAATTGAGATTCCTAGAATGAAAAAAACCCTCAATCGCTAACCACCCATTTCCCCTAAACAGCTTACCACAAAGTTACAGGACATGAGCGATAAAGGACATTACTTTCTTTTCAGAAAGCTAAAGCGAAACACATTCAATGAGTAAATTAGGTTAAACCCATAACAACCAGCAATATTTCCATAAATCAGAAGCAAAACCCTAAATTCGTACCTCAACCATCTGAACATTTCCGACGCTACCGAACAAATCAGCGAGCTGAGCACTGTCAACGCTAAAGGGAAGATTACCCACGAAGAGCTTGAGATCAGGAGAGAACCCAGGCTCCTCCTCCTCGGCATCGCCACCAAACATGCCGTCCTCCTCCACCTCTAAGTCCGAAGAAATGGAGACGTTTCGCAAGAACCGCGACGGAAAATCGCCGGCGGCGAGGCATTTATCGGCGGAGGAAGTAAAGAGAGAGGCCGAGATGGGCTCGGAGTGAAGCTTAAACGAGACGGAGAAGGGTAGGAGAAATAGCGAAGCGGGTTTGGAGACGGAGAGAGGAAGGGATTTAGGTTTGAACGAGGAGAGGGCAAGAGATGAAGCGGAAGCAGCCATGGCTGAAGCTCGGATAAGATTTTCGGAGTTCAGGGAGAGATGGAGAAGGGGATAAGAGCGGCGAGTGTGAGATACTTACGGGCAACGAGACCCCAAATATATCTCTGAGTTGATTTTTTCTTTTCAAATTAAATATAAAAAATATCAAAAAACTGTATAATTCACTATTTATCAACAATTTTATATATCTCTGAGTTGATTATTTCAACGAATTATTATTTAATGTTACCTTCTTTTTAAAAATGACTATTGATATCGAGTACATAAAATTCGTCCTATTTTATTTTTGAAAGTAAAAATCATTTATGAACTGTTAAAATCTTCCAATATATGTAAAAAAAAAAAATACCATGTGCATGTTAGTTCGCATACACATAGAAGGATTCTAATGTTTGACATGAAATCACATTTTCTCCACCCATCTAAAAACGTAATTAAAAAGGTCAAATACATATCGATCAATATGGTTTAATTTGGATGAAGGATCAAAATCAATGAAAATTCATACCAAAAAATAAAAATCAATGAAAATTGATGAAACGAAAATGATGTAAAACGAGAGGACAACATTACCGACATTTCGGAATCAAAATCTCATTTTTCTTCAAATCAAACATTTTCACTGTATCAATCAAATCGACAATCTCTTTCCTAATTGCATGTTAAATTCATGGAATGTTAATAAGATTTGGAGGAGTCAATCTTATCCGACCGGTCTAAAATTCGGAGGAAAACTTCCACACTCTATATTATTAATTATGAACGGTTTAAATTTGATTTAAAAAAAATATAAATTTTATCAAAACTATTCATACAAATATAAAAAAATTCCCAAAACAATCATCCCAGATAACTAATAAATTCATTAAGAACTTTTAAAATGCTCATATTCATGATGAATTTGAAAATTTTTTGTTCGTGATGAATCTACTAGTTATCTCTAAATTGGATGATTGTTTTGGAAATTCTCTCAAAGATATTAAACTATGATAAATGCTATTGTTTTACAAATCGGAGGATAATTTTTTTAAAACTGATGTAGAAATTGTTATGTTCGTTCTATATTTTTTGTTTATAGTGGAATTTCACAATCATTATTAAAATCAAAAGTTAAGAAATTGACTTGCTATTTAATTTAGTTGTACTCTTTTTAATATATTGATATTAGAATATTGATGTCTATAATATTGAATCGTAAATCTTAAACCCTAAATTTTCACTCGGAGAGATCTATTTTTTTTTAGAGTGGAGCCTCCCTAATACCATTTCCTAAGGTTTGAGTGGTATCCTTCCGTTTCTACATAAAGATAGATTGATGATAGATTGAAGATAGTCTATATGTATTGGTGTGGGGTGTCATGCCCCCATATATGTAGCTAAAAAAATTTTATTTACTTGTAATTGTTATAAAATTTTGATAAAAAATATTAAAGCCCTCATCTAAGTTTTTGTTTTGCCCCATCTGCTCTCATTATTTTTTTCTTTTCTTTTTTAATTTTTTCTCTAAATATTAGGTTTTGTGACATTTTTCTCCTTAATCTTTGTTTTCATCTACTTTTTGCTTTTTTTTTTTCTCAATTTCCTAAAAACAGTTACAAATCTAATATTAAACACAATACAAAAAATAAAGAAAAATTCAATTAAAAATATATAAAGTTACAGTTTTTATCTAATTTATTTTATAAAAAATATATATTTCAGATAATTATAAATAAAATTCTTATAGATAAAATTTTAAAAATAAAAAATCGTAAATTTAATGATAAAATGTAAATATTGTTTTGATAGTATATTTTATTAATTTTTTTTATATTTTTTATAAAATACTTTAAGAATGAACGTTGTGATACGATTTTTTATAGTCGAATAGTATAGAATCGAACAATAAAATATTTTTTTAATACGAACGATATTATTTTTAGAAAACTGAATTTTTTGAAACGAACCGAATTTTAAAAAAATAGAAAAAGGTTTTTTTATAAAAGATCTTTTTATAATAGAAACCGAAACCGAACCGAATATGATATAATAACCGATTTGTATATATTATTCTAAAACCGAAAGAACCGAAACGATATATTTTCAAACTGAACCCGAACCGAATACCGGAACATTAATCTATTGTCCCTACTAACATTTTTGTCTGGATCCGTTATCGGTCTTAATAAAACTAGAGATCATTCACCGGTAGGAGACTCTTAGTTAAAGAGTGAATTCCTTGGTATAGTTTAAGTTACGAGGTTGCATCGTTTGTATGTTTTTTTTAGATGTCAGTTTCCCGATTTAGAATTCAAACGCTGGCAATTTTCTGAACGTTGGCTCAATTCCGCGGAGGCGGGAGTGTACACGTGGTGAAAGATGCAAGCATGAGATCAGATCGAAAACGACTGCCACGTAAGCTAAACCAAGGGGTAGAAAAGGAAAAACAAAAAATATGAGATCTAATAAGAGCGAATATTCGCGCACGTTCTTCTTGCTAGGGTTAAGTTCTCGAGCCGCTTCTCTCTCTCTCGTTCTATCTCCGTTGTTCTTCTTCCTCTTCAATGGCAGGCATAGCGCGAGTGGCGAGATCCTCGTCCATCTTCGGCGTCGGAAGATGCTCGTACTCCACCACCGCTTCTGCTGCGTCTGGTACTGGTCTACGCGCCGACCACGCGCCGCCTTTCCTTCACAGCGGAGGAGTTGCGAGAGACGTTTCGAAAGATAGGAACGTCCAGTGGGTGTTCCTGGGTTGTCCTGGCGTCGGAAAGGGCACGTACGCGAGCAGACTGTCGAGTCTCCTCGGTGTTCCTCACATCGCCACCGGAGATCTCGTCCGCGAGGAGCTCGCTTCGTCGGGACCTCTCTCTCAGCAGGTGCGGTTCTTCCTTCACTTTTCGGTTTTAAATCTGAATCCTGTATGCGTGACTGTGGGTCCGATCTGCGAATTCGTATCTATTCGACCTCTGGATCTGAAGGACTTCATTTTACTCATGTTGTAAGTCTTAGTGCCGGCAGATCATAACGGTGTGAACTCATTTTTGGTGTTTCGAAGTAATTCGATTGCAAGCTTTACTAATCTGATGTTTATTCGTCTCTTTCGAATTGGTCAACCTGTAAAACGGATCTGTCTTTCACCGGAGAAACAAAGCAGTTACATGGATCCAAATTCTGATACATTCTGTGTAGATATAAGATGCATATTCTCTCTCTGTATAAAGAGTAGATAGATCTTTTCTGAATTCTTTGTTGTTCGATGCAGCTGTCTGAGATCGTAAACCAGGGGAAACTGGTTTCGGATGAGATAATTATCAATTTATTGTCGAAGAGACTTGAGGCTGGTGATGCCAGAGGTGAAACAGGGTTCATTCTTGATGGGTTTCCTCGAACCATTAAACAAGCGGTAATCGTTCTTCTTGTATCTTATGGGTTTCCTGTCTTGTTTCGCCATTTCCATGCTAAGCCATATTAATCGAGGTTGACTGTACAATAGGTAGATTACGGATTAGCTCGTCGATTAGTTGATCGTATCAATACCGTTATCTTGACATTGGCCAGTGTTTTGATTCCAGGAAATTCTGGACGGTGTAACGGACATCGATCTAGTGGTGAATCTGAAACTTCCGGAAGGAGTTTTGGTTGAAAAGTGTCTCGGACGAAGAATCTGTAGCCAGTGTGGCAAGAATTTCAATATTGCTAACATTGACTTCAAGGGCGGGGATGGAAAACCCGGTATTAGCATGGCGCCTCTCCTTCCTCCTTCACATTGTACTTCAAAGCTCATTACCCGGGCAGATGATACTGAAGAGGTTGTGAAAGCGAGGCTTCGTATATACAATGAGCAGGTAAATCCCCTTATTACGAGTTAGTAAAATGCAGTAAGTGATGACTGTATACTGAGATTCGGGTAATTGTTTTTAATGCAGAGCCAACCTCTCGAAGAATACTACCGTACAAAGGGTAAGCTTTTGGAGTTTGATCTTCCGGGAGGTATTCCGGAATCATGGCCGAGGCTTCTAGAAGCTTTAAGCCTCGACGATTACGAGGAGAAACGATCTGCCGTGGCATAGATCGTAATCAAAATCACGGTAAACTTAAATTCTTTTGCATGTGGAAGACATGCGTAATCAATTTTGCGTTAGAATAAGAAAAACATGATTGGTTTTTTTTCTTCTTCCTCCCTCGGACAAAAATAACACTTGCAAACTCAGTGTGATCTTACAGCGGACTGTTCGTGGAGCCGGGATCAGGCTCCATAAGAGAAACAAACCTATTGTATGTCTTTGATTGTATGACATTTGAGACTTACAGGAATGTATACTATCATTTTGGGTATATCCATCGATACTATTTTTATTTTTGCAACTGGCCGAGCTGGCTGGTTAAAGCGGTGACCAGACAGTAAGTAAAAACAGTTGCTTTACATCAAAAGTGTGTTTGGAACTGATAACCAGCTCTTGTCCGTCGGAGATTCCGCGGTTCAGGATAGTTTTGTTCCGTACATTGTCGTCTCCTCTCCTCACACGTGTGTGTGATTTGATGACGTCTTGATTTTCTGTTTCAAATTTTAGAATTTTTTTTGGGGTTAAGTTTGTCACAATTACTTGGTCACGAGTCGGGTATCTGAAATCGAACGGTTCGGAATCTAACGTCGAATTCATCATGGGCGGGGTATTGTATTCCAAATGTTCGGATATCCGTATAGGGTGAGTGCGAGGATACGTATTAGGCGGTTGAGGACGAGGGTGATCTGGGCATTACGGCTTGATTCACAGGCGAGATGCCGTCGGCTGTCGGCGAGAGAAAAACGGATTAGGATTTGGGACACGGATATGTAGGAGATGACCTCTAGGTTTCAAAATAAGACATTTTCGTAATATGTAGGGATAATTCCATTTAAAACCCTGTACTTTTCTCTCGTCGCAATTTAAACCCTGTACTTTTTTTTGATCCAAAAAAACATTGTACTTTTAAAAATTGGCAATTAAAACTCTATACTTTTAAAAATTAGCAAATAAAACCCTGAACGAAAAACAATATTATTTAATGCTGACATGGCATCCTAGTCATCTGCCACATCATCAATCCCTAATATTTAATAATATTAATTAATATAAAATAAAAATAAAATAATAAAAATAAAAATAAAATTTTAAAAATTATACACATACATATATAATGAAATGATATACATATATACACATATATAAACATATTTATATATATACACACATATATATAATACATATATATATATAT
>NW_010966881.1:1790600-1813996 GCF_000463585.1 Tarenaya hassleriana | reverse complement strand
ATATATATATATATGTATTATATATATGTGTGTATATATATAAATATGTTTATATATGTGTATATATGTATATCATTTCAATATATATGTATGTGTATAATTTTTAAAATTTTATTTTTATTTTTATTATTTTATTTTTATGTTATATTAATTAATATTATTAAATATTAGGGATTGATGATGTGGCAGATGACTAGGATGCCATGTCAGCATTAGATAATATATTTTTTCGTTCAGGGTTTTATTTGCCAATTTTTAAAAGTATAGAGTTTTAATTGCCAATTTTTAAAAGTACAATGTTTTTTTGGATCAAAAAAAAGTACAGGGTTTAAATTGCGACGAGAGAAAAGTACAGGGTTTTAAATGGAATTATCCCTAATATGTATATAAGTCTATAGGCATACCGCATTTTGGTGAAATTCAGAAGGGGATCCAAATCAAAATCAGTTTCACGATAATTCATCGGATATCTGTGCGGATCGGGTTTTTGACTTTTCAAACCGGTTTGGTCCGGTTTAGGACACAGATATGGGTGATGAACAATTTGATTAAATAGCTTATAAGATTTGGTTAGGTCCACTCTTTGGTACTGAATGGACAACTTTCATTCTCTAATGTTATGGGCAGACAGAGACACCTGCATTTGAACAACTACCATTGAGTTCGTATTAATTGACGCTCTCTTCCAAACCCCACTTGGTACTAAAGCCAATTTATTGCATTCAAAACACAAATTAGATTTTCCAGACACTTTGGACGTTGACTTTTGATACACACTCTATTCATGTCATGTGTGTATGCACCTCTTTACATATGTAATGGTTAAATATGAAATGAAAATCATCAAAATGTCAAATCAAAGTACTGAAATCCGAATCTGGTGTATATGGATGGACAAAGCTAAATTAGTAGCTACTAATTTAGATCACTCAACTAATACCATTCGAATAAATTCTTATTAAGCTTATTAATTAATCAATTAATTAATGGCATTAGTTGGTAAATATTAATCACATGTAAATATCGTCTGTGTTATTCTCATGGTAAATATTAATCACTTGTAAGATAAAATTTTCTACATCCTCTCTTGATCTATTGGTATACTTTTATTTTGTCTAATAATGGTTTTTTCATATGTGTAATTTATTTTCTAATTTTCATCAAATTATTAGTTGGGCCGATAATAATATTTTTTAGATCCTTTATTTTTCGGCGCACTCTCTTTTGCCTGGTTGCTGCATTCATTTGTTTAAATTGCTGAGTTAATCACATGCTAAACTCGTGATTAGTTACTAATCCTAATCACCTGTTTTTTTATGGACCACGTGTTTAATTAAACGCCGAGCTTCACGCGGATTCAACCAACGGGACAGGTAAACTATAAACGACGACGTCTTCTTCGGTTCGAGACCAACTAACCTTCAAAGATCCTTTAGCTTCTCCAACTAACGTTCAAACACCCACCAACAACCAAAAACCAAATCTGCAGTCATGTACTCCGCTTCAGTTCCAGCCTCACCCCTCCACCAACCAGATTATGCCACGTGTATATGTTCACGTGACACGTGGATCACCCTGTTCCCCCCCCTCTACTTCGTGGGACGCGCCATAATCAGACGGATAAGCCGTGTAAAAGTAGACATTCTTCTTCTTCGTCTCGATGAGCTTCGAACTGTCACGAGTTCACAGTGAGTCTTTTTTCTCGATCCTCTTTGATTCTGAATTCGAAAGCTTTAGCCTCTGAAAACAGATTCGTAAATCGATTATTATACTGTGATTCTTTGTGGCATCTGGGTGTATAAAGATTCGATGATTCTCTGTTCAAACCTCCATATATGACCAGTCCGATGATTCTGAAGTCTCTCAGAGACAAAAGTAGTGATCTTGGGGATCATGTCCAGCTTTGGTTTGAGAGCCCACTCCCTGAACAAGAGGTCGTGGGTTCAACAACCAGAGTATGGAGATTTCGCCTCCGGCCACCTTCGGGTGCTTCATATCCCACACGTGGTGTCGGTTGTGCGTGTGGGTCGGGATTAGTCTGGGTCCTTTGTGTCTGGGATTACCCGGTTATCAAAAAAAAATAGTGATCTTTTAACTATGTCTAGGGTTTAGGGCTCATGTTCACGTGTGTTCCTGATCTGGGTTTGGTTTCATATGATCTGTTTGATTCGAATTCTTCGATATTACTCGAAATGTTTCGATGAAACATACCATGAGAACATCTTGCTTCCTTCTTAGGTTAGACCTCCATTAAGTTCTTTGGATAATTTTCTAACCCAGAACTTGTGATATCTTCGTTTCTATTGCATTACAATGGTGACAGAAATCTGTGTGAAACTTTCAGGTTATCGGAAATCGGGTTTTGCAGAAAGAGCGTAGAATTTTGATACCTTAAGATTGAGAAAATGGAGATGAAGAAGGCAGAAAGAGTGGTAATAGTTAAGCCAGTTGCCTCGAGGCCTTCCTGTTCGGGTTTCAGGACATTTACAGAGCTTCTGACCAAATCTGTCACTCTCTCTCCAACAAAGAGGTTCCATGAAACCGTTGTCTCGGCTATAAAGCCGAAGACTGCAAGAGTTTCCCCCTTGTTTCCTCAACCACGGGTGATTTCCTCGATCCAAGCTAGCTCGATCGGTATCTTCTTGTTCTTTCGATCTCGATTCTTGATTGTTTGGTTTCCGTCTTTAAAATCTGTAGGGTGAAGTCTCTTCTGATGATCAAAGAGCAACCGAAAGCTTTGTCGTGTATAAACCTAAAGCAAAGGTTGTCTCCAAGGCAACGATCTCCGTTCTGGCGAAGATGGTAAGTCGTTATGGACTTCCGTTACAATCTGGATGAGAAAAAAAAATCATCCTTTTTATCGTTTTTTTCTTTCGTAGCTTCAGGGAAAGGTCAGTGTAGATCATCGTCAGGGACCCTTGAAACAAAACGAAGTGCCGTTGCAGAATTCGAGCCGAGATGGTAGACAGTGTTTCCAGAAAGTTCCGACCTTTGCAGAAGCGGAAGCGAATGCTAGATCATCCGAGACGTCGACGGGAGACCGGTCCTCTCTCGACGGGTATAACTGGAGGAAGTACGGGCAGAAGCAAGTGAAAGGAAGCGAGTTTCCGAGGAGTTATTACAAGTGCACGCACATAAACTGTCCGACGAAGAAGAAGGTCGAGAGTTCATTGGATGGTAAGATGTCAGAGGTTGTGTATCAGGGCGAGCATAATCACCCGAAACCTCGGCTTCCCCCGAGGAGCAGCACTTCCTCTAGAGGATCAGCCCGGGAGGATCCCGTCGGCTGTCCTCCTCGGAGGAATATGACAGGGTCAAGTGTTTCAGCGGCTTCTGGCTCGGCTGTTAGAACTTCGGATTCTTGTTGTCGGAGCGGCGACCATGATGGAGAAATCGAAGGACTTTATGGAGAGCTTGATGACCCAAAATCCAAGAGAAGGTAACCGATGCCTTGTCCGGGATTGCCACGTAATTTCCCGATGATAATAGGGAATCAACTCTTAATATAATTAAGTTTACATGTTTTTTTTTATCCATTGTAGGAAGAACGAGCATCGAACGAGGGAAGCGGGCGTGTCAGAGGAGGGTTCGGTGGATTCGGAAGCTCTTGAAGACGGCTTCCGTTGGAGAAAATACGGACAGAAAGTCGTCGGAGGAAACCCTTTCCCCAGGTCCCGGCCTCCATTCATGTGTTGATCGAATCTGATTACTGGCACTGTTCTTGTTTCTGCTCTCCGTTACGTGTTCTTGTTCTTGATCAAATAACCTGACAATATTCTTGTTCCTGTTCTTGATAAGATCTGTTTCCTGACAGTACTCTTGTTCTTGATCATTGGTCAGGAGCTACTACAGATGCACGAGCAGTGGTTGCGGAGCAAGAAAGCACGTAGAGAGAGCGTCCGATGATCCGGCGGCTTTCATTACAACCTACGAAGGGAAACACACGCACCAGATGCCCTTCCGACACGCTCCCCCACAAGCAGACATACCAAGAATCTTCTAGAAGCATCCTGAAGATGAGAGTTCACGCAAAAACATCGATTATATATACGTATTTTTTAAATATAGATTTATTTGTAATATGTTCACATTTAAACGTTATGATAATATGCTAAAGGACCGTCTCATACTACGTTATTTGAAATTTCAAATGATTTCTTTCTTTTATCCTTGACCTTGGCAAACTTTATTCATCAAATCGTTCAAATTTGATCAAATAATATATAATCGTTTAAGAGATATTAGGGTGAGTTCTTTTTTTTTCATATGATTTTTTAAGAATCTTTCATGTCATTTGGGTTTCTGATTTGGTCATAGAACGTCCTTTCCTAATTTAGTTTAAACTGAATGAAAGATTAAAATTTTCAATTAGAAAACAATTTAATTGGAATTGAATCTAAATCCGGAATACGGATTTCTATTTGTTGTCAAACCTCAAAAAGGAAAAGAAAAAAAGGGTTTGGATTTGACATGAAACTATATTGGAAGACACGAGAGATGAATGGAGAGGAGGACATGCCACTGTTACACTTGTGATACTTTACTCCAAAATCTGACCAATTCATAAGCTTGGATGCATGTATAGGTGGTATAGGTGGGGTATGTATATATATACATATATCTAATATTTTATAAAGCAGAAACATAACAATTTTAAAATTTATAACCAATGGAATGGAACATATATATATATATATAACAAAGTTTTTTTTTAGTTAAAAAATTTATAACCAATGCATGCCTCTTCTCTCCTCAATAACACCAATGCATTGCCTATCCTTTATATTGTCACATGCATTGCTCTCTTTCTGTCTTGGCTGATATCTTCTTTGAACCTTTTCTCTCGCATCTCTTAATGGCATTGAGCATTTTTTTCCAAGATATCAAGAGTGGGTAGTATTTTAGAATATTATCATAATATTTAGATGTAATTTTATTTTTATATTTTAGATATTTATATTAATTAAATAAGATATTATAAAATTATGTGTTTTTTATCTATAGATATTATAATGGTTTATATTAAATAGTGAAAAATTAAACGATTATCTACTCTCGCATGTCTTAATGGCATTGAGCGTTTCCCTCATCGCTCGCCATGTCCTCTCTTTGTCTGTTCCATTGATCTGCATCATCATCATCGTCATCTTCCCTCTTGAGCTTGTTGTTGGACTGGAAAATTACTCAGGTGATGTTCTTCATGACTTGTGCTTGAAGCAACACTAGTTTTACTACCACAACGGATATCTTCGAGTTTTGCACTCCTATTCTCTACAGCAGAATGCCCGTTTGCAGTGACTTGATCCTCTTCCAGATCATCGCAAACACGAGTTTTGTCCGGATTTGTGATCTGGGTATTGGCTTCTTGATCGTTTTCCTTTGATGACACTACGGATGATACACAAGAAGCTGCAGACAGTTCAGCTGAACTCGATTGATCCGATCTCTCGATATTGCGAGACCCATTTAAAGATTCGAGCTTTTTCATCAAGAATCCGAGTCTCCTCTCTGCCCTTTCCCTTAGTTTGATCTCTTCTTTGAGATTCGCCTCTAACTCTGCTATCTGCAAATAGAGCACATTGTATGTTTAAACCATATAAACAGAGAAAAGCCATAAAGATCTAAACTTTATAGTTCTTGATCAAACCCGTATAACTCCAAAGCGTATAAAAATGGTTCCTTTTGTGTTCTTAACCATATTCGATGAAAGAAACATGAGGCTTCATCTTCTTAAGGGACATTTTGGGATCAAATGGAGGGAGAAATTAAAAAAGAGGGTACCTTTATGGTCATGAGCTCTGCTTCTTCTTTAGCAGTCCTTGAATCATGTCTCTCTGCTAGTAATCTGCCTCTTAGACACTCCACTGTTCTCAAACCTTCTTCATCTTTTTCCATCTTCTCACTCGTACAATTTGTTCTTTCATCCATGGAAATGAAACCGAATTTCTCAGTCTATACAATATGTATGTGTATATATATATATGTGTGTGTGTGTGTTCTTCTATAAAGAGAGAGAGAGAGAGAGACCTGCATTGTGTATTGTCATTGTAGGCATGAATCAGCATTATGTCTCCTTTATTCAATCACCAGAACCAAGCCTTTGAAGCTTATATCTCTCAACAGCAGAAATAACCGCAAAATAGAAAATAATGTGTCATTAAAATTACATTTACTGTTTTACTCAGAATATCGACATCATATATATATTTTTTTAAAACTCCATTACTGAACTCTACTTACCTGAATCTTATTCCAAGGGGTAATATCAAGAAACCCAAACCAGAACAGATTAGAGATTTAGAAACCCCAAAACTGTAAGAGGGGAGTGAAATTGCACCCACAAGAAAAAAAAAACTTTTAATTTAAAAAAAAAATCAGAGAGAGGAATCTTGGTTAGTGACAAGAAAGGACAGTGGGGGTTTGGACTCTTGGCAACTTTGTTAATTTGGAGGAGACATTCATCTTCTTCAAGTCCCCGTGAGCCCGTTTATAATTTTTTTTTTTTGGGAATCATTTTGTGGAATAAATTAAGTTGTGAAATAGATTAAGCTTTCACCGTATTTTTTTAAAAATCTTTTTTTTTTGCAATAACCTTGTTTGTGTTGTCGTGATTTCTGAAAAAAAAAACAATTTGAGTTTTTTTTTGAATCTTTTCAAATTGGATTAAGATTCAATTCCAATTAGGAGAAATATTAAAACAATATTTTCTTTCGATTTTTTTCATATCAGATTCAATTTGGTTAATGTGGTTTTGAAAAGTTATTAATCCAGTTTAATTCGTATATATATATATATATATTTGTAAAGAATAATCATTAAATATTTAGGGTAACCGACCATATATCGTACCCCACGTATGTTTTGCCACAAACTTTATTACACGCCTTGTGGGGGGCAATATACATTATTGCAGATGTTAAATATTAAACCCAATAACCATATATATATATATATATATATCCACCCAACATCATTTCGATTTTATATATATTAATGTTATATTTGTAATTTGTAACTGTTGCTTCTTCATAGTTTGAAAATTGTAACTCGTGAATATGAAGATAATGCCCTCTTTAACTCTCTCTCTCTTTTTTTTTTAAAAAAATCTTTTTGTTTGTTTTGTTCAGTTAGATTTTACCATTTTTTGTCTCTTTTTTTTAATTATTTAATTTAATTAATGAAAATTAGTATTGATTTTGTATATATCCAATAAAACTAAATAAATACCCCGTGTTTTTATATAATTTATTATATATCAATGTCTCCGATAATAATTTTGTTCACATCCACCCCCCTAACCATAACCATGTATCTACAACCAATTGGTTATTATGAAAGGAAAAGATATTTATATAAGAGTATGTAGATATATATTTGCTTGCACTTCACTCGTAGAGACATAATTAGGAAAAGCCCTCCAAATTGCGTGATTTCTAATATATATATATATATATATATATATATATATATAAAGTAAAGAATATAGAAGTTTGAAGCAAACTCTCGTGATCATATAAACTATGATCCATTCCCTCTCTCGCCGCCCCCACCATTTAAATCAAAATGTTCATCATACTTGATGCTCAAACAAAATAGCGACAAACTATAATCACTAAAACATAAAATTAATTAATGTACGTTGAAACTCGAAAATTAAGATATTTTTCATAGTAATCGAAAACTCGTGATGAATTTTCTTTCGATCGATAACCAGAATAGTATGTTGTATACATAAAATTATAAAATAGTGAAAAACTCTAATATGTATATTGGTTACCCTACATAAAATCGGTTTTTCATTGTTACATGAAAAATGTGAGTATATTAATACTATTGTCACTAGGTAGAACAATATACAATAAATACTTAAAATGGTCATAGTGTATCTATTGTTATTTTTATTTATACCGTGAAGTAGGAGAGTGCATTTTGGTTCGAAAATTTAGTTCTAATCCGATCCGAAAACTTTCGGTTCTAATTTAGTATATTTTTTTTATAGAATCGAATAAATCGTTCCTAAATCGAATCGTTCAAATACCGAATCAAACCAAATAAATACCGAAACAAAATCCGAATTATCGACTAATATAGTTGTAAATATTATAATTTGGTATTTGTTTGATATTCATATAATGATACCACTTCGACCCGAAACGACACTAAAATCTAACTGAATCGAAGTTTAACATTAGATTCTAATTTGATATAATTTTTATCAGACTGAAAAATACCGTTTCTGAACCGAAACATATACATCCGTCAAGGTAGATATCTTTCATTTAATAAAAAATTATTTTGAACGGAAACTTAACTCAAAAATTAGTGTCATGGAGAGAGAGAGTAAAGATAAATGAAGCCAATTAATTTTCAAATGATGACATGATTCATTCAGGGAGGGTTATTCAAGATTGTGACATCTTAATCTATTCGCAAACAAATTTGATATTTTCAATAAATAGAAAAATTATTTTGAATTCAATAATTACATGTTGTGGAGTTGAGGCTTCATTTATTAATATTTGAGAATAGTTCAGAGGATTTAGATTGATTAACGTCGTCTTAAGCAATTTAATTAGTCAACTAATTAATCTTAAAAGTAAAATCCGAATTGAAAATAAATAATCACCTTGAGGCGCTTTGATTTGGCCATCTGTCGATTCCATCGCCCATAATCGGTGAAATTTGGTTTAGCGAACCAGGAAAAGACACGTGGCTCTTCACACGTACGGACAAGCCGTCCGTGATCGGTCGTACGTGCCACGTCATCTTATCGTGCTTGGCAGTTACGGATGCTGTTTGGTGGCACTTGTCCGAATATTTTAAGATTTGCTTTTGGGAACGATCTGATGCTTTTTATTTCGACCTGGTCTACCACTTGCTTTTTATATTCTTCTTGTATCGACCGCTCATTATTTTATTCGGTTTGTGATTTTAATTTTTTGGGCGCATGAATTATTATACGATTTATGTCCCGCAGGTTTAGATCCAAGACCATGTTCTGGTGATTATATATTTCACACTCAATAATCAGTTGACATTTAATAAAATAAAAATAAAAATATTAAATTAGATATCTATAACAAATGTACGGCCGAGAAAAGAAGAAAAAAAACCATAACAAGTGTATCAAATATGATGATGATGAAGAAAAATACAAAATCCAACAGTATCAAACTTCCCCAGATAAAATAAAACATCAAAAGGCTTCTTCTTCTTCTTCTTCTTCTTCTTCTTCTTCTTCGTGTTCGTCATGTACAGATAAAAAACAGAGAGAGGGAAAAAAAATTCATCGAGAAGAGAAAGAGAGAAGGAGATGGTGGAGATGGAATGGGATGAGATTTTGGAAGAGTATGGGTGGGTGATGGAGTTTCTGAAGGGGATGGTGAAGCCGGCGGCGGCGCTCGCTGTCGTTCTGATGGCGGTGGCTCTCTCTTACGCTCAGAAACTGTCCTTGGAAGGCGAGATGATCTATTCGATTTTCCGAGCCTTCCTTCAGCTCTCCGTCATCGGATTCGTCCTTCAGTTCATCTTCGACCAGAAAAACGCCGGTTGGATCATCCTCGCTTATCTCTTCATGGTCAGTCTCCCTTTTGAATTCCTCCAAAATTTCAAATCTCAGAATCTGGAGTTTCGTAGAAGATCCAACATCTCGTTTGGATTTTTCCTTTTTTAAAAAAAAAAATTGTAAAACACAGAGAGCGATTAAATCTCTCGTCTGAATTTGTTCTGAAATTCAAATTTCAAAAAAAAAAACAAGCTTAGGAGTTGAATTTCACATTTCCTTTGACGTGGCCGGAAAAGGTGATCGTGGCGGGATACACAGCCGGAGCAAGAGCGAAGCACGTGCCGCGCGGGAAGTACGTAGCGGGAGTGTCGATACTGGTGGGTACCGCGATCACGATGTTGCTGCTGGTCGTCCTGAACGTGTTCCCGTTCACTCCACGCTACATAATTCCGGTCGCCGGGATGATGGTCGGAAACGCCATGACGGTCACCGGAGTCACCATGAAGAGACTCAGAGACGACATCAGGATGCAAAGGAGTCTGGTACGTGCCTAGGAATTGGTTTATTACGCCATTTTCAAAACCAACCAACACGTACCCGACTTAACCGGACCGAATTCTCGGTTTAAAATTTCAACCGAAAGGTAGATAATTTTAGTATTATTATTATCATCAGGTCTAGAAAAATATTAAACTTGCAAAAAATGTACCATAAAATAATTCTAAACATCTCCATCTTTTTCTAATATGATGCTTCATACATATAAAATGTCAAGAAAATAAAAAAAAATAAAACTATATATATATATATAAATTGTTTTTCGGTTTTATAAAAAATGTACTAAATTAGAATCGGATGTTAAACGGTTCCTTAATCAAAACGTTCACCCCTAATAAACATGCACAACAGGTGGAGACGGCGTTGGCGTTGGGAGCAACGCCACGGCAGGCGACGCAGGAGCAGGTGAAGAGGGCGTTGGGGATAGCGTTGTCGCCGGTGTTGGACAGTTGCAAGACGGTGGGATTGATATCGCTGCCGGGGGCGATGACGGGCATGATAATGGGAGGGGCATCTCCCCTCGAGGCCATCCAGCTGCAGATCATCGTCATGAACATGCTCCTCGGCGCTTCCACCCTCAGCAGCCTCCTCTCCACTTTCCTTTCATGGCCTTCCTTCTTCACCCGCGCCTACCAGCTCCAACTCTCCCCCCTCTCTCCCGACTGAAAATCAAACTCTTTCTGTTTTCTTGGTTAAAACCGAACGGTGCAAGAAGAAGAAAGAATCGATTGGTTATAATGGTATTTTGGTTTTGTGTTAATTATAAAAGGATAATTAAACCGTAATCAAACGTTTATGATTGAAAGAAATCATGCCCAACCAACACGTAATAGTAACAAATGCATGACTGGTTGTACCAGTTCGGTTGCGGTTACAAGCATCAATGTTTTCAGCGTGTGGCAGAAGATGTAATAAGACATCATGCCTTCAAGATCTTTCTATCAAACATATTTGGCAAAAATCTGAGCCAGCTCGGATCAAAAATCCAATCTTTCGCCCATTTCAAAGCTCAAACTCGTCGTCCCTAAGTGCACGGGCGGCAGCCTCTTCTTCTTCGTCGTCGAGAGCGAAGTACTCGTTCTTCTCCTCCGGCTTAAACACATAGAACATCACCATATAGAAGGCAAGACTAACTGCCTCCTCTGCAGCATAACTCACCCACTCATACTTATACGCCGCAATGGTCTTGAGGGCAAACACCACGATTCTCATGAAATACAGATACTCGATCACGACCATGTAGAATTGCCTGAACAATGTCAGCTTAGCTAAGTTCTTGGCCGCTTTACTATCTGTTTTCGATGTCTCCCTCAATGATCTAATCGACCATACAATGGGGAAGATTATGGCACAGCAGCAGATGATATCAACGAGCAAGAACACTTGGTTCCATGTAACCCAGTCCTTGATAAAGGGTCCTGTTTCTCCGATCACGATCGAAGCGATGTTGGCCAGAACCTGGAGCGGGATCACCATTATCAACACGTTCTTCTGCTTCTCCTGCAAAAAGGGCTTCAAAAACGACCAACAGGTATCGATCAGGATGAACACAGTGAAGAGCAGAACCACACGAATGAACTGGAAGATGTAGAAGAGGATGTCCCATCCATGGGGAGACCCGCCATTAGAAGATGGATCCGGTGAACGACCCGCTTGTTGGTCCAACAAGTGTAGCTCCGGAGAACCAGGAAGGAAATGTCACGTAAGAAGAAGAAAGAGTACAGAGACGGCAAATGGGTCGACCTTGCGGGCAAGTAATCCTTAGATCCGTTCGGATCCTTGTTGTACATCTCTGTCCGAACCGCCATGGAAACCTTGGTCTCCGGAGCGCAATTCGCGAAGAACAGAGAGTACGCGTTCGACGAAGTGACTCGGTAAGACTGGTTGAATCTCGAATTCGGAGGAGGAGAGAGATCTCTGAAGGTGAAGAGACGGATCACGTAGCGTGAATCGAGGACGCAGAATCTAGGGTTCTACTGGATCTCGAGGAGGACCTGGAGCAGAAACTCCTGGGAGAGGAGGAAGAACCCGAGACGATACGGGTCCGGATTCGGCCGACGGAGGATGATACGATGGAGACGGAGACGTGGCCGGTGTGCGTGAACCCGAACTTCTCGAAAAGAATCATCGGACGAGCATCGTCGGAGATGACAAGGGACTTGATCTCCGCCGCGGACGGAGGAAGACCGGCGAGGAATGCGGCGGCGAGAAGGAAAAGGATGACGACGGGGAAGGTCAGTTTCGTCATTTCGGGTCGTCGAAGAATTGACGCGAAGCGAAGGGTGGAGACGGAGACGGTGAAGGTGACGTGAAAACGAACTTCAGAAGTGCTTTCGTCTTTTTTGAAAAGTCTCTATGGAATTAACCCGCACGGCCCATGAGCCCAATAATGTCTCCACGACGTCGTTTTTAGAATATATATACATATATATGTATCCTCTTCACAGCCAAACCTTTGGTGAAATTTGTTCATGTTAGAGTCCAGCATTTCGCTTAGGCTGCACGTAATGTTCTTCTGTCTGAGGAACTTATAACGTGACTCAACCCTCTTCTTCAATCCATGGCGGAAGTATTCAGGATAATCAACCACTTCTTCCCCGGAATCTGGCCCTAGGTTCTTGTGAGTTCTTAATGCTTTTGATCAGAATTGAGGGATACCCAGTCACCATGGTTACAATGTCTGCATTTCCAAATCCGCATCTCTTGAGATAATCAAAGTTTGCTCTGAGAATCTTGTCAACATCTATGCATACCATTTCTGGGAAGTTCATTACTACCACTGCCTGAATACCCTCCTCCCTCGGACCAACCATCCAACGCAAGAACTCGGTGGTGGGCCGTAATCTATTCTCGACACTGTAACCCATGAGGAAATGATTCTTCATCAGAACTTTACCTATCATTCCATCATCTCTGGAAAGGCCAAGGCTTGAGAGAAAGTTTACCATCAGAGCAAGCTTGGTGTGGATGCTCAATACCGTAGCTGATGAGTCTTGGGTTCAAAAGAAGCATCTTTCCAAGCTGTTCCTCAGGCACTCCCAAGGCTTGGAACAAAACAAGAAGCGGGCAGAGTTTCTCCCCGACGCCATGAGAGAATATCTGAGGGAATGCAGAAGCAACCTCATAAGGCTTTGTTCCAAGCGTGGAGAGACACTGAACCCTCTCATGGAGGAGACGTAAAGTGAGGATCTTGGGGCATCTGGAGACAATGTGAGGGGGTTTTCTCTCTTGAATGCCGATGCTTTTCAAGTAAGGCCAGTTCTCAGATGCAATCTCACTTGGGGCTTCCTCCAAGTGTTTGCATTTTCTCACCATTTTGTGGATACTCTATTCGTTGAAGCCTTTTTCCTCGAAGAACCACATGATGCTTCTACCATTCTCACCGCTCATCGCAATTCTAGTGGAAACACAGTGATATTATATATGAACTGGAAACAGCCCAATTCTTCGTTGTTCCAGAAGAATTTGGTGATGGCTTGACCAGATTGGGAAAATATTTGGAGAGGCGAAGCAAAAAAGAAAGCGGTAGGGCTGCTAAACGGGTCACTGTTCGGGCCGAAACTGATCCGTATCATTTTTTTCAGCCCGTGTTCTGTTTTTTTGTGGCCCATTTTTACTCGGATGTATCATATGATCATGAGATTCAAGATCATCGCTAGGGTTCCAGTCACGAATCCAAAATCGCCATCTCTCGATTCACGACGCCGGGTTTTCATCACAGTTCGAAAGAGGCGGGAATATTTCTCTCTTCTATCTCTGGCTTCGTCGTCATTTGCAGGTGAATTCTGAAGAGTTGAACTCTTGGGTTTTATGAGGATTTGGGTTCTGGTGATTTCTGACTTAGCTTCCTGGGTTAACTTTCACTTGGGTTGTGCTCAAAATGGATACTTGTGCGAGTTCATCGATTTCCGATCATGGGTTTTTGGAAATTCGGAGTAGGGTTCTTGACACTGAACTGGTGGAAATGTGGTTGAAGATTTCGAGTTATTTATTCATTCTTGTTTTGTTTCCTCGAGCAGATAGTTTGCTTTGTGGTAATCCGTGTCCTATCTAATCAGTGGGATTGTGTTCGTGTATTGATTGCTTTTGCCTGTATGAGATTACATCTTTTTGTCATTGTGCTTTGCTGCGTTTGCCTGTTAGCTCTTGACGTTGTAGCTTCACCGGTGTTTAGAACTTGAGATTCTCCTTCCTTCCTTTGGCATGTCTACCATTGGAATTAGATTAATCTACTCGTAGAAGAAGCTTGAAATCTTTTTGTATGGTCAAGACTCAGTCTTTAATGATCTAATCCTTCACTAGACTCCGACTCAAAAGTGCTAGGCCAGCCTGTTCCCGTCACGTTTCCTGCTTGTGCAGTTGGCTAGGAACAAACTTGTGGTGTATTACACATCATCTCGTTTCTTTGTTTTATGTGAATCAGTTTGATGTTTCATGATCGATATCGGGCTCTGGTCTGAAAGCTGGTCTGTGATTGAGAAACAGCCACACTCTTTTCGGTTGAGAAATGGGACAAGATCAGTTCCTTTTTGGTCATTTTCTTTAGACTCGGTTTAGATTAGATCAAATACAGCCTCAGTTTGTAAGTGTGATTAGTGGTTCTTCATCTGAGAGATGCAAACATAACACAATGAATAAGTTTGGAGTATGGAATTATATAAGATTTTTCAACGGAAACCAACACGCCTGATCATCTAGTCTTGAGTTTTTCCCGTAATTGGATAACGAAAACAAATGCTGTAGTTGTACAGAGTCGAATGGATTTGATTACTTTGTTTATAAATGTGTATAAATGTTCTTTCCGGTTGAGAAATGGGACAAGATCAGTTCCTTTTTGGTCATTTTCTTTAGACTCGGTTTAGATTAGATCAAATACAGCCTCAGTTTGTAAGTGTGATTAGTGGTTCTTCATCTGAGAGATGCAAACATAACACAATGAATAAGTTTGGAGTATGGAATTATATAAGATTTTTCAACGGAAACCAACACGCCTGATCATCTAGTCTTGAGTTTTTCCCGTAATTGGATAACGAAAACAAATGCTGTAGTTGTACAGAGTCGAATGGATTTGATTACTTTGTTTATAAATGTGTATAAATGTTTTCTGTAATTTTGATTGTACTGAATGTGTAGGCTCTCATCACATCTTTAGGTTATAAAATGTCCGAAACATTTGTAAATGCTGCAAACTAAAGAGCACAAATACACATCAAGTGTTGTTCCTTTGATTGCATTAAGATTTATAACCTTTTACTCGGATGCTTGTTATTTAACTTAGATGCTCGCTGATAGTGTGTGCCTTCTCTATTTGCCTTGTTATTTATATGTATCAGCAGCATGCTGTGGAAAAAAAAACTGAGAAAAACAGCCACTAAAGAGGATGTATCCTCAGATATAACACTTACCCTCCAGAAATCATTTACGATGGCAACTTTAATCATTTGGTTTGAGCATCAGATCAGGAAATTGTGTATGAAACTCGTGCTTTCTGTCCGTATCTATGACATAACGTAAGATTTTCCGATTTTCTGGTCTAAAACTCAGTCGTTCTTTGTTTTGTAAAATGGCTTGTAGGGAAGAAAATGTCTGATACCAAGGTGGTGGCCTCGGAGTCTTGATAACCGCACGGCTTGTTCTAAAACCCTAACATTGGAAGCAGAAATGATGGCACCCTCGTACTTGAGAGGCGTCATTCTTGGGAAACAGATGGTGAAAAAGGTTCCGACTTTGACACCGGCAATGCAAATAAGGCGCTTAATCTCCTCGGGTCATAATTCATATGGTCAACAGCCTCCAGAGCCATTACCCAACAGACCCTTACGAGGGGAAAGACCTCATCAACCCAATTCCGACCACTCCTTCCTCAAGCAGTTCAAGCTCCAGAATCGAAAGGAAACACCCGTGAGGGAGCAGCCACAAAGCCAGCCATTGCCACCCCCACCTGAAGATGCCAATGAGATATTCAAGAAGATGAAGGAAACAGGTCTCATTCCCAATGCTGTTTCCATGCTGGACGGCCTCTGCAAAGACAGCCTTGTCCATGAAGCCATGAAGCTTTTCGGGTTGATACGTGAGAAGGGTACCTTGCCCGAGGTTGTGATCTACACTGCTGTCGTGGAAGCCTTCTGCAAGGCTCATAATTTCGAAGAGGCAAAGAGGATATTCAGGAAAATGCAGAACAATGGTGTAAACCCGAATGCCTTCAGCTACACTGTGATGATCCAGGGATTGTACAAATGCAACAAAGTAGATGATGCTGTTGGGTTTTGTGTTGAGATGCTCGAAGAAGGTCACTCTCCAAATGTTGCGACTTTCGTGGGATTGGTTGAGATGCTGAGCCGAGAGAAGGGTGTCGAAGAGGCCGAGGCTACCGTAGATATCTTGAAGCAAAAAGGGTTTGTGGTGAACGCAAAAGCTGTGAAGGATTTCATGGAGAAAAAGGCTCCCTTTCCCTCTTTGGCTTTCCAAGCCATTTTCAAGAAGAAACCAAATGAAAAGCCTTTCTGAGTGTGTGATGAATACTCTGTCTCCATCAGAGGTTTCTTGACTTTGTATGGAGGAAAAAAACACATTTGTTTACCTTTTTAATCTTTTCCTCTATTTTTTTGGATCCCTAAATCTATCATACATAAGAAAGAACCCGAAGCAAGCCATACTAACGAATTCCATTTGGTGTTTCACCCTTCCAATGGTTGTTCATAAATGATTTTGGTTGTTAGAAGATCACCATGTTGACAAAGAATTATATATATATTTTCGGATAATTGACATAATTTTTATTTTTCTGGTATTCTGATTAACAATATTGTTTTTAATAAGCAATTTTGTTTATTAAAAATAGGAAATGTAAAAAAAAAATAAAGTGAAAGGCATTTTGCATATTATAACATGGTAGTAGGAGTTGTGAGGAGCTCAATGATTGAAAAAAAAAAAGAAGCCCGCTCGCCTTTTTAGGGACTTGGGCTGTGTATACATTAAAAGATGCATATATGTATTAAGTTTTCTAATGAAAACGAGACCAATATTATGTTGAAAATTACGAACGTTTTATATAATTCTCAAGATTAAAGTGTTAATGTTGTGATAATCGTATAATCAAACATATGTGAGGATTTTTATCACAATATTTATTTTTTCTAATACAAGATTTATATGAGAAATTTAGAAAAGTAACTATGTTATTTATTTGTATTGGAAACAAATAATATACAACATTTCTATGTATCTAAATTTAATACGAACACAATCGTACGAGAATTTGAATAAAAATGAATTTCCTAAAAAAATAGATTTATTTAATTGTAATTTGCAATATGAGTTTCTATGGATTTTAGAAACAGATATAATCTCATTTGAGGGTTTATGTACGAATGGTTTTGTCTCGAATGAAACAAAGCGGAAAGGGAAGAGTCAGAGAAAAAGAAAAGGTTCTCTCCCTCCACCTCCCACAATTATTACCCTTTTGAGATTTAAAAAAAAAATTAACTTTTTTCTGTGTAAAAAACTCTCTTCTTCCACCCTTCACGTGATGAATCTTTTGGCCCAATAAAAAGGGAAATAAAAATACTTTTTTATAAAAAAAAACTATAATAGCAATATATTAAAATACGAAAACAATTAACTAGTTATAGAAAAAATTATGATGAAAAAATTTTCTATTACTTTCATTATCTGGATTACAATTTTTTAGGTATTCACATTGCATACGGACCAATAATGATAAAATAAATAAATAACCATAAAAAGATTCAGTTTACCACAGGTTTGACCAATTTGGACCATGAGAGAGAGAGAGAGATATTAAATTACTAATTAAAATTAAGGGATTATTAAAGACAAAATTAAAGGCTAAGCTTTGGGCAGATCGCTTTTTCCCCAATGAGGTCAACACCTTCTCTCTATATCTATTTATTTATTTATTTACAAAACAAACCTAGTAAAATTTTTAATATGTTGGTGTTTGGATATCGTTGTCGGTATAATTATGTTTTACCAACAAAAAATTATAACGTTTTTTATATAGACGGAACAATGTAATCTTTTTCATTAAAAAATAAAATAAATTACATCAGAACAAACACGTAAAAAATATTCATTATACATCTTTACAAATTCCCACAAAGAACATTAGATTTTGTTTTTTTTTTCAAAAAGGAAAATGATTGAATATTGTACCGAAATAATATTTTGTACATATTTAATTGCAATTTATGTGAAACACAAAACAAACTACACTCGTATCCAAACTCAGTAGTTCTTTCCTTGTCGGAGACTTTATAATATAATATCTACGTGTCTCCTTCTTGATCGGAACACGTATGAACTCCAACGTAAATTAATAATACGTTAATATATATATATATATATATATATATATATATATATATAAAATATTGAAAAACGTTGAAGCTTTGCCAAGGAAGAGCATATGAGGAGAGAATATAACCCATTGAGAACTTCCAAGTAGATCCACAACATCCCATATCCATCAAAATCTAATTGACCCTTTTTTAATTTATTATTTTTTTGTTGAATAAATATAAATGGAATCAATATGGATCTTTGAATTCGAATCACTGAAGACTCCACAGTACAAAACAAATAGAACAGTCTCATTATCATCCTTTTTTGTCTATTTTCTCATTTATTTTATCCTTTATAATTTATTTTGTGTTCCAAAAGGTCCATACATTCACAAAACATCTCAAATTCAAAGTATCTAAGTCTCATAGAGGTTTCGATTTCTTTTCAATCGAATTTATGGATCACAATTTCTATACACATTTTTAAAATATTTTAGCTTAAAATTCCATCCGAGCAATAGATTTTATATTTATTCATCCGAGAAACTTAATAGATACATTTGCTCGAAGAATTTTGGAGCTACATTCCTTTCATTTGAATTTCTTTGTTTGGATTATTTAGTTGCATGTTTTTTTTTATAACCAAGAAGTTCACTACTTAATCCCTTAGATTCGAAATCAGTTTTTAATCACGTAATTAATTATGTATCTCCTCTCCACTAATAAAATCAAACCAAATATCTTGAAATGACGTTGTCACCTTTCAATCACTAAATTATCAACTAGTAAATTATTTGGTTGCATGTTATTTCAAACAGAAGAATTATTTTATGAAATATATGAAATATCTTTAACACATTTTTTTGTTTTATTTATAAAATTAGTTTCTTTTCACATTTTTATTCATCAATGTATTAAATCTTTCAGCAAGCTAAAAGGTAACTGAAAATTTCATAAAATTTTATGAATCTTTTTAATCCACAAAGTCAAACTCTTTAGCACATTATTTTTTATCGTGATAAATATTATATTTTGAAGGTTTTATTCTGGTGTATTTTTACTTTTCTTTTGTTCCAACCATAGGTTTAATCGCTTGTGTAAGAATTTGCCAAATATTTTATAACGATTTAAATTATTAAAAAAGTCAAGATTTTATAATATATTTGTTTAGTCCATAATATCAAAGTTTTTAAATAAAGAAATCTATATAATTATTGTATCTTGTTGTTTTTATCCCATATAACAACAATATTACAAAAAAATACAAGTTTTATTGCCATTTTACCCTAACCCAACATAATCAAATGATAAAAAATATGGATAACACCTAAAACAAAGTATATCGTCTATGAATATTGTTAAGTTTTATACCATGTTAAAATTGAATCTAGAAAAAGTAAAAAAAAAATGAAATTTATGTTTTTTTAGACTAAAGCATTTGTTTTTATGGAATAAAAAAAATACTTCACTAACTTAATTTTTTTTCCAATAATCTAAATAAATATCAGAAATTTTTTATTGGGTTTTCCTAATTCAATCTTTTAATTTGTTCGCTTGTAAATTGATTTCTCATATATCACTTCATCCGCACAAAAGATCGAATATCTATTTCTAAAAGTTTGATTTTTTCGGTGAATTACAACTTCGTATATATATATATCTTCTTTTCACCATGAGACCAAATAGTTTTGTACAAATAGACATACAACACCAACAATGAATATCAAAACCCACTAAAAAAATAGAATTACGTTACACGAAAAATATACATATGAAATAGAATCTTTAATTTTAATCGCTTGAAATTGAATTTAACCATAAAATAATAAAATTTGTAAGATACGTGACTGAGAATTGTTTTCTAATGACACCAAGTGGCACTGACATACTTCACATACACAAACATGTGCGTGTATGTATGTATATATATATATATATTTCTGATTAGGAAAATTTTTATATTGGAAAATACCTACAAAATTACCGATTTTCCCCAAGAAATCAGAAATGGTTCAAAAGGCCCCATCGCAGAGTGTACGCGTCAAAAAAAAATCTTCGGTCAATGACTGCCACCCACGGAACAACCTGACAAAATTCAATTCTCTGTTTAATGTTCCTTTCATTTTTGCCCCACTTCTTTAAGTTCATTCAAAATTACCCCTCTTTTAAATTGGATCGCAGCGAATCTAATTTATTTGATATTCGGGGTTTGTAACTGTGATTAAGCTACATAATTTTAGATATCAATTATAGTAAAATGAGAAAGTGTGTCGTTATTTCGGTTTTGGGTTAAAATATTTCAATTTTCACTAATAAAATAGTTTTTTTTTCTTTCATAAATGTTCATTTTTCATTATCATCCTATTTAATATAAATTCGATTAAAACAATTCTATGCCATTGATTTAGATTCAATTCGATTTAAGTATAATTATTTTGGATTCTAATCATTTTTTTAATTAACAACTTTTATACGTAAATAAAATAAGCTAATTTTATTTCATTTAAAATATACTAATTCAAATTTTATATCAAAATCGATTTCAACAATTATATGTTATTCCATGTAGAATTAAACTCAAATGATTATTCATACTACAAACTCACAAATTATATAAGTGTTCAAACAATACTTACACACAAAAATATATAAAAATTTGTAATATATGCGTGAAGTGGAAAACATTTGGGTGGGACATTATTTTAAATACGAAGATAAGCGATGGCCAGAAATCAAATCTTTTTTTAAAAAAAATGTTACATAATTTGGATGTATTATGCACTTTTTTTTCAAAATTTAAGAGACATATTATTTAAAACATGTTCATCCAAATCGAAAAAGGCATCCATTAATATAAATAATAAATAGATAATAAATAATTCCACGCCTATAGCGACGCGGACTGGGCTGGAGATCCAGGAGACTTTAAATCCACCGGCGCATACGTTGTCTACTTCGGTACTTTCCCTCCCCCAACCCCATGAGCTCTTCTCCACGGTCCCCAAAATCTCACATCTAACCACAAACATTCAGAGATTCAGAGTTATCTATATACATATACATATATATATATACACACACAAATACAGTTACACATTTTCACAAATATATACACACGCATATATATATACGGGTTTGCATGAAATGGAGCCAATAAAACAAGGTGAAGCCAGCAATGAAGATGATGAGTACATAGACATGGACGTGAGTTGCTGCTCCTCTTCTTCTTCTTCTTCGACGGCGTCGTCTTCTGGGTTCATTAGCTTCTCCGTTAGCTCGCCGCCGCACATCCGAGAGTTTGAGTTCCAGATGTGCTCCTCCGCCGCAATCTCCGGTGAACCCGCCACTTCTCCGGCGGACGAGCTCTTCTACAAGGGCCAACTTCTCCCTCTCCACCTCCCTCCCCGCCTCCGAATGGTTCAGAAGCTCCTTGAGTCCTCCTCCGCCGTCGACGGAACTACCTCCTCCGCCGCCGCCGCAGCCGCGTCCTCCGCCGTCATCTCTCCGTGCGAGTCCCGGAGAGTGAGCAGCAGCGAGATCGTGACAAACCCAGATGAGAATTTCTTCGAAATCTCGACGGAGCTGAAGAGTTTCATCGAGAATGAGAATCCAAGAAGCACTTGGAGCAAGAAGATCAAGCAGTCGTCATTGACTCAGAAGCTCAAAGCCTCACGCGCTTACATCAGGAGCTTCTTCTCTAAACCAGGATGCTCGGACTCCGAAATCGATCCAAAATCGAAACTTGGAGGCCCCAGATCCTCGAAATCGTCGAAGAAGAAGAACCCATTTGTAAAAAACGAATCTTTCGACGAATTTTCCATCAATCGAGGTTCAAACAACATCCACAGGAGATCGTTCTCGGGAGTGATACAGAGGCATTGCCAGACAAAGTGTTCATCTTCTAGTTCATCGTGTTCGTCATTGTCTTCTTCGTTTAGCTTCGGATCAAATGGGTCTTTGGATCTGCAGGCGCTGATGAGAAGCAGCAGCGCAAGCTCTGAGACTGATAACTCCATTGAAGGAGCGATCGCGCATTGCAAGCAGTCGTTTAGCCCAAGAAAGAGTAATGTGAGTGAAGCCGAGTTATGTTCTTCGAGAACATCTGTCTCTGGGGAAATATGAAAGGATCGAACATTCTAGAATTTTGAGATCCTCTGATTCGCAAAGAAGACACCACGAAAAGGCCCAGAGAACAAAAAAAAAAAGAACATCTTTTTTCACTCTGTCTATTTTTTGTGTGTAATTTTTTTCTCTTTTGAAAAAAGTTGATTAGGGTTTCTCGTTTTCTTTGTCAAACTTAGTGCATGCAGATGATAATGTTAATTTGCTAATTGGATTGCCTTGTGTTGATAGAGAGGGTTTGAACAGAGCTCTTTGTCTTGCTCGCGATGTGTCAGTTTGAATTCAAAGACTTTCCATTTTATATGTACAGTTACAGACAGACCAAATCTCGAATCACCATACAAGAAAACTAGTGTTTGTAACTTTGTTTTAAATTATTAGTTACACATTTAAAATAACGTGTATTTTTTTTTCGTGAATAAAATTTCCGGGTTCAGAAAATAAGGAATCGCTGTCTCACACCTTTGTAACAAAATAAGAATGATTCAGCTGAATGCTTCACGAATTCTCGTGCATCTAAATTTAAATAGATAAATAAATAAATAGCTGAATTTGTGTATCCCAATTCGGTCAGAAAAATGGCAGTGTAATTTTTGTGGAAGTGAGAATAATAATCATATTAAAATTATGTGATTGGTTAGATCATAGAACCATCTTTTAAAAAATGTTAGAAAATATGTAGATGCTATCAACCCATTGAAAAGGACCAAGTTTATTATGAAACCATAACTAGGTTAAATTTCACACCCAACGAAAATTTCTTTCAATTGAACCATTAACTCTCAAGAATGGGGTTTATGTCGTGTGAAATTTCATGATCAATTTCACCAGAACACTAACCCCCAAAACAAATTTATTAATCTTTTTATATATATATATATATATATATATATATATTTGGAATGAAA
>NW_010966881.1:1748682-1790459 GCF_000463585.1 Tarenaya hassleriana | reverse complement strand
CTATTGTTACAAGAATCTCTCACATATATATATATATATATATATATATATTTGGAATGAAATCAAAATTGGAATATTTTTTGGGGTATGAAAAGGAGATTTTGATTACACCCACTGGAGGGAGAAAAAAAAAAGACAGAGTGGTGAGTAAAAGGGGCTTTACAGCCAAGAGAGTGAGACCTCTCTCATTTTGAGTTGCCATTGCCATAACCTTTTTGGTGGAAAAAAAAAATCCAGGTTGTATGTCAAACCTACAAAAATCTCATACTTTTTCTCAACAATTTTGTAAAATCATTGCAAAAAACATATATCAAAATATTAATAGTACTATAACATTAATTTGGATTTGTTACTAATAAATATATAAAATAATTTCAATAAAAAAAATAATACTAATTTTATGTTATAATTATTTTTTATATAAAAAAACTATCTCGATAGGCATATAAAAATTAAATGGATATAATTTTTATATATGAAAAATTAAATGAGATCGATCTAAAAACCAAAATATAAAGCATAAATATGTTTTACAAAATTAACGGAGTATGGTTTAAATACTTACTACCTGGCTAGTTGACAATTGAATCAAATAATGATAGTAAGTGCTCCACAATAATTATAGAAAGTTTATTAAATATTTAAATCTTTTTTTTATAAAGATCCTAAAAAAAACTATTGGCCACCGCCAATCAAACCGAAATTCGATATCTTTATTGTGGTATAAATTCTAGGTTAAAAAGGGTTTTGTATTCGTTGGTAAAATATTAATTATAATAAAATAAATTTAAAATCCGCATGGAAGACCAAATCTTGCGGAAAATCTAGGAGGGTGATGACAAGCATGATGATTTTTCAACTGCATGAAAGCTTAGGTTATGTCCTTAAATTACATTTAAGTCATGATTAAAGCAGCTTGTAATGATTATGATCACAAAATAATAACTATGCAACACTCATCTCCGAATGACATGGAGGAAAGTGTAGTAACTCGCTACTAACACTAACAAATATGTCCAATCTAATTAAATAAGAATTCGATAGTCAAACTTATAAAAAAAATAATATGCGATTCAGTAAGGTTTCTCCCCAACCATGTTTATTTTAAGTCATAGTCTAATTGCTTTATGCCCTCAAGTTTTCCCACAATTGTGTTCTTGTACTCTCCCATATGCACAGCCTTCCTGTTATATTGTTTCTAGGCTCCAATTCTCTTCTATCGATCTTACCCATAAACTTTTTTAATATCTATAATCTTATTCTCTTCAAAATCATAATATAAACAAATAAATAATATTTTCACAAATATTATGAACTTTATAGGTGTATTTATATCTAAAAACAGATTTTTTATGACTCTATAGCTAAAAACGATAATTAGATATACAATTAGTTTTGTTATGATAATTAGATATATATACCTTAACTGTTTGAACAGCAATGATAATTCATTGATGAACCAAGTTTTAACCACGAGCATTTGCATATCACGTTTTATTTACAATTTTTTTTAAAGATAAATATCAGATTTTGTGTATGGTTACAGTAAAATTTCTAAATAAATGTTATTTGGGCGCACCTGCAAAAAAAAAATGCGTACGCACATCAATCCAGTGGTTTCAGTATTATTCACCATTGTTTTGTGATTTCATATACAATACAAACCACAAAAAAACAAGCCCTAAATAACAAAATCGTACATTTAAGTTTATGTTTCAAGACAAATAAAACATTATATTTTAATATACAATCTAAAAATAAAACAGTGATCCAACAGAAACTAAAAAAGATGAACTGAACCTTGAGAGGGTTTGACCAAAATTCAAAGAAATAAGATAAGTCGGTGAAAAGAAACTTCATTCTTTTTTAAGAAAAGAAAACAAATAAAACGAAAAATATCAGACAGTCCATGATATGATATTTGATTACAACTAAACTAAGACTTGTGAATGTGACAGGAAAAGAAATAAAAATAAAAAAACTAGATATTATTATTGTTATTAGCTTTATCTATGTAAACAGAATGTTGCAAATTGCAATGATATGAATCTGTCCGAAAGACAGGGAAAGGCTTCAACGCTCTCTCCTGTCTCCAAACAGAAGCATCACTTCACCCAACTAGTTTTTTAAGCACTTGCGTCTCTTCAACATTTTAAATTCTTTTCAACAACATTAAAATGCCTCTTTCTAACTTCGTACAAAAACGGATTAAAAATTCAATTATCTAAATTAATCTTTGTATTTATAAAAAACATAAAAATATATATTTTTAATTAATTCATCCATTTTTACTCTTAACTCAAAATATTTTTACAATATCAATTTATCATCATAATTATTATTTTAATGACATTAATCTATTATGAATTTTGTTATGATATAAAAAACAGAGAAAAACTCAGACGCGGACAAGATACATACAACTCGAGCAAACAGAATGTTTACAAAACCGAACCAAAAAATATTTGGCATAAACCCCAAATGGGTATAGCTTTATAAAAAAACCCAAATGAAGCAGATAATTGAAACCCTAAATGGACACCACACCCCTAGATTTAGACACTGATGTTTATCATAAATATGGAAACAATGGTATCTCGAAACGTCTCTAAGCACTTTTCTTGTAGTCACATAACAACCAAATGTTTGGGTTTCAGATTTTGGATAAGCTTAACCATTGGATTGTTTCACAATTCACAACAAAAAGACAATGATTGTACCACGATATTATGCAAAACCTAATACTGCCATCCGTAATGCGGCCAAATTCAGGAAAAAATGTTGAAAAGAACGTAACATAAGTCGGTACTATTACTAATGCACAAAACATGAACCTAAACTCAGATTATGTGCAAGTGACATTCTATGAGCAGATGCTATGCACTAAGGATGGGATCCTATGTTAAGATGGCAATGTGTAAATAAGACACAAGTGGTTGGACCTCTGGTGTGACCCCAGCGATTTCGGGGTAAATGGGCATAGAGACAATGACAAAAGATAACCTTTCGTTATCAGAACAGAGGATGGGTTCTTGGATTACTTACTTGTCATGAAATGGCTTGTCTTTCTTCCTTTTTCTGGCATGCTTTCCACTGTAATGGATTGCTCGTCTGCTACTGTATACTCTTAGCTATTGTCCACAGTCCCGACCCGGCATACCTACAAAAGGAAAGAACATTGAATATGGATAGCCAAAGTATGATTCGAGAACCCAATTATCCTCAGAGCAGGAATATGCAACTTTCTTGACCAAAATAATAATGAATGGCAAGGCAAACTGTTGCACCGATATTTAGGTTTCATCGCCAAAAAATGGCTTGAGATGAGAACTATGAAAGAGAATGCAAAACAATTATCATCGAAAATGTGAACCCTTCTGAAAGATAAATCTGAGATTTGCAGAAGGCAAATGTGGTAAACAGAGTTTTACAAGAATATCGGAATGGGACAAGAACAAGTTCTCCATGGTGAACATGAGAAGGGGATGAAGTGGGGACTGCTTGGTTAACGGATAAGCTTATAATTTGGAAGTATTTGGTTAACTAGACTTTGATTGCATTACTTCCTGATGGGAAAGTACATCTCCTTCTTCTTCTCACGTTCTGTCTTCACTGATGCCTGCTACGGGACAAAGAATTCTTTGTAAAAAAATCACATCTCGATAATAGGTATTAAGGGGAGGAATACTTTACATAAGCCAAAAACGTCTTCAGTAATCTGAGAAAAATCTAGTAACATCAACCAAATGATTCGAGTATGTAACTATGTATGTTTCAAACAAGAAGAGAAGGACAATAAGTTCTTTATCTCATGATATATACGATCGGATTCATCTATTAAACATGTAAATAATCCTCCGTTGTCAGAAATATTACTTCGTCACTATTGCGGGTAAATAACACAGAAAGAACGCCCTACAAGCACCTGAGAGCGATCAAAATGTTATGAATTGCGTTTAATACAGCAAAACTGGAAAGGGTAAAGTTAAAAAATGGGAAGCAGACTTAGCAAACCTGGTGATTGATGAGACGTCGACGAATTGCTCGGGTTTTCATGGGACGGAGATCAAGAGGCACGTACTTCTCGTTCTTGTATGCTTCCCTAGAGCTTCTTTCTACTTCTGGTCTGGAGGATCACCGTCAGTCAACAACCGAGCTATCGATTTCCTTTCCTCACCACCATGCGCATTACGAAAATCACTTCAGTTTATATATATATATATATATATATATAAACATAAGCACCACCATATCTAGAACCAAACCAACAAGCAGCAAACACATGGAGATATATACACATGACTATCTATATCTACAGAAACAATGAAATCAATCGATAATCTAAAATTCAAGAGTTATAAGGCGATACATGTATAGGCACACACATACATAAAACGCAATCTACAGAAACTATATGAATACGCAAAACGCAATCTAAAGACAGAAGTAAGGAGTGACGTATACGTACATCTTGGAGAGCTTGTTCGGAGCGCCTCCGATGAACTTTGTGACACGGAGGAGGGCGAGCTCTGCCTTAAGGTCCGTCTGCTGGTTCAGAAGCTCCGTTCTTCGACTTGTCTCGCAGCTCATGAGCCTTAATTCTCGCTTCAAAAAAACAAAATCACCGATTCATCCAAAACATGGATGAACACAGATACTCGACCAATAATAAGCGTGTGAATGCCGATGGCAATCGGTTTCCGACGCGGTCTCCGTTTACTTCGCGGCGTTCTCCGGCGGAACCCTAACCGCGTAAGGACGGTGTTATTCCGGTGGTGAATCAGGGTTTAAGGACTAACAGTAATGGGAAAGCCTATTTGAGCCCAATGAGCTTTTTATGGGCTGTTATTGGGTTCACCGTGAATATTATTTCACAAATTTTTTATTTACACAAAAATAGAAATAATCCAAAGAAAATTAAAATAAATAAATATTGAAAAACTATATGAAAGTGAAGTATTATACGATTCATTTGATTTCAGAGTAAGCAAATAATTCAACGATTCTTGTACGGTCGTCATTGGAATTTGTATACACAAAACCAAACCTAATAACGTACATATACAAATTAAATGGATATTAGTTTTCAAAAATCGAAAAAACTCAATCGTATATAAAAATAATCGATTTTTTTAAAAGAAAAACTGAATGCAATATTAAAACAATGAATAGATATATTGTTTATGAAATCTAAAATACCAAAATAACCACATAAAAAAAATCGTACAGCGGATCCTAAATCCTCGTCTCAAGTTGCATGTGGAGTCCGCGTTCAAAACTCGAAACTCGAATTTTAAAACTGTCGTTGGAACTAGTATATTACGGTATTACCCCAATTTTAGTACTGAGGTTTTTGTTTGCATTAATTGGGCTTTTAAGTTTTTCTTAATGGGCCATTTTGTTATGTGGGCTTAATGGGCCGTACTCAAGATTATTATTATTATTGTTATTTTTTTTTTGGGGAATGGGCGGCCATTTCACGCGCTATAGCCTATAGGCACGAGTGGTGGAATTGTAATTTGCTTGGACTCGAACACTTGCATTCGCATATTATAACACACACACACACACGTGTAAATGTGCCTGCGTGTATAGATGTTTGAACTTGGTGGTAATTGTAGATAGAAATTGATGGTTAACAATTTGTCATTAAACAAACTCACTATTTACTCAATGTGTATATATATTTTTTTGGGAAAAAAATATCATTTTTAACAAAATAAATTTTGAATTTTATTTTTTATCAAATAAAACCTCTAACGTAATTTTTATATTATAAATAAACTTAAATTTTATAACAGTTATATTTTAAAATTCATCGCTGATATGTCGTACCAATATCGGATATATGGATGATGACATCTCAAATATGATCAAAGTATCAATTTATCATATAAGATATCGGTACATCATGTCAGTATTCAGATTAAAAAATGATAACAATTCAAAATTTTGGATTTATTTTTTACTAAAAAATTAAGTTGAAATTTTATTTGATAAAAAAATAAAATTTAGATTTAGTTTTGTTAAAATTGATAAATTCAAATGTTTTTTTAGGATTTTTTTATCATTCCCTTTAATCTTCTCATAATGATAAGAAGATAAGATATAAAAAGAAAGTTTGAAACTAGACCTAGAGAGAGTGTGCCTCGTGTACCTAAATAATGTTTGGATGACGGAATACCGATTTTGTAAAAAAAATAAGTGTAATTTTGAGTTTTTTTAGTAAATATGAATAGATATTTTATAATTTTAAATTAATTTCTATCTTTAAAAAATTTAAATTATTCGTAATTTTTAATAAATATAAAATATATTTTTATAGTTACGCGAGATTCTCAAACTGTGAAAGAGTGAAATTTTAATTCAGTTCGATTTATTGATAAATTTGATTTTTTTTTAATTTCGAAATTATTAGAATTTAATAATTTTATCAATCCTATAAAATATCCATTCATTTAAGGGACCAATACTGGAAATATCCAATTGCGTTAAAATTGGAATTTGAAACATTGTACATTTTTATTAGCTGATTGAAAAAATGGTTTAGCTGAATATAAAAAATATGGGATTTTCAAATTGAAAGTTTGAGCCCATCCGATATTCCTTATCTTTTTTTTTTTATAAAAAAAGATGATGAATATTCCTTCTCATTAATTATCCAATAAATAACAAAACTCAGAGAGTAAATAAGTAAATAAATTGTGGTACGACCTCTGTCCGGCTCTAACATTTAAGCACCATTGTCTATTTTAAGAAAATGCTCCAAAATTGTGTTTTTCGACCGTTGCTGTCTGTGTGATCTGACTCTTCTGATATGTTTTCTTTTTTTAATCACAAAAATAAATATAGAAGAAATTAACAAAAATAAGAATAAATTAAACAAAAATCGAGGATAAAGATAAATTAAAAAAAAAGAAATAATTACTAATACTTCAATAGAAGACTGGTTAATTCTCAACTTTTCATGTCATCAAATATGCAAAATGAATAATTAAATCATATGAACTTGATTTATGTAATTACTGTTTGACATCTCTTCTACACATATGGACGAAGTGCTCAATCATACGAGCGTTACACTCCATTCTCTCTCTCTCTCTCTCTCTCTCTCTCTCTCTTCACCTCTCTCTCTATATATACTTGTTCTTTTTTTTTACTACGCAAATTCACATTTCTGTAATGCAAAAGGAAAAAAGGGCATGCAAGGTTATAATATATACCTATGTGGTGGTACGATGGAGACAGTCAGTGGGTCCGTAATCGGGTAAAGGAACCCGACCCGTCTCGATGAGATTGAGGTCGAGGAGGAGAACCTCGTAATGTCGCCTGGCTTCGTCGGCCGATTTCCCTCCGACGGCGTCTGCTACTTTCTGCCATCTCTCCGGCGTCTCCTTGTCGTACTTCGCCAACGCTCTCTCGAACTTCTTGTTCTCCCTCTTCGTCCACGTTCCTGAACTCATCCTCTCTCTCTCTCTCTCTCTCTCTCTCTCTCCTCCCCTCTCTCTATATATACACACACACACATGGATACGCGATGCAGATATATTTAATTCATTGCCATTGATCTGATCTTCACAAAGTTCCAATTTTTTTCCATCGGTGTAGAACCCGATAACAAAAAATGAAGGGCCACATGTTCTGTGCATCGCAAGCATCGACGGCCATTTGTTTGAGCACCGACCACGTTCACAAACCCAACACCTCCTCCGCCGAAGAACGCGGTGACGGAGGAAGAGCCATCGACCGCCACAACCCCGTCATCAAAGAAGTCGGTCGGAGATCGTTTACCGTCGCGCCATGCTCCTCCGTCGACGATGTCCCTTACATCCTGCTGCAAAAGACCAAAATGCCCTCCACCGCCGGTGACGTCAACAGCATCAGGAAGCTCCACAAGGGCAGGAAGAGCTCCGCCGTCCGGAGCAGTGGCAGCGGCGGAGGTACGGCGGCGTCGTTGTTCAAGCTCATCGCCGATGATATCAGTCTCGGGAGGAAGAGTTTGAGCTGCTCGAGAGCTGTTCCCGGTTCTTCGAGGTATCTTTTGGGTTCGGACCCGGATTCTGTTTCCGGGTCACTGAGTCGCGACTCGGTTTCCGGAACTTCTGAACCGAAGAGAGGATCCGATGACGCAGTTCAAGAGGGAGAGTCAGAGAAGAAAACTTCTTCATCCTCTTCAGAACAGGTGAGTTGGTGTTGTTTGTTAGGGTTGACGTGGCTGTTAACTTTTTCATTGTTCTTGTTGCCTTTGTTAATGTCGGTGGCATGATTGTAAATATGATGTAATTGGAGGGTGTTAAGTTCGATGGAATGTTTTTGAAGAGTAGGTGGTGGTTCTGAGAGTGTCTCTCCATTGCAAAGGCTGCGAAGCAAAAGTGAGGAAACATCTATCCAGAATGCAAGGTTAGACCTTTTTTTATTTGCTTTAAAACCCCCCACTTTCGAGATATTCACGATACTGCCACTCCATTGCTTTCAAAGAAAGTTGGTCTGAATTCTTGTGCACAGTGTTAGATTTAGAGATCGGAAATGTGAACTAAAGATTGACAATATTCACAAAAGCTTCAAACTTTCTATGAATTTAGTTAAAAATCCAATGTGGGTTACTAAATTTTACATATTTTTACTTTGTGTTGGTGTTTTAAGGTGTGACATCCTTCAACATAGATTTCACTTCAAAGAAGGTGACTGTGACCGGAGACATCACTCCCTTGGAGGTCTTAGCAAGCATTTCAAAGATCAAAAGTGCCCAGTTCTGGACATCATCACTCCCAAATGCAAATCTTGAAACTTCAGAACAGTAGAGCATTCATTGGCCTCTGCAACTCTGTTAAAGAGAATCCATGGCAATGGCTGCCTAAACCTGACCTTGGCTTTTGATGTTCATCAAGAAAGACGGAAAGTTTTCTTACTTGGGCAAAGCTCCTTATTTTCATCATATCATTTGATGGAGCATGAAACTGTCATTACATGTTGCATTTTCAGTTTGTGTATACATATAATGTGCCTTTCTAGACGATTAGCTCTTCGATGAGTTGTTCTGTGAGCAGTTTCTCAATCTCTCTACCTGTGACTTCGATATCATCTTCCAAGCTCAGCCACTTGGACTCCTTATCCAGAGCTTTTTCCTCCGCATCTTTGCTTGGTTTCCCGTCTTTATTCGTGACCAGATCACGTAGAGTTTCTTGGATCCGATACGTATCCCATTTTGGACAGATTCTTGTCGGTTTCACCCATGGGTGAGGGTCTGCGACCTGCTGGAATATCTGGAGAAGCTCCCCATTGATCTGGTCGAAAAGGAACTTCCTCTCCAGCCGTGTTGAGGGTTTTAGGTCAGAGTACTTCTTCTCGAGCTCCTCAAACAAAGATGGGGCTACAGGTGACTCAGAGGAATGCCACGTCGCCATGAAAGTATCTAGGTCTGAGTCACTGAACCTGGAGTTGGCTAAGACATCAACCAAGTAAAACAATTTCCAATCTTCTCGAGACTCATTGGCTATCATGTTCTCATCTGTTAGTCTGGATGATTCCTCTTGATCTGCATCTTCATCACTCGAAACAAGCATGGGCCCCTCTTCATAAACCCCTGACTCTAGTTTGAGTAGTTGAAGTTGCATCCTGAGCCCTGGAATGTAGAGTGAGACCGGTTAATGTGGTTAAATTTTACATATCTTAAACAAGACTGTTGAACCAACATATTGGTCTGCGTTACCCATTTCAAGAATGAAGAAACATCTCATTGCAGGAGAACAATAGGACTGATAAAAGTTGACAGATTACCTTGCAGATCCCCGCTGATACTCTCAAAACACTTGGAATTGGATGAAAAGTCATCACGGAAAGATGCTTCAAGAACTGACACTGGACTTGGTTGATTGCCTTCCTTTGTCTTTTCCCGAGATTGTAGTTCATGAACAGAAGACTGATTTACATCCTCGGTTGACCGGCCTGAGATATCCTGGAACTCATTAAATATCAAGATACATGTCATTACATATGTCAACAACCAACATTTTTCACTTCAGCAATGGAATATATAAATCAATAACCTAGAACACAACTTAAACATCCTCCTCACTTACAGGGTCAGTTAATGAGGTGGAAGCCGACAAGTTTGGTGGTTCACAAGACAAGGTGGTCTTGGTATCCTCCGAATTTGAACCATTCTCCATGTCTGAATTTACATCTGCTGAGAAACTGGAATGCGCTTTAAGAGCCGGAAGCCTCTGTTCGAAACCACCGTCATCCATATAATGGATTTTGCTTGAACTTGGGCTGATGTTGTTGATCTCTGGTGAAGTATTGTACGATGATTGAGATCGCTTACTGCTGGGTCTGGAATTTCCCGACAACCATACTTCCCCATACTGCTTTTTTGTCACCTTAGGTATCACAATCTTGTAACCACTAGTGCTCTCCTGATTCATTATGGTTCTGGGTTTTGAATAACTTCTTGTGGATGCACCTTTCCAACCATCCCTACTGCTGATTCCAATCGGTTCTGACCGCTCAGACCATCCAACATTGTTATCAAACCTTCTGCTAGAACCCTCTTCAAAAGAGAGGCCATTAAAACTTGCTTGTCTAGCTTCCCTCTCGGAAATTGCAAGCATTTCAGCCAGTGTGCTGCTTCTGCATATCTCCCCCTCTTGCTCAGATTTGTGCGCCAGCTTCCATCTCTCTGAGAGTCTCCTCTTAGCCTCCCTACTCTCAGACAGTTCAGATGACCTGGAACGCAAAGATCGATGGTGGTTCCTACGGTTAAAGGTGGATCTTGCCCTTGCAGCCACTGTTACTAACTCAGATTCGCTTGCAGAGTCACTCCCAGATGAGCTTTCATCCCCGGCATATCCTCTGAATCCTGAAGTCTCAAAGTTCGTGTAACTAGTGCCAGCACAAGTTGTCTTCACTTGCCTAGTGACTGTTTTGCCAATTTCTCTGGACTCTCTAGTCTTGTGCCTCGAGAGGCTGACGTCTTCATAAGCTTTCTGTCTGCCCCACATTTCTGAGCTCCGATTGCTTGTGCATGGAAGCCTTCGATCTGCCCTGAACTCATCAGAAGAACTCGGTGACGAAAGGGTTCTATCGGCATTTCTAATCGTCCCAAGGTTAGGTTTCAGAACAACGATCTTGGTGGGTTGCAACACACTTCTCTCTTCCAGCTCCTCCTGTGATAAGTTAAGAGCACTATCATAAGAAACATGCCTAGTGTGAGACTGGCTAGGTGTACGCAACCTGTGACCCTTCCTGAATAATCCTCTATCAGCCTTCTGGGTTTCGAAGCTATCCACATACTTTGGGCAGTTGGAAGACTTCAAAGATGGTACTTGGCTGTAGTGCCGTTTGGGAGCTGTGCCTTGAAGGTCATGCAAATGTTTTGTGAATAATGAATCTGGGTGCTGAAGAAACTTCAATAAGAGGTCCTTGTTAGAGTCCAGAGCCTCGAGGGCATCACTGAATTCCTTGGAATGTCGAAGCTTCTCGTCTGTAGATAGACGCTTAGCTTCCATGAACTTCTGACGTATAAATGCCATCTCTGCCTTGGTGAGATTAGCATTACCCCTTCCCCGATACAAGTTTCTACTGCTCTCGGCCTTCTTTGCATCCAGAACCTCAAAGACATCTTTGAATTCTTGCTCGTCCTTTGATCCCCTTCTGAAAGATCTATCAGCATTATGTGCACTGCCTCCATGAGCTTTCTCGGATGCTCTCGTCCTGCCTTGTTGATTCTCCACAGACTTGTGTTGCTTGTGGGAAGAAATCTGAGGCGGCAGCCCATCAAGACCCATCAACTTTGCTATAATGCTGGGTGATCTCCTTTTACATTCATTTTGCTTGGACATCTCTTGCGCCAACAAACTTTTCACAGGCATTCCTACGATCTGGTGAGCAGATTTCCACCGGAGCTCAAATGCCAACTACAAAAGAGCAATGAACTAATTTCAGACAAAGATCCCATCATGTCTGCAAATCAACACATTGCATCTGTGCTTTGTGTACATACCGTGTCTTCACCCAGACTGTCACGGTGGTAAGAGTTGGAATCCGGAGATGATCTCTGAGACTTGAGTTTCTGAATCTGTTTCTTCCCTGGAAACGGATCGCAACAGTTAGATCGGAACAAAAGTTAAAAGCTTTTTGACGCATAGGGTTTAGCCCTGTATTGGCTAAATCCCCAAAGCAAACTGCGAATCCACAGTGTCACGACACAACTCTTTCCAACATCGAGATCCCAACACTTTCTGCTTCTGGGATCGAGGGTTTATAGGGTTTGGAGTTCGAATCCCATGGAAGATGACTGATTCATAAAGCAAACAACTTTTGCAGGGGAAAAGTCATAGTGTGGGAGACAAAAAGAGGAAATCTTAGCACAAAATGTGGGAGAGAACATAATAAAGCGAAGACTAAGAGCATAACCAAATCATGATCCATGACACCACCAATCAAACAAGGCCCTAAAGATTTCAGTTCTTTATGTCTTAAAAAGCACAATGAAACATCATATCTTCTAACGACCGCTTTAACTGTAGTTTTGCACAGACATAAACAACGTCTTTTTTTTTCTTTGTCTCAAAGCAACATGCTTTTTTTCGGGCCTTCTCTCCAGAACTTTTCCAGAAGTTAATCTGAAAAAGGATTGCAGGCAATCCTAACCGATTAGGGCACTGAGAAGATACATTACAAATTATATTAGATTTTCAAACAACCTGAAGTAGAAAAAAAAAATCAGTAGATGCTATGTTTGTTTGGTAGCTGAGAAAATTTCAAAATTATCCAGGAAATCATTTATTAACTATCAGGGAAAAGTTGGAAACATACGACTCATTTTTTGAAAAAATCTCTCTTCCCAAATTCGAGTACTGCGGATCCCCTCCCAAAGTCTGTTCCAGTAGAAAAGAAGCAACTCATGAAACCCTCGATTTCCTTCACTTTCTCACGTTTTCTCGGCAACCAAACATGGCGAAAAGAGGGTAAGAGAGCAATTATGTCTAACCTTCACGAGAGTTGGGTACTACGGAGCCAAATCGATCGCGGGAACCGAGACCGGCGAGACGAAATGCATCCATACTTCACGCATTCGAAATCGGTGAGAAACGCCCGGGGAGAAACATTTCAAATTCCCTGGAGGAGAAAGGCATGTGGAAGAAATCTCCGATCGGGAAAAACGGAAAATTTGAAGGGGCGGAGAAAATTAGAGGAGGTTTCCGAGAAATGATGACACAGAACGAAATGAGGAAAAGAAAATGCACATGAATCTCTTAGCTTACAACTCTCGGAGAAAGGAAAAGTGCAAATATAGGGAGAAAAAATTGCAGAGAGATCTCGTAAAGAAAAAGAAACGTCCGAGAAGGACACAAGTGAAGAGAGAGAGGCAAAGGAAGAAGACGGAGGGCAACAAGAAAAGCAGACGTTGGATAGAGTGATTTTGAAAGTTCAAAAAATGGAAATAAATATTAAAAAAATGATCGATTTTGGGTTTGGAGATGAATATTACGAAATTTTCTAAAAACTATTTTTTTGTTGTTTTATTTTATTATTATGAGTGATAAATATTGCAGTTTTCAAATCGGATTAGTTAGCTGGGTCAATTTTCAGTAAATATTGATTAGAATTTGGTTTTATTACACATACATGTGATAAATATTGCAGTTTTCAAATCGGATCAGTGATAGAATTATTCATTTTTAAATAATTTTTCTTTTTTAAATTATTTTTATATTAATTAGAATTTGGTTATAACCGTTGAATTTTCATATTAAATTTATTTTTTATATGTTATATATATACATATACACATGCTTGTGTTTTATAAAAAAAAGAAACCAAAATATCTATTACTATTATATATTTTAGAAAAATATATAAATCAACACGATTCAATAATATATAGTTTTACGTGACAAGATATATGATTCCCGGAAACAATTATATCGGGTTATTTAGATCAAATTTTTTTCCATATTTTTTATTGATATATTATAAAAAAAAATGGCAGATTTTAAATAGCTAATAGACTTGAATTTTATAGTCAGTAAAATTTTAATTTTTCGTTGTTTGGACCCTTTTTGTACATATTTTGTGTACGTTGGATATGTTTTGTCAAAAGTAAATGTAGTGTGTAAAAACAATATATATATATATATATATATATATATATATATATATAGTGGTTTCATCACATCAATGTTGGGACATAGAGTACCATCGAATGCGTTCGGTTGTTTCATTTGGATTGATTGGCCCCACCCCACCTGTCCATTTTGTGGAGATTTCTTTGTATTGAGATTTTCTTGTCAATTTCGGTCGACATCAATAAATCATCATTCGGTTAGTTTATATATTTATTTTCTATTACATTTCTTGTAATTTTGATTCATATACATTGTTATGTTTCTCCTTCTTATTCCTTTTATGTATCGCACTTATTATCTGAAAAGAAACAAAACATTAAAGATTCGTGAATTTTGAAAATATTAGTGATGAAAAATCATGAATATCTTGTGGATTATTAATTAAAAAAAATGGAAGTTGCTATTAGAGATCACAATCTACGGGATTGTAATCTGTGCATATTTAGAAGTTTCCTTAACTCTAGTATACTATTGTTACAAGAATCTCTCCCACCATCGTGTATATTGTGTCTATATATTTGCACTCTCTTGTGAATAATATGAATTAATTCATCTGGCTATTATGGTATCAGAGCCATTAGTCTAAAGACCAATTTTTTTCCCTCTCTCCCACCTACAGCAGCCTTCGTCTTCTTTCTAAACCCTACACCTTGCAAACAAAAAAATGGCCAACACAGCCAACGAACCTCGTGCTGAAACCTCTGCTGCAACCTTTGACGCACAAAACCCAAGCACCACCTTGCTCACGGTGAACATGACAAATGTCATCAACCTAATCTCCTCCAATTATATCACCTGGAGCGTGCAAATCCGTCCACTACTTGAAGGACACAAACTTGACTGCTTTCTCCTCAACGATGGAGTGGTTCCCCCGGCAAAAATTGAGCATGCCGGACTTGTAGTTGACAACCCCGCCTTTGCTCCCTTCAAACAGCAGGACCGACTGTTGTTCAGTGCCATTCTCGGCACAATCTCATTGTCTCTTCAGCCACTCATCGCACGCTCAGCCTCTGTACATGGTGCTTGGCAGACCATCACAAACATATACGGCAAAGCGTCAAGAGGCCATCTCCTACAACTCCGAAATCAGATAAAAAATTGTGTAAAAGGTACACAATCTGTCGACGAATACATCCGATCTGTCACCACAAAAGCTGATGAGCTCGCCATCCTCGGGAAACCACTCGACCATGAAGACCTCTTGGATGCGATCATGAATGGACTGTCGGATGAGTACAGGCCCATTGTTGACATGGTGCAAGCCAAAGACGTGGCCATCTCTATCGAAGAACTACATGAAAAACTTCTCCATCACGAAGCAAAAATTCAGGTGACAACACTATCCTCGTTGAATTTCCCTGTCACCGCTAATGCAGTCCACAACAGGCCTCGCTCTACCTCTCGTGGCTCGTTTCGTGGAAGCTCATGGAATCGTCAAAACACGTCTCAATCCAGAGGATATCAAGGCAAGTGTCAAGCCTGTGGAACCTTTGGACACAGTGCACAAAGATGTCATCAGTTTCGACTCATCTCACAGTCGGAACAAACCCATGGTCCATCCTTAACTCCGACCCCGTGGCAACCTACATCACAGCAACGGCAACCGCGAGTCAATCACACGTTCATGCCTCCATATGACACTTCCTCGTGGCTCGTAGACAGCGGTGCATCCCACCATATCACGTCCGACCTCAACACTCTGACAGCCCACAGTCCATATACCGGCGGCGACGATGTAGTGCTAGGAGATGGTTCTGGACTCCCAATCTCACATATCGGTTCAATCTCTCTACCTCTACCATCACGACATTTATCATTTGATCGTGTCTTATGCGTTCCTAAGATACAGAAAAATCTTATCTCGGTTTCGCAACTCTGTAAGTCTAATGACGTGTCGGTGGAATTTTTTCCACACACTTTTCAGGTGAAGGATCTAAGCACGGGGGCGTCACTAGTCAAAGGAAGAATTAAGGACGGTGTCTATGAGTGGTCGTCGGCACCAAATCCCACCTATCCCGTCGTCCTATCCAGTCAAAAGTCCACTTTGTCCGAGTGGCACTATCGTCTAGGTCATCCTGCATTCCCTATTTTACAACGTGTCGTAACGTCGTTTAATTTACCGTTATCTCGGGATTCCTCGTTATCGTTTTGTGACTCTTGCTCCAGAAATAAAAGCCACAAACTTCCGTTTTCAACCTCGACTATTTCATCGACTCATCCATTAAATATTATTTTCTCCGATGTTTGGACATCCCCGGTTCTATCAATCGACGGATTCAAATATTATGTTGTATTCGTTGATCATTTCACTCGATACTCTTGGCTTTATCCACTCAAACAAAAGTCTCAAGTTCGAGACACATTTATTCATTTTAAAGCATTAGTCGAAAATAAATTTTCTACCAAGATCAAATCATTTTACACCGACAACGGTGGCGAATACATAGCCCTAAAGTCATTTCTTGCGTCACAAGGAATCTCTCACTACACCACACCACCACACACCCCCGAGCATAACGGTATTTCCGAGCGCAAACACCGTCACGTTGTCGAAACAGGACTTGCATTACTTCACCATGCGTCTCTTCCTCTTTCTTTTTGGTCCTTTGCATTCACACACGCCACATATCTCATAAACCGACTTCCGACCCCTGTCTTATCCATGAGCTCGCCATATCAGTCTTTATTTGGCTCTCCACCGAACTACGAGAAACTTCGTACGTTTGGTTGCCTATGCTACCCATGGATTCGACCATATACTCCTCATAAACTCGCACCAAAATCAACCCCTTGTGTCTTCCTTGGTCTCTCGTCCACCCAAAGCGCATCCATATGTTTTGATTTTCAAAACTCACGCATGTTCGTGTCACGACATATTCTGTTCCATGAACATGTCTTTCCTTTTTTAAACCTGTCCAAATTTCACAAACAACCACCTGAGTCAACGCCTTCTGTCACATTTGAACCCACAGCCATACACATCATCCCATATACTCCGCCTGCCACTCAGACATCGTCACCTCCGCCCCTGAGCATACATCCTTCACCGACGTCGGAGATTGTGACTGGCTATTCCTCAGACACATCACCACCTGTCGATGCCGTATCTCCGTCACCGACAGCTACGGACATAGAGCCAACAAGAAATCATCATCCAATGGTGACAAGGAGGAAAAACAATATTACAAAACCTGTTACCAAGCTTACACTAATGGCTTCTTTTGATGACCTCCCCAGGGAACCTTCAACAATTGCAGAAGCTATGAAGGATTTTCGATGGCGCAATGCAATGAGTGAGGAGTTCAATGCGCTTGTGCGGAATGAGACATGGGAACTTGTCCCCTCGAATCCGGCTATGAATGTTGTTGGTTGTCGGTGGATATTCCGCACAAAATCCAATCCCGATGGCTCGCTTAACCGATGCAAAGCTAGACTTGTTGCAAAGGGTTTCCATCAACGACCCGGTCTAGACTTTAACGAGACATTTAGCCCGGTGGTGAAGCCCACAACTATCCGTCTACTTCTCAGCCTTGCAGTCACTAATGAATGGGACATTCGTCAACTAGACGTGAATAACGCCTTCTTGCAAGGACGTCTATCCGATGAGGTCTACATGTCACAGCCACCGGGTTTCCTCGATAGAGATCGTCCTAGCTTCGTCTGCAAGTTACGGAAAGCAATATATGGGCTTCGACAAGCGCCTCGGGCTTGGTACTCAAAATTGCGAGGTTTCCTCATAGAACGTGGCTTCGTGAACTCGCTCTCCGACACTTCACTCTTCATTCACCGTCACGAAACAGAGTGCATATACGTCTTAGTATATGTTGATGACCTTGTTGTTACGGGAACCTCCACTACGATGATCAACGAGTTCATTGGGTCTCTCTCCACCAGATTCTCTCTTAAAGACCTTGGGCAGCTCTCGTTCTTCCTTGGCATGGAAGCAACACGGTCGGCACAAGGTCTGTTTTTGAGCCAAAAGAAATACATATCTGATCTTTTGCAGCGAACGAAAATGAGTGATGCTAAAGCTGTGTCTACCCCTATGGCGTCAACATCACGTCTCACGCTAGCTGATGGGTCTCCTCTCACTAATCCCACTGAATTCCGTGCCGTGATTGGGAGTCTCCAATATTTATCTTTAACCAGACCGGACATAAGTTTTTCTGTCAACAAATTGTCGCAGTTTATGCATGCACCGACGGACGTTCATTGGGTTGCCGCCAAACGAATCTTGAGGTATCTTTCAGGGACTCGCTCAGCCGGCATCTTCTACTCGGTCACAAACAACGTGTCTCTCCACGCCTATAGCGACGCGGACTGGGCTGGAGATCCAGGAGACTTTAAATCCACCGGCGCATACGTTGTCTACTTCGGTAAGCATCTGGTCTCCTGGTCAAGCAAAAAACTTGCTGGTCACTCAAGGTCTTCCACTGAGGCAGAATACCGGTCTATAGCTAACACGTCGGCTGAGTTATGCTGGCTCGCCTCACTGCTCGGCGAACTCGGAATCTCCCTGACATCACCACCGACCATATTATGTGATAATATTGGGGCAACTTACTTAAGCGCAAACCCCGTCTTTCATTCTCGGATGAAACACTTAGCGTTGGACTATTTATTTGTCAGAGACCAAGTCACGGCTGGCACTCTTCGGGTCCTCCATGTAAGCGCCAAAGATCAGCTTGCTGATGGGTTAACAAAGCCACTGCCTCGCACTTCCTTTCATGACCTGTTCATCAAGCTCGGAGTCGCTGCCGGACCTCCGACTTGAGGGGGCGTATTAGAGATCACAATCTACGGGATTGTAATCTGTGCATATTTAGAAGTTTCCTTAACTCTAGGTACTATTGTTACAAGAATCTCTCCCACCATCGTGTATATTGTGTCTATATATTTGCACTCTCTTGTGAATAATATGAATTAATTCATCTGGCTATTAGTTGCATCGTTTAATTAGGTGTTTAACTAAATTTCTGAAATTGGAAAACTGATTGTTAATATCATATTGGTTAAAATTGAAAATTTTTTCTGATCCTGGCGGATAATATGTATCGGATTTGTGATTATTACTCGTTTGAATTTTTTTTTTTTTTAAAAGTAAGTTTTTGAAGTAGAAATCTATTGAAGACGACCTTCCATTTATATTGTTGCATCAAAGTGTCAATTCAATTAATGGGAGAATCTTTTGTTTTTGTCGTTTTAGGTCAATTATTCTAAATATTATGTGATACACACGTCTCGTGCCAAAATTCATGACTCATCCCTAAAATCGAGATAGATATTGATGGGAAATCAGAATTTGTAATTTATACGTCTATTATGAGAATTTAACTTCTAATATAGGGATATTTGATGCAACCTTTTTTTAAATACTATTATTTTAAAAAAAATATTTGTTTAGTTTTATATTAAAATTACTTTATATTGGGATTTTACTAATAACATATTATTTAAGAAATATATAATTATTCAAAATTTATATGAGATTCGTATATAGTTATATATTTTTTTTTATTTATATCACCCAAATATTCGATTTTTGGATAAATTTGAGTTCTATAGAATATTTTAAATAATTTATTTTTCTCTAATTTTATCAACATCAATTTTAAAAATAAATATTATTATTGTATATAATAAATTAAATTATATTCTGTAAATACTATATAATGGAATTTTGTCTTATATAATATCTAATAGTTAATTTAGTATATGAATTAATGGTATTACTGAAGTTTTATGATAATGGACCACATAATTAAAAAAAATAGCCAACAAGCATTGCATATTTATTCAGTTGTAATTTAACATATCCTCTATTAAAATGTAATTAATCACTAATTTAACATTTTTAATACAATTAAACTGTAATTAGTCGCAATTTTAATAATTTATAACAGCTTTTTCGAACAGTTTACATCAATTAAATGACTACAATATCCTCTAAAGGTTACTATAGGCATTGTTGAAGTTGATTTGATTATCTTAATGCCATCGCTGTTTTGCTTACAAATTAATAAAAAAAAGTGATAAATGTTCTTTATAATTAATTAACAATATTTTTTCATATTATTATCATTCATCCAAATGTGACCAAAGAAATTGCTCTAAAATAAAAAAAATGAAAATGATGAGAGTTCACTTTTTTGTAGAGTTATCATTACTTGGTTTGTATTTCTTTTATTATTAAAATTTTATATGATATATTTGAAGTGATTGGATTAATGAAAATAATAATAAAATGTTTTACAAATTGATATAAAATAATGATCAAATGCATGGAAAACCCCATGCTGTGTTAGTATTATAAAAAAAATCATATTGGTGCATGCATTCTCATATGCTTTAAATGCAAATATTAGTTTATTATAGACATCCTTTTTATTAATTGCGTTTACTAATGAAGGAATGCAACTGACCAAACTCTGACTAAAAAGGTGAAATATAAAAATAACAAAATAAATCAGATGTTGTTGGGATAAATACAATCGCAAAAGAACAACACACGAAAGCCAAGGTGAATCTTTAACTTTGATAATTTCCTCTAAATCTCCCTTAATTTATGGGTTTTTTTCTTCAATAATGATGTTTTTGAGGAACATCTAAACGAAATAATATCTATTTTTTTTAATGAAATTTAAATTAAATATCAAAATAATTTAAACTTTAATTTAAATAGCTAAAAAAATCGAATTTAAATGAAAAATGAAATGTTTTACTAAACCATCCATATATGCATATAATAAATTGATAATATTTGATTATATAAATTTTTAACAAATTGATGTATTTATATGTCTTTTATAAATAAACATATGAATATAACCAATATATATGCATTATAATAAGATTTTTATTTTATGAATAGATAACGTATAGAAAATTAACAATTTTGAAGTTATTTTTGTCTCTAAACATTGCGGAGAAAAAAATTTAAAGCAGATACGTTTAATCTACACAATAATATTAGTAACTTGGTACTCAAAATCAATTGCTGTTTCTAAGAATTAATAAAAAAAATATATTAACTTGGTATTATAAGTATTTATTTCCCGAACTTTCTATTATTCGGAATATATATAATTTTATCAATAGTTTATCGACAACCGTTTTTGTAAATATCAATTATTTTTTAATACTATCAGATTTTCTATATTTTAAAATAATTTTAGATAGTCAGTCCGTCGTTATCTTAAAAGTGGCAGAGACCTAATGGCAGTTGTGGTTACGGGTCACTGAGTTTGTACGTAACACAAAAATACACACATACACATATATATATAAATAAAAATTAAATTTAATATTCTTATCAAGAGACTGTTACTAAGTTTAGCCTTTAACATACATGTGTTCATAAAATTAATCAACCCGTAAACTTCCAATGTACTTTTTTTTTAAAAAGATTTAATATATTTTGTATTATATATAAAAAAATGATAATAGCATATTTAATGGACATTATTTTTAATTGCATAATTTATTATTCTTTTTTTTTAGATTTTAATGTTTGAAATATGTGCGTGTGTGTATATATAATGTATTACCAGATTTTACATTCGAATTTAATTAAACAAAAATCATCTTTTGCTATATCACCTTCTAACGTAACGTATCAAATCTTTATTTTATTACCCGTAGGTTAATATGTTTTCAACAAATAGTTATTAAAATATACAATAATAAATATATAGAAATAAAAATGTAGCCATTCAAATATATGAAAAAATTTGTTATACTAATTTGGATGACAGAAAATAGTATACATGTAAAAAAAAAAATTTTAAACAGAACTTAATTGTTACGTCGTCGTATTAACATATCCTAAAAAATTAACTTTGTAAATTGTATGTTATCACTACCAAAACAAAAACATACTCTTCAAGTTAGTCAAGTGATATATACACACACACACACATATATATATATATATATATATATATATATAAGCCGTAACGTCCCAATTAGGAAGAAACACAAGGAAAATAAAATTTTAATTTAATAATGAGAGTGGGAATGGACCGAACTCTTTAGAAGAAGAAACCAAGGTGGGTTGATTGCTTGTTTTGGTTAAACACTCCAAACATGAAACACCCACCGTCGATTAGTCAAAATCCAAATCCAATATTATATTTTATGTAATTAACGGCTACAAAGTTCTAATTATCAATCTTTACTGTTCTTCTACCCAGACATTTTTGCAGGTTAAACGGATATCGTTTTTGACTTTTTTTTTTCTTTTACCACGGAGTAAAAGGAGATATCTTATTTCAAAATTATATTTGACAGAGATCCATAATTGAGTTTAGATTCTTAAAATAGAATCAAAGCAAATTGAATAATTATAATTTTAGAATAAAATTAATTAACTCAGAACTAGATATAAAAATAATTAATCAAAATGAGTTTTTTTTTCTAATGAAAATTGAATTCCAGTTCGAATGAAATGTGAACCATAGTGAAAGTGAGGTAAACGTTAAATGATATAATTCTATTAAAATAGTCGAACATAAATCCAAATTATCAACACATAAATTCACCACATGGACAATATAGCAATATGTTTATGTGTATTTTATAAATTTTAGGCGAACGGCTGGGCAAATATTGTCAAACAAAGTTGTTGGCACCTCACATAATATAAACTTAAATAGAGAAAATTTACTTTGCTTATCGAATAATTATGGTAATTTCTTCCTCCATGAAGGTAACTTTTACAGTTTGAAGTTGTATCTTATTAAGCAACGACCCGTCCACCAACAACCTATAACCAAGGTTTCTCGGATTATGAGTCCATTCTAACGTAACAAAAAAAAAAAAAGCTATTTTTTACCGCGTGGGAAAAAAACTAATGTTGGAAAAACTTAATAAATTAATTAAAAAAACCATAGAATTTTGACGTTTATGATTGATACCGATTCTGACACGTTAACCGGTTCGTAGATTAATGAACAAAAGATGACATTCAATGAAAAGTCTCGGAGTTCTGGTTTAGACCCAGAATCTCCATTTACAATCCTTCGGTTCCGGATTTAGAGTTCTAAACCGGATGGTATACATCGGTTTAGTGACGTGATGAAATTATTTGCTGTGGAAGGATGGACAAGCATTTTATACAGTTCTGATTACTGATTTAAGATTTTTTTTTGTTTTTTTTATAGATGCCTAGGTCAAAGTGGTAATTTGGGGATTCCGGTTCGCCCTTGCCGGCCGCCGTCTGCGATGGGCTCGTCCAACTCAGACCAGGATCTGAATCTTTCTATTCTCAGCCTCGACCTGAACCCGTGGACAGCCGAACCCTCGCTGCACCTCACAGATATCCAAAACACGAATACCTTATCCAACCACGAGATCGTGCTCTAACCGAAAAACCCGAAAAAGATGAGACCAAAATCGGGTAAATTGAAAAAACTCGGATACCCAACCGTGAACCACCCCTAACATGCAAAATACGAACCATATTCATTTGCGCAAGGAAAAAGAGGTACAAAAGCAACTACACTCCACACAAGTTTATGCAGAACAATGTAAATGAGCATATATCATATAGAATTCGAGAACTGCAAATCAAAAACCTCCCTTAAGGGCATGAATCATCTCCACATTACATCGAATTAAGTTGTTCCAGCTTCTAACTCGTCGTGGATAAACCCAAAAAACCAAGTAGAGTTAAGGATCCAAAAACCATTTCTGCAGTAGAATACTAGCTGGGTCTGGGTGGCTGATTCGGATGGCCGCAATCTTCGTTCTAAATGCTCGGCCGATGTTCTTCCGCAGTGCAGCTATATCTTTGAAGAGTGACGGCATGGATACCAGAGTTCCTCTCTGTCCATATAGCTGTCATGTGATACTTGCCCCTGTCTGAAACAATTTACTATCCCATCTTCCACTTAGCCAATCTAAGATATTGTCCCATGATAACAGAGCAGGAAGGTTTCCCCATTTACTGAGAAAATAAGTAATGAGTACCTGAAGTGTAGGACAGAGAAAGAAGAGATGATTTCTGCTCTCTTCCTCAGACCCGCAGAAAATACATACAGCGTTTGTCTGAACTCGCCACACTCGCATTCTATCTTTTGTTGGGCAGCGGTTGGTGTACGAATAGCCAAGTGATAAAAGAATGCTTAGGTGTGTTATGTTTACATCATACCAAGTTTGCCCAGGTTACCTTCGACTTGTCCCTCTTAATGTATTTCCAAATTTCCCTTGCGACGAATCTCGAGTTGTTAGAGTTATCCACTTTCCATTCCATAGTGTCCTCTCGGTTGTGTAGAGTTATTCTCCTAAGATAGACGTGTAGATTCACTATTTCATCCGACCTTGCAGCTGGTAACCCCCATATGTTCCCTCTATACACATCCGCAACTTTGGCTTGCTTTGGGATGCCTAGTCGCTCGGGGCCGTCACACCTTTCATGGCTAATAGAATTATTCACCTCATTGTTGTTATGGTACTCAACTCTTTGATCAAGCCATTTCCCGTTCTGCCTTCCCTGCGAAGAGCTTCGTTCCGATCATGTTATCCATGAAATATTCTCTGTAAGGGTGATTCCAGGTGACAAGTTTCCAAAACTTGTCAAACTGTTTCTCGGCCTCCTCCTTCTCCAACAATGTGTATATGATGATTCCTTGACAGAGATATGGTCGGAAATCTCTCGGTTCCTCCTTCACAAGCTCCTCATAAAGCTTCAATGCTTCGTAATGCTTCCCTTCTATGCCCCGAATTTGGGCCACAATCAGCTTGAAATCCCCAAAATCCTTAGGGTTCTTCCCTTTCTTGCATTTTCCAATTGCTTCCTGAATTCTCTTCTCCACTTCTTTCACATCCCTACCTGAATCAGAATACGCCATAACACGAAGAGGGTCCCGGAATCACTTCAAACTCGTTTTTGGCTGATTCCAAATCTCCACTGTAGCTATAGATATTAGCTTTCAGCACTGACCATTCCTTCTCATCAGGTTTCAATTTAATCAAACGATCAAGCACCTCTATAGCTTCTACAAGCTTCTTAGATTTGATCCTCACCTCCATCAACGACCGTAAAACATCCACATCTGTAGGGTGACTTGCTAATTGCTCCTCAATCGCCCTCTCTTCCTACTCCAACGAAATTTCTTCCTTCGTCTGCTTGAATGATTCCATCAACGGCACAGCGACGGGAGCCTCAATCGCCGGCGGTTTGAGCTGGAGATTCATGAAGAAAAACGCCGTGGCGACTGTGAAGGTGATGCAGGTGGATTTGAGGAGGCGTGAAGGAAGAGATTGCGACACAGAAAACCCAGGGTTTCGAGTTTCGGACGATGAAGAAGCTCTGATGGAGGTACATTTGAGAGAGGAGGCCGATCGGTGCAAGGATCTGAAGGAACACGAAGAGGTGTAACTGAACGGCAGTTGAAATGGCTGGAGATGGAGTAGTAATCTTCCTAGAGGATCCATGATTGAGTAGAGAGCAGGAGAGAGAGATAATAAACCCTAGAAACCCCACAATGGCTAAGTGAGGGGGGAGGAGGAGGAGGAGGAGCCTCCCCGAGAATATCCCGTTTTTCTGCAGGACAAACGGTATCGTTAGTGAGATGATATCATTGGGCCTTTAATGGGCCGATGATACTATTGGGCCTTTAAGTTTGGCATCGACTGAGGAGATAAGAAGACCGTCTTGGAAGAATCGTAACGAAGATTCAGTATTTCGGGAAACTTTCCACGAAAACGAAGTCAAGATGGGGAGCCAACAGAGTTTAGAAATAGAAAGTATGATCGGTTTGGGAGCTATGTTTGGTTAACCAAACCGACTGAACCGGTTTCAACCGCTAAGCAAGTAGCAGCCACCGCTTTCCTGTACCTAATTCGTTTGGATACTTTCGTTAACCAAATTCATTTTTTATTATATAAATTAGAATTCTACCTAAGATTTCGGTTACATCTATCTATGAACATGAAATGATATCTACTTTGAAAGATATAACCGAAGTCTTGATTTGGTACGGTATGAACCGACCAAATCTCGGTTTTGAGAATATCATGGTTTCTTGACGTACCGATTCCAGCTTAGCCGCCATTTTAGTCTCCATGACTGAAAAAATATATTATAAAGTCAAAATAAAACAAAACCATAACATATTTTGACTTTATTAATGCTTTTTGTTGACAATGAAATAAAATCCGTAATGTTTTTTATTGTTTTGAATAATAATTGGACAATTAACTCGTCGTCACGATTACATCACTGATGACATGTGTATATGTATATTTTTATTACTAAAACTAGTATTAATTAGTAAAAATAAATTATCTAAAATAAATAACTAATACTTTTTTCTGTTAAAAAATTTAAAAAAAAATTCTATTTTTATCGTGTGTCACGGATAATGATTTTTCTAAAGTCTTTGTATAATTGTTCAGAGACGTAACTCTCTTAAAACCGACAAGGAAAAATACATTTCAAATCATAAAATCATTTACTAAATTACTAAACATCATCATCATTATCACCATTATTATTATTATTATTATTATTATTATTATTATTATTATTATTATTATTATCATCATCATCATCATCATCATCATTATTATTATTTTATGGCTATTTTAGAAATAAAATTAAGTCGGTACTACTTCTTGAATATATTATGTATACATGTTCCATTTAAATGCGTTTGAATAACGTGTTTGAAAAATTAGACGTTGAATTGGTATTTGTCAATGGTTACACTTCTGCTGTTTTCTTCCTTCTTTATTCAACTTGTGGTAGTTATATTCTTTCGGAGAGTGCGAACTTATTTACTTTTAAGTTTCAAATAATTATAATATATAATGCATATAATTATGTGGATGTATTTTTAATGCAATCTTTACAATACAATGGTTTATGCGTAATTATTGATTTATGTACACGGTGCTTGCTATTTCAAATTAATTTTATATATAAACCGATTAGTATTAAAATTCAAATTAATATAAACTAAGTTTGCTGACAATTTTTGAATGTATTTACTGTTTTTTGTTGACTGTAATTATACTGCGGTTCAGATTTATCCTTCAGATATTTCGAGGAAAACGTAATGAAAACAAATTTATTTTATAGCTCACCTATAGCGACTTGGCTTCTGAATCAATGACGAAATTGTCCACGGTTTTAGAGCACGTGGATTATACTTCACGTTGTTGATATAAGGGTAATATTGGTATCTCAGTTTGTCCAAGTCAAAGTAGTAGTGCTTTTGTGTTCGGCGACCTGCTTTGGTCAACGAAAAAAAGTCAAACTTCGAAAGCTTCTTACCTTTATAAATACTTTGGTGCTCCTTCAACATGGCAATCTTCATTACAAACTCTTCAGCAGTTCTTCTTTCTGTCTTTTTTTCTCTCTGAATCCCAAAAAAAAAAAAAGATATCTGTAATCGTCATTTTTATTTCTAGATTCCTTGAGATATGAAGAGAGAAAGATCAGATTACGAAAACTCCATCAAATCTCTCGACATCGCAAAATATCTGATCCTACTTTCCGAGACCTTTGCAAATACACCGATGGTTACAAACCAATCCGTCAACGAAGATACAAACCATTTCGAATGCAAAACATGCAACAAGAGATTTTCTTCGTTCCAAGCCCTGGGAGGACATCGAGCGAGTCACAAGAAACCTAAATTGGTAGGCGAGCCGAAGCATAACAACGGCGCCGATAACGATAAAACGCACGAGTGTTCGATATGTAGACAGTCGTTCGGCTCGGGACAAGCTCTCGGGGGTCACATGAGACGACACAGAGCGGTCATATCGGCCGAGCCAGTGATCCTCTGTCCGAAACTTCCCGCAGTGTTGCCTGTCCTGAAGAGATGTAACAGTAGTAAGAGGGTATTGTCTTTGGATTTGAATCTAACGCCGTTAGAGAATGATCTTGAATACGTTTTGGGCAATACTTATTTGTCTCCCAAGATCGATATGAACTTTGTTAGTTAGTATTTTTTTTTTTTTTATCTTTTCCAAATCTGTTGTGATCATTGTTTGTTTTTATTCTAATTCTTTGATTTCTTTTCAGTCATGTAAAGAAAAAATCATAATAAAATGATTTCTGTTTATCTCATATGAAGTCTTTTTTGTGCGATGATTAATGTGATTTTTTAACCGCGGTGGACATTTGGGGTTTCGGTTATTTTTCTTTTTTGTGAGAAATTATATCCATTTATGTTTTATGATAGTTTTCAGTTTCGATACTCGGTTCGGTTATTGTTCGGTTCGATTCTAGAAATAAATTTTATGAATATATTTTGTATACGTCTTAATCAAAACACATTTTATGAATCTATTTGTAAACTCTTTATTTTTCAACATTAATTTAATAAATTTCTTATCCACTAAAGAAACTAATCATAACAATATGTTACATGGATCGTGAATCATAAAAATATATTTAATCACTATAACTATATTGTTATTTGTTACAAAATGGTCACATCAAGCCTAAACCGTCCGTTGAATACGTTTTTAGGGATGGACATAATATATGAAAAACCGAACCGATCCATTATTTGATTTATCTTCGAATCGAAAATTCGAATTTTTAGAATTCACAGATCGGATACGGATATTTGTTTCAAAATATTTGTCGGATACGGATAACAAAATCGAATATCCGATATATCCGATTCAATCTGTAATTTTTATTAATATTATTAAATATATGAATATGTTGGTAATTAGTTTATATTATGGGGTCATTCTGAAAAAAGAAAAAAAAAACTAGGGTTTAGGGTTTGTTTATTTGTTTTCACCTGTCGTCAAGTTTCCCCAATTGCTCAGCCTCCCTCTCTCCCTCTGGTTTCTTCGCATTTTCATCGATTTTGACATGTGTTTAGTCTGAGGAAACATTTGGAAGGTACAGAGTAGATTTGTGTTCGGATTGGCTTTTGGTTTGGCGAAGGATGCATTAGTTTAAATCATCCTTCTCTCTCACTTTCGATTCTCTCAGTCTCTCTCATCTCTCATACACTTTCAGATCTCAACCTTTCTCGGCCTCCATCGCCTCTCTCGATCTCAGGTCCGATTTCAACCTCTCTTGTCTTCTCTCAATTACTTGGTTAAAGTTTCTCATTCGATTTCGATTTTCCTGTCGAACCGTATGTACACATATTTGTACAGAGAATATAAATATAGTTTTTGTGTTTATTTGGTGAAATTTGTTTACTGGAATCCACTTTTTGAATTTTGACTCAGAATGTGTTTTGGGTTTTCTGATTCAGGGTCAAAAAGGATAAGTATTTCCGCCCCTTCGATCTAGATTTTGTAGAAGTAGCAGAATAGGGCAAACTTCACGGATATACCAAACCTGTCGCATCCATTTCGTTGATACACACCAAAAACATATGGAATTAGTAAAAGACGTTCTTACCCTTAAAAAAGTTGGAAAAGACTATAATAACCTCGACATTGAAAAAAGGTATATATCAACATATACGCGTGTAACATAAAAACCGGTCATTGTATATCCAAAAAAAAAACCGGCCACTTAAAATTTAAAAATAAAAATTAAAAATCATACAAAAAAGATGTTGGGATAAAAATCGAACGAATATAGAAAGTCGTAAATACAACAAAAACAAAGTTACAAAGAAATAGTTGCAATTGTAACAAAAAAAAGAGTAGCAATTGTAACTGAATTCGTCTGAATTTGAATTTGTGTAAAAAAATAAATATTGAAATTAAACATAGACAAATTAAAGCACGAATTATTTAAAAACCTAACAATTGTGTGTCAAATGAGAAACATTTAGAAAATGATTTATGGTAAAATTTATATAAAATCGATCTTGTGTGTAAAAAACAAATATAGAAAGTCGTATATACTACAAACAAAAGTGGTAAAAAAAGAATAACAATTTTGATCAAATAAAAGTGGGCCCAACCAAAAATAAAAAAACGACGTTTTGTCTCGGGAATCGGCCAAAACCAAATATTTACGACTTGATCACAACTCATTTGCCACCAACGAATTCTTATAAAATTGTTAAAAGATCGCGAATTTTGACTCGATTTTGTCAAATAATGATAGAAATCTATCAATTTAATGATAATAATCGGTTTACATTAATATTTTCAACAAATTTAATATTTTGGTATATTTTATATAATATGGTTGAGTGTGTTTATATAAGTTTAATATACATTTGGTCTTACATATCAAGAATTATACCAAATTTTTAATAAAATTGTAATTTATGACTTAAAACTCTTTTTATTGATATAATTAATATATATCTATCACCATTCAAAAAATTATCGACAAAATACATGTTTTACGTATATATTTTTCTGATTTACGAATTCATAAGCAAGTCGTATTTAAGTCGTAATAAATTAGTTTCGACAGATAATAAAATAAACGTACACGTTTTTCGATATGTCAGATATTTATCTTCTTACACCGCAGAGTTTTTTAGTTAAAATATGTTAGGGTATTTAGTACATTTTATATACAGGGTTAAATAGGTCATTTTATCCCTATTGGAGTGTAAAATCTGATAGAAATTTTTTTTACAATTCCAGAGGTGTATCAATGATAGCCCTGCGACCCGCGAGGGGTATTCTTGAAGTTTGCCCAGCAGAATAGCAGTTTGCCTGAGTTCTGATTCTGTCTTTGAATGAAAGCTAAGATGATGCCAATGGTCTGGAGAATGACTGCTTTCGCGTTGGCTTCTGCTTCAGATTTGGTTCAGATTCATCCCCTGGGGAGAGATACTCTGAACAATTTCTTACATTGTTCATCTTGTCCGAGATCGATTTTTTCCAGTGCTAGAGACTGCACTGCAGTATGTCTTACAGAGAGAGATTGCGATGTGGGTTTCATGATTGTGACGTTGTGGCTGCTGTTGATTTGTTCGATCGGATGGTTCGGTCTCGTCCCTTTCCTTCCATCGTTGATTTCAATAAACTATTGAGTGCAGTCATGAAAATGAAATGGTATGATGTTGTGATTTCCCTCTGCAAGAGAATGGAATTGCTTGGGGTTTCACATGATATCTACTCTTTGAATATTCTGATCAACTGTTTATGCCGCTCTCGTCAAGTGTTCTCGGGTTTATCAGTTGTGGGGAAAATCATGAGACGGGGTTATGAGCCTGATGTAGTCACCTACACCACCCTAGCTAATGGATTCTGTATCCATGGTAAGATATTCGCAGCATTAAGCTTGATTGATCAAATGGTGAAAGAAGGATATAAGCCTAATGTTGTAACATTTAACACTTTGGTCAACGGACTTTGTCTTGAGGATAGAGTTTTCGAAGCGGTGAGTTTACTTGACCAAATGCTAAAGATTGATTGTCAACCCGATATAGTTACATTTGGCACTGTTATAAACAGGGTCTGTAAGTTAGGGGATTATGATTTGATATTGAATCTACTCGTGATGATGGAGGAAATGCGCATTGAGGTCAATGAAAGAATTTATTGTACGATCACTGATTGCCTTTGCAAATTAGGACACATGGACGATGCATTGAGCCTCTTTGGAAAGATGGATAACGTCGGGATTGTACCAAATGTTAATACCTACACCTCTTTCATAAACAACCTTTGCAGAGTTGGTAGATGGGACAATGTTACTCGATTGTTGAGTGAGATGAAAAAAAAATCACCCCTAATATTGTCACTTTCAATGGATTAATCGATACACTCTGTAAAGAGAAGAGGTTTCTGAAGGCCAAAGAATTATACGAGGAGATGATCCGAAGAGGTTTAGTTCCGAATACTATTACTTATACTTCATTGATCAATGGATTTTGCATGCAGAATCGCCTTGACGAGGCGGAACAGATGTTCGTTTCTATGATCACCAAGGGATGCTTTCCAAATGTAGTAACTTTTAATTCTATGATACATGGTTACTGGCTAATAGGGTAGATAAGGGTATGAATCTCTGTTATGAGATGTCTCGAAGAGAATTGGTTGCTGATTCGTTTACTTATAACGTTCTCATCCAAGGGTTTTATCGAGTAGACAACCTTGATGCTGCCCAAAAGTTTCTCCTGGAGATGCAGTATAAAGGTCATCATCTTGATCTTATAACTTACAGCATTTTGCTTGATGGTCATTGTAAGAACGGAAAAACAGACAAGGCACTTGGCCTATATAATAAGCTGAAAAAGAGTGGGATTGATCTCAATATATCCATCCATAGTGTTATGGTGCATGGGTTATGCAAGGCCGGGAAAGTTGACAAGGCATTCTTGTTATTTAATGGACTTCTTGATAAAGGAGTGAAACCGAATGTTATCACATATAATATAATGATTTCCGGACTTTGTGGAAAAGGTTTACTTTATGAAGTCGAAACGGTAATCGGAAGGATGAAAGAGGCTGGTTGTTTTCCTGATGATGTTATATACAACACATTGATCAAGGGTCATCTCAAGAGTGGCTCTCCATCGATGGTTATCGAGCTCATACGAGAAATGCGGAGCAATGAGTTTTCTATACATGAATCGACCATAAACATGATAATAGATATGGTGTCTGATGGTAGATTGAAAAAAGAGTTTCTGAAACTTCTCTGTTAGCGATTTAGTTATCGCAGTGTTGACTTTATTTTCTGTCATGGCAATTTATTTGACCAAGAGGTGATCTCTTCTGCCTTGGATTTAAAATCTGAAGCTGATTGAATTGTGTCACTGCTCGTAATTCATGTTCTCTTTGGTGGTTCATTTTTGTCAGTTGAGTCCACATCTCTTAACTCAAACAACAAAGTACCGAATTCTACCGACGAGCAATATATGAATGGGCACCCGAGATCCTGAAGATGCTCAGTAGATTGCAAGCCGAGACCATGGAAGCTATGGATCAAACGAATGGTGAGAGTACTTTCGTAAAACTTAAATGAAGTCAGATGTCAAGATTCTGATCATAAATGTGTATTGATTGCACCGCCTTGTGTTTGATCCGAATTCTGTCTTTGATCCTTTTTTTGTTTGTACAAAATGGAATACAATGTTTGAGATACGGTAAGCAGCTTATGGGGAAAAGGATTTAGATTCTTTATTGGTCCTCAAATGACTGTAGGTATGGAATTGGAGAATTTGCTTTAAAACTTTTGTAACTTAAGATCGGGACGGAGAATAGGAAAGCACTGTCATGAGGATTAAATTGATCATAAACAAAATAAACGGCTCAATATTATGAATTTCTAAAAATTGAGGGATCGGGTTCAATCCCAATAAAATGTCTTTTTTTCTCTCTAGTATTATCTTTTTAATCCTAGGTTTTTTTATAGAGTTGTCACTGTGAGAAGCCCATTAACAGTATTTCAAAGTCCACTAACCATATATATATATTGTTTCAAGCCCCAATCATTATATATATATATATATATATATGAATTTGTAGAAGATTAGACCGATAATTCACACTCCAACAGAAATAAAAAATATGCTTGTAAACAACTAAACGAAATTCCAAATATCATTTTTTTATAATGTAGAAATTCATCAAACTTCAACTATATTTGAGGACCGGGGAAATTCCAAGCATTGTTGCTAGTAACTTGTAAGAAAATACTCTCACAGGTCAGACCACAAGATTCAATTTCACTCATTCCGGCAAAACTAAATTCCTAAGTATCAGTTAAAAAATTGGTTTCTCATATCAATAACAATAAATTCCAATTCCACAAAAAAAAATTCCTCATGCATCAACAATAATGTGTATATTTTTAAAAACTATATATTAAACAAGCGGTACATAAACTAAGATGCAAGTATGTATAAAAATAAAGATTAAGATGCAAGTACAATATATATAATATGTATGATACATAGTTTATTATATATATGTAGGCACACGCAAAATTAATAACATGATGATGTAGAAGAGATGATATAATAATACAATGATGCATATGTGTATTATGAGCACAAAATAAAATGTACATAAGTTAACGTTGCTTCGTGGGGATTATTTGTGTATTATTATATGACCACAACCACAATACCTTACACTGTGGCAAGTTGACTCTTAAATCCAAATTGCAAATTTATTATAACCTATCGAGTAAATATAATGATGATTGAAGAAAAGTCAACGGCTTTGCTAATTTGACAACACAAATTGAATTAGACACTGTAAGGTTAAGTTCGGACGTGCATGTGATGTGATGACCACTCACCATAGCATATGATATGGATATTAAACACACACACACACACATATATATAAGTTTATACGTATAGATACGCATATGTATATACATAATACACATGTCTACATTTGTAGATTTGGAATTTATAAATTCGAGTGTAACATAATGCATCATGCATGTGTGCGTATGTGCATGATCATCACGCAAACAATGGAAAGTTGCAAACATAGACAAAACATGCATGTGAGAAATCACAGTGATGAACGGAAATGACATTCGAGGGTATTTTATATATAATCTTTCATATTCCTCAATTTCATTGTCGGATGAAATATTTATTTTGTCGCTCAATTTTTACATCGAGTATTTCGATATCTTCAAGTTCTATAATTGTATAATTAGTAATTAACCACAGTAAATAAGAAAAAATAATAATATGTAAATTCTATATTTATGTAAATTTTATAACTTTTCTCTACTATTGTTGGAAAGGCTAAAACATGGCAATTGTGTGAAACATTTATGCATACATATAGAAGTTAGAACCCTAGTTATATACATAATAGTATAGATACATGCATGAGCGGACCCATTGGGAATGCGTTCACATGCCCCACCTTTTAATTAAAAATGTTTAATTTCTTAATACATTTTATAAAAAATTAATTAAATTTGTTAAATGATCCCACTAAAATTAAATCTACTTTTACTATTGTCTCCACTCTCTAGTTATAAAATTATTTGGATCCGCTCCTGCATATATATATATATGTATATATGTATGAGGACTCGGGAATGACATACTATACACTCACTCACATATGGATCCATTACGTACTGCGCACATATCCATGTGTATACATGCACACGCATGCGGATACGTACATATATATATATATATGCAATGGATGTAATTAATATATCCTGGTTCAGCTTTCGTCCGAATAAATCATTATAGAATTATTATTTTGTTTTATTACACAGTAATTTTAGTACGCAAAATTCCATGTTCTAGACGGTCCAAATGCGACTGACTTTCTGAATTAGGGTTCATGGAACTTGATTTAATAGCCTAAGCGCGCTTTTTGAATCCTCGGGAAGAATTAAATTAATGGCACCGATTCTGCCATTTCTTTTCATTTGTAACAAAAGAATATTCGCACTATGCTAAGTGGTTTCAAGTCCAGAAAGCTAATTCATAGAAAAACAGAAATAAAATCAACTTCAAATCTCCGTAAATAAAATTGAATCGAATCAAATAATATATAATTAATGATATCTAAATTAAATTAGAATTAAAAACTTTAATTATAACTTTTCTAAAACCAAAATCGAATCCGGTCCAATCCGTACCAAGTATGGGACTAACCTGACAAATCCAGATAATATAATTTTTTTATAGAAAATAATATATATTTTACTGAAATTCATTTTCACATTCAAAACAAACCAAAACATATATAAAAATCGAAATGAATATAGTCATATGGATACCGGAAATGTATACCCCTACACGTATGTAAGCACTTGAAGTGAGAGACCAGTTGATTAATATTGTATTTAATTAGCACATTATTGCAATTAAAAGTGAAACCAATTTATTAATATTGTATTTAATTAGCATATATTATTGCAATTAATCACGCAAACTAATGGAAGAATAATGACATGGGACACTTGGATCTGCCAAAGCTGGCCATATGAGCGCACTTTCTAAGGAGAGTGATGGCACCAACTTCCCCTTCATTCAAATTTAAGATCCAAATCATTGATCTTAACTTTATTATAAAAGTATGTATGTCTATACACACACATACATACAACTTTTACAAATAAGTCCAATCATCACGTAAAAAAAACATATAAAACCACTATTTATGATGATATAAAATATTGTAATAAAAAAAATGCTTCCAGTAGTAGTTACATAAGAAAAATTAGACATAAATGAAAATCTCAAAATCTTTTAAAGTTATGTATTAAATTAATTAGACTACTTAAATGGTTTTTGTTTGTTTATGGGATTTCATATCTAGCTTTAAGAATTTTATATATACCCATATCATATAGAAATAATATATTTGGGTATTTAGCTTTTAGCGTATGTGTTCCATGATTGAAACACTTGTTGCTAATCATATCATTACAATACTAATTATTGGATCACACTGAGGTTTGATTCTATATTCTCTGTATGGATCAATGAACTAAACCCACTTTTTCCTTCTTCCCTTTTTTCCTGTCAATATTTCTATTTTAGATTATAGGGAACGCTTGTTGTCATTAAGGAAAAATTTAAAATTTTAAACCATTATTTAAACGGGATATTTCTTTAGTAAAATACGGAATTCATGCAGCGCTATCCTAGAAAACTCAAATTAGTGACGTCCAAGAGCCTCTGTTTCACCCATGCTAGCATAGAATTTAGATGGGTTACTCCGGCCTTCTAAAAAATATAGTTAGACCGAAGATCCGGTGAACTTCCAGATCACCAAAAAAAAAGATCCTCTATTTCACGAGTGGACCAACTTTCTTACAAAATTTTATTTTAGAATGCGATACATTAAGAAAATTATATATATATATATATATATAAGATGGAGTTAAAAAGACCTTCTTATTCAGATGTTGTTAACAATTTTTTCATTTTTAGTTATTCCTATTAGAGTGGATATCTTAATTAGATTATGTAAAACCAAATAGAAACGAATCAAATTTTATAATACATAATTGAATTGAATCTAAAATCATAATGGATATATTATTTTTGTAAAATAAATTAGTTAACCGGACTCGAATAGAATATAAAAATAACTAAAAAATGAGTAAATTTTTTTTTTAGAATGAAAATTTACTTTAATAAAAAAATAGAACTTGATGAATCGAATCTAAATGTCCATGCACAAAACTGACGAATGGATATGATATTTACAAAATTGCAATCGACGAGTTGAAATATAAAACAAAATCTGAAATATCTACTATTAATTCATCCTTAGAAAATTACTGCGCATGCAAATATATATATATATATATATATTTGAAATGTTTGTTTTATATAATAAATTATAAGTTTTTGATGCCCCATTTGAAATGTTATTACTGATTAAACTTAATTTGGTCTTAGTACTTATCGTTTGACAAAATGAAGAGATAATTAAAGGTTGAAAATTAGCTAACACTGAAAGATCTAATACTTAGTTACTTACTATGAGACTTAGAAGGAAAACTGTTTTTTTTTTTTTTGGATAACCGGGTAATCCCAGGCCCAAAGAGACCAGACTAATCCCGACCCACACGCACAACCGGCACCACACGTGTGGGATGTGAAGCACCCGAAGGTGGCCGGAGGGGAAATCTCCATACCCTGGGTGTTGAACCCACGACCTCTTGTTCAGGAAGTGGGCTTTCAAACCAACAGAGACGGGGGAGATCCCCTAGAAGGAAAACTGTTGTTTCTAGGGGTGGCCATTTCGGTTATTAACCGAATAACCGAACCGAACCGAACCGAATAAGACATAACCGTACCCGAACCGAATCCGACATCAAAACCGAACGGTTATGATTTCCTTAAACCCGAAGAACCGAAACCGAAACCGAACCGAACCGAATAAAAAATAACCGAAAAAACCGAGCGAATAACCGACAATTTTCTTTGAAAAATTGAACTTTTTACCAAAACCGAACCGAACCCGAACCGAAAAATAACCGAACCGAACCGAACCGAAATTTATATAAAAACCGAATGGTTATAGTTTTTCTATAACCGAAATAACCGAACCCGAATATAACCGAACCGAACCCGAACCGAAACCCGAATTGGCCACCCCTTGTTTCTATTTAAATAAAATTTTACAATTTAATATTAGATATTTGAAGATTAGAATTTGTTTTCATCTTTCATTTTAATGAAAGAACAATGGGTTTGATAGGATTTGCTCATCACATAACATGATCCGTGATATATTTATAAATTCCTTTAAAGTAAGCTATAATATATTGTCGTTATTGTCTTTTTTTTCTTCATATTCTTATATATTTTATGGAAAAGTATAATTTAATTTTTCTAAAAAAAATAGAATGAGAACATCATCTTGATTAAAACAAATCGTGTTATTATCAAGTTAGCTGAAAATCAATATATAATAGATTGTACATCTAATTTAAATATATGATTGCTGTGGTAGATTAGTTTTAAATAAGCTATAATAAAAAACAATTTATCTGTAAACTTTTATAGCATTTTATGAGTTTAAAGTTTATAATTCTCGTTCTTATAAACAATAAACTAGTGTAAAAAGACTGAAAGGGTTTAGTGTGTTAGTTTACTTTAGATTATGAGGGGGTAAATTTTTAAATTAATTGTATTTGTGTTGTTGTATCATATATTAATTGTATGATTTTGTTACACAAATCGTAAACAATATATTTATTGTATATTTAAAAATGGAACTTCATTAATATATATACTTCCACGTGTCTATATATATCCAAGCAATGCTCATATCATCTCTATTCCTTTGTAACAATATAAGAGATCAATGCTTACATGCATGAACTAAAACCAAACCGAATTTCACACGTGTCCTTAATTAAAGTCTATTTTACCTACTAAATATAGAAGATGTCGCTTGCAAATATATATTAATGACTGAAATATAGCCGTAATTTATTACAAAAAAATTACCTAGGTCATGAATTTTTTTACGTGTCGTTTCGGATGCAAGATGTGGAAAAAGGTATAATAATTTAATGGAGCCGGATTCAGAAAAATCCTGGTTTCCTCATTATTAATACATTTTTTTTTGTAAATATTATTAATACAGTTTTGACTCTGTACTTTAGATGGAAAATAATTAACGTTTAATTAAATATTGGTGTAGATTCTAGAATAGTAGTGGATATTAGGATTTAAATATGTAAAATTGAATTAAATCTATCGAACAATATATAAATGTAGTTGAAATTAATTTGAAATAAAACTTTCTTTAAAATTTATTTTTTTTTTAATAAAAATTAAAGTGAAATGCAAAAAGAATAAAATACGAATAAATATTACATGTAAAATATATATTTTATATATTTTCGCGGAGAATATGTGATGAACTATAGAAGGTGCTAATACATAAAAGTCGATTCCGCTTAGGTCGTCAAGATTTTGTTGAAACTGTATATTTTATATACTCACCCTAAATTATGAAGCTGCTGTTGTCATTCTCCCCTTTTAGGTATCCACGCTTACAACAAAACCTTAAACGAAAATATATGAGATCTCATACATATTCAGATACGATATTACACGTGTACACAAAATACATATACACTCATAATACATATATATACACGTACTTGTACTCATACATGCACACGCACACATAATATATGTACATATGAGTGTGTATATATATATAATATGAGCATATATATATACACAATATATATGGTTATATACATATATATGGACGTACATTAATGAATACTCTTGAAAAAAAAAACTTAGTTTTATGAGGATATTTACAATAATGAACTCTTCCGAAATATAGATTTTGATAATATAACAGTTGAATAAAAAAAAAGAGATTAAACAAATAAAAAAATCTTGTCGTTTGTGAGTCTAAAGACCGACGTGCAATGTTAGGTCGCCGGAACAATTTTATGAAATCTCCGCAGACCCATGGAAGCATGACACAACAAAGTCTGAAGGGTTAAATTCATTACAAATTAATAAATAATTACAATCACATATAAGATGCTTCCACGGGCCCGTATAAAGAAAATCTGCTAAAGAACTAATTAATGGGTTAATTGATTTATGTATGGTCATTAATTAATTGATTACGTATGATTAAAACTATATCTAATTAATGGGTTAATTCTCACTCGTCATTATTTGTTTCTCTTTTCCTGTGATAGCCAACTGTGGCACGAGTTTTATCGAAATGTTTTTTTTAAGTAACCAGAGTTTTTGTAAAAAAAAAATGAAATTTAAAATGAAGATTTTGTTTGTGAGGTAAACTTTGATGACAAAATTTGAAGACAGTCCAATCTCATTTATGTTAACATTTTGTCATAAATGAGATTGAAAACATAAATGAATTTGGGGAAAAAAAATTATTAAAGATTATAAAGAGTTAACGTTATTATTGAATTCATTTATGTTTTTTTTTATTTTTATTCTACTAGGAGATTCTTTATAGAATTATAAATTTTTATCAAAATAAAAGTATATTGGGCAATATGGAGAGTTAAAGTTATCTAATATGGAATTATATTCTTATAAACTACCTATCTATTTAAACTTTTTTAATTATCAATGATAATAACAATTGTCCTACAATTTGACATTAATGAGTTATTTGATTAAAATTAGACTGAGATGTTAATGTATCGGGCAACATAATTTGTTCAGCTTAAGCATGGATTAAGTACGACTAAGCTTAAGCATGGGTTATTTGATTAAGTATGATATTAAAATTAGACTAAGAGTCGTTAATATATCGGGAAACAGGATTAGTTCAGCTTAAGCACGGATTTTATGCACCGATAAGATCAAATCAAGGATATGATAGAGACAGAAGATGCGAAGGATTTAACCTAACTGATCTGAGATTATAGTACGTGTCTATATATGAGAGATTTAGATAAGAGATTAGGGTTAAATTATTTTATGTGAGGGGTGGGTTATGGAATTCGATTGGTACGAGATTAAAATAAGAATCTGTCGGAACACATGTTCGAATGTGAAGCACGATGACGATCGCTTGCTTTTGTGGTTTGGTCAAAAAAGTTCCTTGAAAGTTCATTTTTTCTCGAGCACCCATTACACAATGTGTGTGTATATATATATATATATATGTATAAATATTCTCCAAAAAAAATATGACTTTGAAATTAAAAATGTGAACCATATTTTCTCCGGAAAAAAATTGGAGAATTGAGAGTAGAAATTAACTCAATGAAAAAAAAAAGAGACAAAAACGTGAAATTGATGGTTCGGGTGATCTGGTTCGTTTCTTTTTACATCTAATTAGATGAATTTTCTTTATGTATTATTTGGTTAATTCATTTTGTTTTGGTTTTTAATTTTTATATATCCAAGCCAAAACCCACAACAGTCTCCTTGATATTTTTTTTGTTGTTAACTCTTATTCTATAACATTTCAAAAAGGAAAAAAAAAGGTTTCCTATTTTACGCGGACACGTACGTACGTACGTTTTTAACATGCAACACATGTGACCGTAAAAAGAAATCGAGTTTTACATGATCACTCCAAATTCCAAGATTTATTTTGTTTAATTTATAAATATGCAAATTAGTTTTGTTTAGAACACGAGTAGTAAAACAAATCGATTATTAAAAACAAAAATATCTCGAACACTTTTTTTACGATCGATATTTTCCTTTCCACATTTTTATAAACTCACAGGTAGATTAATGAAAAATTCAATTAAAAAAAGGTTATAATAGAAAATATATACTAAAGATGTTGGACTTGGACCAATTGTTTCTCATTCATCTTTCC